>NC_087069.1:30834709-31434709 GCF_963678635.1 Symsagittifera roscoffensis | reverse complement strand
AGATTTTTTTATAAAGTGATTATATTACGTGTAGATTGTGTAATGAAGGTTTTACCTTATATTTTTGGATCAGGGTAAGTCAATGGTAAAATTTTATGCGCAAAATTTGAGATTTTTTATGAAAGAATTTTGAAATTTTTGTCAAAGAACCTTCAAAACACGATACAAATTGATGTAATTTGGTCTATTAACTAAGTTACTGGATATTTTTTTTTGAAAACAAAGCTCTTACCACCTGAAACTATGCTGAACTCTTTTTGCAAGAAAATTAGCACTTTTACCGCAAAAATGGTATCACTTAACCAATATTTTCGTCTCCTAATTAAATATGAAAGCGCTCTGCTTGAAAACTCTAAAAATTCACTTAGATTAAATATGAAAGCGCTCTGCTTGAAAACTCTAAAAACTTCACTTAACTCATATAACGATAGAAACAATACCTGATGAAAATCTTATCGATGTCTATATTTGAAAATTTTGACTTTCGATTTTTTCTTAGGCTATTTTTCATAACTGAAAATCAAGAACATTTTTTTCAATTTTCACAAATAATCAAAAAGAATTTCATTTTTTTTCCTGTAAACTAAAAATTAACATTTTCTTGGTTTCTGCTCGATCTACCATCTCAACATTTGAGTGTTTTCCAATCCCATAAGAATAAAAATTTACTCAAAATATGACTTTTCAATGGAAAATTGTATCATTTCAACGAACGTTCACTAATATCAAGCATAACTGTATAATCAACTGTTTTCCTTTAGATTTTTGAAGTCACTTTCAGTTCAAAAACATCTAATTGGTTATCTGGAATTTCTAGCAAAACATCCTATTTTTCTCTAATCGTCATTTATTAATTTTTTTCTAAAGTTGTTGGAAAACCATAGAAAAAAATATGATTCTCATTATGATTCTCAATGATGTACTTAAAAAAATGGGAACAAATACGTTTCGACTCAATTTTTCATAGTATATGCTTTTACTGCAATTTTAACAAAATAGAATCCCTGTAAGCAAGCCACCATTGAAGTTGTCACTGTAGGTTAAAGAATTTTGGATCGATTTAAAACGACAATTTCACGATAATTTGAACTCGATGTTGCTAGTTCTATCATCAATCAGAACATATGAAAAAAAGCAACATTAACAAAATTGTATAATTTTCTAGATTTTTCCAGACTCATTATAAAGTATAATAGTAATTTTTGCTATGTTTGATTTTGTTTATTTTTAGTTTTCCATTTCGTCAAGTGTGTTTGGAGTCTGCTGAATGTGTTTTCTGTCAATGCATTTTTATATATGTTTTGATGCATTTTTATATATGTATAGTCTCTACCACACTCACGACACGTAACTCTTTTGTTTTTTTTTCAACTCATCATATCAAGAAAGAACTAGAGAACAAATGGAAGATTTCAAAAGTCCTAAAAATTTTAGTAGGAGCCTTGAATGGCCCTTAAAAATGAAAAAAACGTAAATAAAAACGGCACATTTCCTGACCAGTTTTTTTCAAGGTGAGAGAAAGTTAGAATGGATTTCATTTTATTTGTTGTAGCTGAAAAATAAATGAACCAATCTGAATGGAGCCATGAAATTTTCAATAGTTATGATATCAGTCAATCAAAATCAAGCTTAACTTATCAGGTATTTTTCAACAGTTTTGACATCAACCAATCAGATTAAAGCTTTAGTTAATCTGAAAATTTCAACAGTTTCGATATCAAGCAATCAATTCCCAGCCCTACCTACAATGGAATTTTTATACAAAATAAAAAAGAGCCGGTTGGAAAAAAATTCTCAAAGAAAAATAAATGTGAATTTGTCTCATTAAATCCTCTAGGAGATAAATTGAATATAGAGAGTGAGAAGCTCGTAACGCAGATTAATTTTCTAAAAAGTGAGAGGGAAGTTTGGACCTCAGAAGCACAACTTGATAAGGCACAAACCTAGTATTGCACCTAGCCGACAAACAATGAAACCAAAGTAATAAGAAAAATATTTCAAAAACATACCTACCCAAGTTGTGTGTTTTTTAGGGATGATCTGTCTGAAATCATTGCTAAGGTGGAAATCATAACAAGGATGGTTTGTATCAGATTAATCGGTTTTGGCAGTTGCACTTGCGAGAGCAAGAGACTTGAAATCATGACCTAGAATTTTTTCTCACGTAAACAATTTTTCTTTCAATACCTGCTGATGAGTTCAATTCTGCTGACATTCCCAGTTCCGCTGAGATGATAATTTTCTTGAAAATTCAAATAAAACTACCTTTGTTATTTGAGGTAGTAGTTTTTTCTATAAATAAATGATTTGAAAAAAAAAATATTTTGTTTTTCGTCCTAATTTCTCCCAGTTGATTTTCCGTTTTTTTTTTCATAAGCATTTGGTATATTTTTCAAGCCGTTTCTTACAATTCGTGGCTGTTTCATTTCAAATTCAGATTTTTTTATAAAGTAAAATATTTCTGAAGTTTGTAATTTTGCCACCTCTGATTTTTTTAAAATTTTTTGATTTTTTTGGTTAAACGGGTTGACATCAGATCACCTTAGTAATAGTAAACTTGGATTGCGTGATATGAAGATTGATTTTGTTAACAATTTTTGCTTGTTTCAGGTGTTCTAAAAAAAGTAAATAAAAACGGCACATTTCCTGACCAGTTTTTTTCAAGGTGAGAGAAAGTTAGAATGGATTTCATTTTATTTGTTGTAGCTGAAGTATAAATGAACCAATCTGAATGGTGCCATGAAATTTTCAATAGTTATGATATCAACCAATCGAAATCAAGCTTAACTTATCAGGTATTTTTCAACAGTTTTGACATCAACCAATTAGATTAAAGCTTTAGTCAATCTGAAAATTTCAACAGTTTTGATATCAAGCAATCAGTTCCCAGCCCTACTTACAATGGAATTCATATACAAAATAAAAATAAGCCGGTTGGAAAAAAATTCTCAAAGAAAAATAAATGTGAATTTGTCTCATTAAATCCTCTAGGAGGTAAATTGAATAAAGAGAGTGAAAAGCTCGTAACGCAGATCAATTTTCTAAAAAGTGAGAGGGAAGTTTGGACCTCAGAATCACAACTTGATAAGGCACAAACCTAGTATTGCACCAAGCCGACAAACAATTAAACCAAAGTTATAAGAAAAATATTTCAAAAACATACCTACCCAAGTTGTGTGTTTTTTAGGGATGATCTGTCTGAAATCATAACAAGGATGGTTTGTATAAGATTAATTGTTTTTGGCAGTTGCACTTGCGAGAGCAAGTGACTTGAAATCATGACCTAGATTTTTTTCTCACGTAAAAATTTTTTCTTTTATTACCTGCTGATAAGTTCAATTCTGCTGACATTCTCAGTTCTGCTGAGATGATAACTTTCTTGAAAACTCAAATAAAATTACCTTTGTTATTTTAGGTAGTAGTTTCTTCTATAAATAAATGATTTGAAAAAAAAATATTTTGTTTTTCGTCCTAATTTCTCGCAGTTGATTTTCCGTTTTTTTTTCAAATTCAGATTTTTTTATAAGGTAAAGTAATTCTAAAGTTTGTAATTTTGCCACCTCTGATTCTTAATTTTTTTTTGATTTTTTCGGTTAAACGGGTTGATATCAGATCACCTTAGTAAACTTGGATTGCGTGATATTAAGATTGAATTTGTTAACAATTTTTGCTTGTTTCAGGTGGGATGAGTAAAAAAAATATATTTTAAAAAAAGTTTTATGGCTTCGCCTGGGTTGACGTTTGGTCCCCTTTTCTGAAGCTTGCTAAGCCTGTTTTTTAACTTTGTCCGAATGATTTAAGATATTGTGTTTTTGACTTTTTTCAATTAATTTTCCAGCCTAGTTTTTCAAAAAAAGTGGATTCCCTCTAAGTTTTTCAGCATCAATTTCTTGCAATGCAGTGTTATAATTGAATCAAAATTTTTGCGAAACCCTGTTTCTCCTCTCTGTGTTAAATACATGGTTTTTCACGATGATAGACAACAACAAGTATTCAACCTGACTAACAAGAAAATAGTAAAACGAATTGAAAACAAAAGTAAGCATAAAACTATTTAAAACGATAACGGAATGAAGCTATTAGAACTTTCATTAACTTCAGCCCCAAAGAAACTTAATCGAACACGTTTTAACGTGTGAATGAAGTAAGTGAAGGTATTTATTTATATCGTGTGAGCGATTGTGAGAATAGAGCAAAAAAAACTCACTGAATTCCAGTTTTGAAAGTGAATTTTGAGATATTGTGCGTGTTATGTAAGTTTTCAAAACAATAATTAAATTCCAAGATCATTTCGAACCGTTGAATTTATAAGTGATAAAAAATAACGAAACAAGCAAAGCTAAAAATAAAGAAAGTAGAGAAAAAAAAGGAATTGAGAGCTAAGACATGCGCAAAAAAATTTGCAACACAGTTTTGAAAAAATGCCTCTAAAGTATCGCACCTTTGTCTTTATAGGAAGACTTTAAAGTTACAAACTGCACAATACTGCTTCACAGTGCTTAAAATCTAACCGTCAAAAAACATGGTTTCAATTTGCTTTTACTTAATGCTGTAAAGCCATCAATTGGTCGAGCACTATTGTTTTCAATTTCGATTGAAAATAGTGAACTTGTAATCTAAATGAAATGAAGAAGAATGGTTTTTGCAAAAATTTTTCGACGGGCAGGAATGTCTTTTTATTGCACATTTGGGTGTGAAATTGAAAAAATGTTCACAACTTATGTAATTACGATTGCAATCAGCAATTGTTTTCAAATAAAACATAGTTTTTTCGGTTTAAAATTTTATTTCCGTTCCAAAAAAAATTTCAGCTTATTTTTTGCCTGCTTATATTTTTACCAGCTTAGTTGCCACGTCGTTAGTTGCCGCATTAAGCATTTTTTTTTGCCGAGTGCAGTTTTCATTGTAAATGCTTTTTGTAATTCTACTAGCCTTGTCTTCTGTTTTTACTAAATTTCAATTTTTTTAGCTGAAATTTTTTTTCTTCAAAATGGTTTTGACTTATGTCGCACAAAACGTTAAAAAATTCAGAATAGAATTTAAAGACCAATTATTTTTATGAGAACATTTTCTTTCCCTCTTTTATTAAACGCCGTCGAATGTTTTTCTAGACGTGTTTCCCGCAAATAGAACATCAATCCAGACAACAGTTTGAAGTTTCGTAGTTTTGGCTTCTTCGAAAATTTCTCCGTTTTTTGGACTAAGTTGCTTCCTTTTTTTCCTGTCTGCTTGCTTGCAATGCTACACTGGTCAATTAGTGCAAGTAGGTAGTGCGTACCGTAAAAAAACAATTTAGCGTTTCTTCAATTTGCGTTCTTAGCACATGAACCTGGTAAACAATCCTCGTTATAGCATTTTGAAGGAGTTTAAAAGCAACCACTTTTTCAGAAATTTTTTTCCCTGCTTGATTTTAAAATTGTTAAGAAATTTTGAAAAAGAATTCGAAAAAATCGTTTTTAAAAATCAAAAATTAAGAATATTCAACTATATTGCATCAAATTATCAGTGCGATGTCTTTTTTACACGTTATGTGCAAAAATCACAATTAAATGAAAATTGCTGTCTGTTTTGTTCACTCGTTTTCAATTTGCGATTAGCAAGGGTACTGCAACCTAGGTACTTCACATTCTTCTCATTAAAAAGTTTGCTGAAAAAAACAGTTCTCTTCAGCATACTTTATTGTTTTACCAAGTTACAGCTACTCTTATAGCGTAAAAATTTATTCCTTGCTTCAGAAGACAAATATCACTGCTTGGGTTCTAGCCAGGAAACAGTTCTATTTTGCAAATTGCAAAATATAACCGTACAAAAAACAATTTTAGTTACTCTGCTTTTTTCATGTCTGTTCAATCTCTCCTCGGTGATTTTTGTCTATTTCAAACTATTCGAACAATATTTAAACTTTATAATCACTGTTTTTTTATTGAATTTTTCTTTTTCATTTACTTGGTTTTCTCTACTTTAAGTTGCAATTAGTTCTTAATCTTGCAATTAGCAGGGATTTGGAACGTAAGTACGAGAAATTGTTTCTAGTTAATGACTTCCTAGCCAAGCACTTCAAGTTACAGCTACTCATTTTATTGGCGTCGCACAAGCCTGTCAATGTTTAGTTTTAAAACAAAATCATTGTTTTGATTCCAGTAAGGGGACAATATTTTTTGCAAGATTTAATTATTGGATTGCTCTTTGTCTGTTTAATTTTGTCCGCTTAATTTGCGATTAGAAATTATTTTCTGATTTGAATTATTTGATTTGTTTTTGATTATCACTAACATTTTTGATTTCGATGAATATCTCTGGGAGTTCCGCTTTCAGTTGTTATAATTTTTTGTTTGCTTAATATTGGCATCACTTTATTTCCATGCTGGCCCTAATGGTAGCATCTAAAGAAATTGAGGAACTAAAGTTGCATTGAGAGTAGAATTTTAAAAGCTATCTATTGAGAAAAGTTCAGGAAAATGTCTTTTTTGTTTGAGCACTTTAATGTAGTTTTGTAGGTGAGTTTCACCAGAAGACACTCTTATGGCAGATTTTTCAGCTTCAAAGGACTGCATTCGAGTACTAGACTTTTTCGCTTTAAATATACTGTCCACAGGGTTGTTCTGCTGCAAACCTAGGCTGAAAAACTTCGAATTCACACCTCGGTTGATTCAATTATAAAACTGCATTGCAAGAAATTGATACTGAAAAGATTAGAGGGAATCCACTTTTTTTTTGAAAAATCAAGCTACAAAACTAATTGAACATATCAGCAGGTATTAAAAAAATTGTTTTCTGGAGAAAAACTCCTAGCTCTTGATTTCAAGTCATTTGCTCTCGCTAATATGATACAAGCAATCTTTGTTTTTGTTTCTGCCTTAGAGTTGATTCCAGACAGATCATCCCTAAAAAGATTTTTTTTTGCAAGACAGTTGAACCCAAACACAACTTCCGTTGGTATTTTTTTTAAAAATAAGTTGAATGTAACTTTTTTAAAAAAAACTTTCTTATTTCTTGTCGGCTAGATGCAATAATAGGTTTGTGTCTTGTCAAAATGTGCTTTTGAGGTCCATGAAAATTATCCAATGAGAAATATAGACTTTTCAGCTTAAAAAGATTGCATTCGGGTACTACACTTTTTCGCTTTAAATATCTGTCCACAGGGTTGTTCTGCTGCACACCTCGGCTGAAAAACTTATTTTTTATACTGCACCCTCTCTGCTTATTTTGTATCTCTTCAATTATTAAGCAGAATTTTTGTCTAGCTTGAACTAACTGCACCATAATTTAGATTTTGATAATAACACGATTGTTTGAATCACCAGATCTGATTTTTCTTTCATTTTTCTTTCGGGGAAAAACTCTTTTGTTTTGTTTAGGCTAATTCAAACTGGCATAGTTGCATTATTATCCTTGTTTTAGGAGTAAAATGAGTTATATCTTTTTTATGCTCCAATGGGGGTACTCAAAGTCTTCGAGTTCCAAAAATTTGTTTCATTTCAAAAATGCGTCTACCAAATTATTTTTGATTCAGTTAGTGCTTAACATTGTCTGCATTCTCATTTAGCGCTGAAAACTCTGTTTCTCGACAGTTTTTCCAAGAAGAAGTTTTTTGAGACATTTGTTTTAAAGTTATTGGAAGAAACATAATTTTTTTGGCAGTGTTATTAGCAGTAGATGTTGGAGCTTAAGTAAAGAAACCATGGCGGATCACTTGTAATAAGAGACGCTATAGATCTCCTGCCCGCCATGCTATGTTTTAACTTTGGTTATTTAGTCTACAATGTATTGAGATAGGGAATAAAATTGGTAAGTTTTCAGTGTGATGGTAATAGAATGGTAAGAAAAATGGTATTTTTGGTTTTTCTCTAGTTTTTTTCGCAAAAATCTCGGGTTGCGTTACTTAATTGGTAATTATAATTGGTGTATTACGTGTATATTGTGTAATGAAGGTTTCACATTATGTTTTCGGATCAGGGTAAGTCAATGGTAAAAATTTATGCGCAAAGATTGAGATTTTTCATGAAAGAATTTTGAAAAATTTGTCCAAGAACATTCAAAACACTATACAAATTGATGTAATTTGGTCTATTAACTCAGTTATTAGATAATTTTTTTTAAAAAACAAAGCTCTTACCACCTGAACCTATGCTGAAACCTAACTGAAACGCAACTGAAACTTCAGAATACTCGGAAAAATCTTACGAATGTGAAATCTGTTACGTACAAAATCATCAAATCAGATTCAACATCTGCCCAAAACTTATCTTTGCTACGCTCTATATCTACTTGGCTACTGTTTTGCTGTCCTAGTAGACCTCTATGTTCTATGTTCTAAACAAAATAAGTTCAAAAAATTAACTGCAGTTTTAGTTTTAAAATATAGTTGAAGTTTCCAAATTTTGATTTTAGCTTAGATTTTTATTTAGATAATTAAGATTAGTCAAAGTTCATTCGGAAGAGACAAAATTAAAATGAAAATATATACAGTTTCAAAAAAAGCAAGCGTGATTTCTATGAAATATTTAATTTTCTGCTAATTTACAGTGATTACATATTTTATCCAAGTTTTTATCTTATTTATTATATTAGGTTCGTATATGAATTTTCTATGTCAAGTTTCAAAAACTGTATCTGTTTTATAACAAAAATTGGTGAATGTGTACACTTTTCCAATTATCAGAAGTTGTTGACATATTCATCTGTTCTAGTCCTCAATGAGCCTTGTTATTTCTCAAAGCTATTTATACAGCAGAGCTTTGCACTAGTTATTCTTTGAAAATTCAAATAAATATATAACGTGAACGCAGATTTTGACTACTGCTTTATCAGCTTTCTTCCAAAAGAACTCTTTTTGCAAGAAATTTAGCACTTTTACCGCAAAAATGGTATCACTTAATCAATATTTTTCGTCTCCTAATTAAATATGAAAGCGCTCTGCTTGAAAACTCTAAGAATTCCATAACTTCACTTAACTCATATAACGATAGAAACAATACCTGATGAAAATCTTATCGATGTCTATATTTGAAAATTTTGACTTTCGACTTTTTCTTAGGCTATTTTTCATAACTGAAAATCAAGAACATTTTTTTCAATTTTCACAAATAATCAAAAAGAATTTCATTTTTTTTCCTGTAAACTAAAAATTAACATTTTCTTGGTTTCTGCTCGATCTACCATCTCAACATTTGAGTGTTTTCCAATCCCATAAGAATAAAAATTTACTCAAAATATGACTTTTCAATGGAAAATTGTATCATTTCAACGAACGTTCACTAATATCAAGCATAACTGTATAATCAACTGTTTTCCTTTAGATTTTTGAAGTCACTTTCAGTTCAAAAACATCTAATTGGTTATCTGGAATTTCTAGCAAAACATCCTATTTTTCTCTAATCGTCATTTATTAATTTTTTTCTAAAGTTGTTGGAAAACCATAGAAAAAAATATGATTCTCATTATGATTCTCAATGATGTACTTAAAAAAATGGGAACAAATACGTTTCGACTCAATTTTTCATAGTATATGCTTTTACTGCAATTTTAACAAAATAGAATCCCTGTAAGCAAGCCGCCATTGAAGTTGTCACTGTAGGTTAAAGAATTTTGGATCGATTTAAAACGACAATTTCACGATAATTTGAACTCGATGTTGCTAGTTCTATCATCAATCAGAACATATGAAAAAAAGCAACATTATCAAAATTGTATAATTTTCTAGATTTTTCCAGACTCAGTATAAAGTATAATAGTAATTTTTGCTATGTTTGATTTTATTTATTTTTAGTATTCCATTTCGTGAAGTGTGTTTGGAGTCTGCTGAATGTGTTTTCTGTCAACACGCAGAAAGTTATTTTGACAAGAAGAATGCAGCTTTTTCATATGAATTCTCAGTTCCTCGCTGCTATATGTATGAAAATTTTAATACTGACACTTCTAAACGCCACCGGTTTTACGTTGTCTTGATGCATTTTTATGTAAGTATAGTCTCTACCACACTCACGACATGTAACTCTTTTGTTTTTTTTTTCAACTCATCATATAAAGAAAGAACTTGAGAACAAATGGGAGATTTCAAAAGTCCTAAAAATTTTAGTAGGAGCCTTGAATGGCCCTTAAAATGAAAAAAAAAGTAAAATAAAAACGGCACATTTCCTGACCAGTTTTTTTCAAGGTGAGAGAAAGTTAGAATGGATTTCATTTTATTTGTTGTAGCGGAAGTATAAATGAACCAATCTGAATGGAGCCATGAAGATTTCAATAGTTATGATATCAGTCAATCAAAATCAAGCTTAACTTATCAGGTAATTTTCAACAGTTTTGACATCAACCAATCAGATTAAAGCTTTAGTGAATCTAAAAATTTCAACAGTTTTGATATCAAGCAATCAGTTCCCAGCCCTACCTACATTAGAATTCTTATAAAAAATAAAAAAAATTAATTAAAATCGATGTCCATTTATAATGGAATTTTAAACCATTACGATATCAACCAATCGGAACTGAGCTTCCGTTTTTTGAAAAGTATGAATAGAATAACTAACAGAAAAAAAGTATACACTGATATAATTTTTATCAAATTTTATTAGAAAGAATAACTTATAAGGAAGAAATATCAAAATCAATCATTTTGATTCAATACAAATCATGGTTTTCCTTGTCTTTTTTATTTTAAAGGTCCTCTCTTGGTTTCTTGTTTAATTCTTGATCACTCAATTTTAAGTTTTTGTAATTGAAAACCTTGTTTGTAAATCTGATAAAAGTACTCTCCAGTTTTTTTATCTGTCCAACTGAATACTTTTGATAGAATCATTTTTCGAGCTAAAATAAAAAAAATTTAAGAATACCAGCAACATCAGTTTCTGTTTTAAAATTGAAAAAAAAAACTATGAAGACTCCATCAAACTTTATTATTTTCTGCTACTCAACATCTAGCTTGTTTTCATGTCACTAATCAAGAATTCAAAATTTCAAATTCTGAAAATATTTATTGAAAACAATCAATGAAATACAGAAAATTGTCAAGTTTTCCATCTAAAAATACACTTTTGTTTGCATTATTGTCCAAATAGATCAAGTTTTGAATGAAAACACCAGTAGATCAAATTTTCAATTTTTTCTTCAAAAAATTCTTGAAAATCAATTAAAAATTGGTTTATGTACTAAGTCAATTTTGATTAAAATGTACGTTTTGTAGAGTTTTTCTTCCTGTTTCTAGCTCTAAATGTATAATTCAAAACGCAGAAATAGTTATGTTCCAAAAAATTTTCAAACACCAAACATACAAAACATCACTAAACAATATTAAACCTTACAATTATGAACAAACATAAATTCTCTAAGGTTTGGGCGAGTTCTTTGAAATCATTCCAGGTAGAATTGACATAGGCAACTTGCTTCAAAACTTCGTTTTCCTTTGCAATGAGGAGTCAAATCTGAATGTAGGTTGAGTTGTTCACATTGTACTTCCTGATTGTGACACACCCTCCTCAAGTCTTATGTTGCGATTTCGTATATTCTACTACAGATATTGCGCACTTAATCCATAATTGATTCTTTGCCAGATTAATAGGTTCGAGTCCAAGGTTTTCACTATCGTGAATGATAGTATTCCGCATTGCTGAAACCCTCTCTACTTCTTTTTCTCCAGGACAGCCTTGCTGGGATTTTTTCAAATGTCCAGATTCACTTTTTTGAATAGTTGGAAGCATGGTTCAAAACTAAGTTTCCCCTTGTAGGATTTTTGGGACCAAGCAAATCTCCAATTTTTTGTTTGATTGTTCAAGAATTCACTATAATTGGAACTAGTGTCTTTTCTAGAGTACATTTTGATTAACTGTCTGATCAGATACGGAGAAGTGAGAAAAATGATTTTGAGCTTAAAGGAAAATGAAAGTAAACAGTATGAGTCATGATTTCCGTATATGGAAGTAGTACCAAATTTGAAATGTTGTGTATGAAACTTCCTTATTTGGAAATTGGGTAGGCTTTACTTCTCCTATGTAAATCCCCACTTCTCGACAAAGTTTTTTTTCCAAATGGCAGCTGAAGTGTGAAGCTTTCATTCAGAATATAATGAAAAAACACTATTTAATTCTGTTTCCAACTAGTTTCACGAAAAATACATAGTAACGCAAGAATATTGCGTGTCCACTCACGATTTTTTTTGTTTCTTGGAGGTTTGCAAGTTCCATTCAAAATTATTAAGAACCTCTCTTAATTAAAGTTGTAAATAATTAGATAAATCTCAAAACATTTATCAAGAAATTGACTGTCTTTACACTTTTCACTAACACAGATTTTACACAAGAATTGTTGCATCAAACGGAGAAGTATTCAATCAACTTAGTCGAGCTGTTCAAGATAGTTTGAAATGGAAAGGAGCAGAGAAAAGACCAAGCATTGCAAGGAAACGACTTGTTCAGAAAAAGTTTAGAAGACATTACCTAAGTTCGAATCAAAAACTTGCTTCCACCCAAACTCTTGGTTCAGCGTTTCTGGTTAGAATTCGAAAAGTTCAAAACTCAAATTGGAACATGATTTGCTGAGAAAAATCGATTGTTTCATTGATGATCATAGTTCTGTATATAGTGATTATAAAAGCTTTGTGATGAAATAGTAAACTTAGTAGTTTGCACTGTTAAATCATTATAAAACAAGTCTTTCTTCAAAATTAATTAATTGGGAAATGAAGAAAAAACATGTCACTTGCTTCGTTGTTGAGCTTTTTTCATTTGTTTCAGGTACATTCTACCACGAATTGTTTCAATTTTTCGCCAATCATGTAGGGAAGTTCTTAACTCGTTCGTTCTATTATGATTGGTTTTAACTTTTAGAACAGATTTCCGTTTCTTATAACAGTTTAAATTTTACTTAAGTTGATGAAATGAACTGAACTGTAAATGATTTCTTAAAAAATTGAAACATATTGTTGTCAGATGTAACTAAATACCGGCTAAAAGTAGGTTTTGCTTAAATATTCTAAATTTATCTGAAATGATTCAAAACTTTTTGAACAAATCCGTCATTTTCGATATTGATGACTTCGAGCGCTATTCTCTATCTTAATACACTGTTTTTCTGATGTTTTTGATCAAGGTGAGTGCAAGAATTGGAGTTTCAACGATCAAATCAAAAGCAAGGAAAATCATAAAATTTAACTGTTAACAGTGTAAGGAAAATTTGTTACAATTTTCTTCAAATTGCCAAATAATTTAATGAAATTTTTTTTGAAAGGTGACTTCTTTTCTGATTTTTTTAACAAGTAAGCCAAAAAAAATCACGATTTTTTATTAGGATGCAAGTCGTTTGTGATTTTTTCGATAGACATATGCAAAAAATGAACATCTTTTTCTTGAGCATATGCGAAAAACGCAAATGTTACTTGTAAAAAGCATGTTGAGTTATTGTTAAAAAAATTTAACATTAGTGACTTCTAGTGCTAACCCTTGTCTTAATACATTAATTTTCTGTTTGTTTTTGATAACGATCAAACTAAGAGCAAAGAAATTCATAAATTTTAATTATTAATAGTGTTAGAAAAACTAGTTACACATTTCTTTAAGTTGCGAAAAGGATGGTTTGTATCAGATTAATCGTTTTTGGCAGTTGCACTTGAAATCATGACCTCGAATTTTTTCTCACGTAAACAATTTTTCTTTTAATGCTTGCCGATAAGTTCAATTCTGCTGACAACTCAGTTCTGCTGAGATGATAATTTTCTTGAAAATTCAAATAAAACTACCTTTGTTATTTGAGGTAGTAGTTTTTTCTATAAATAAATGATTTGAAAAAAAAATATTTTGTTTTTTGTCCCTAAGTTCTCCCAGCTGATTTTCCGTTTTTTTTCATAAGCATTTGGTGTATTTTTTAAGCCGTTTTTTTTCAAATCGTGGCTGTTTCATTTCAATTTCAGATTTTTTTTAAGGTAAAATATTTCTGAAGTTTGTAATTTTGCCACCTCTGATTTTTTATAATTTTTTTGATTTTTTCGGTTAAACGGGTTAATATCAGATCACCTTAGTAAACTTGGATTGCTTGATATGAAGATTGATTTTGTTAACAATTTTTGCTTGTTTCAGGTGCGATGAGTAAAAAAAAATTAAAAAAAGTTCATTCCTTGAATTTTTTATGGCTTTTTCGCCTAGGTTGACGTTTAATCATCTTTTCTGAAGCTTGCTAAGCCTGTTTTTTAACTTTGTCCGAATGATTTAAGATATTGTGTTTTTGACTTTTTTCAATTAATTTTTTCAGCTTAGTTTTTCAGAAAAAAGTGGATTCCCTCTAAGTTTTTCAGCATCAATTTCTTGGAATGCAGTGTTATAATTGATTCAAAAACATTTTTTGCGAAACCCTGTTCCTCCTCTCTGTGTTAAAAACTTAGTTTTTCACGATGATAGACAACAACAAGTATTCAACCTCACTAACAAGAAAAAAGGAAAACGAATTGAAAACAAAAGTAAGCATAAAACTATTTAAAACGACAACGGAATGAAGCTATTAGAACTTTCGTTAACTTCAGCCTCAAAGAAAAATAATCGAATACGTTTTAACGTGTGAATGAAGTAAGTGAAGGTATTTATTTATATCGCGTGGACGATTGTGAGAATAGATTAAAAAAACTCACTGAATTCCAGTTTTGAAAGAGAATTTTGAGATAGTGTGCGTGTTATGTAAGTTTTCAAAACAATAAATAAACTTCAAGATCAACTCGAACCGTTGATTTTATAAGAGATATAAAATAACGAAACAAGCGAAGCTAAATATAAAGAAAACAGAAAAAAAAAGGAATTGAGAGCTAAGACATGCGCAAAAAATTTTGCAACTTAGTTTTGAAAAAATGCCTCTAAAGTATCGCACCTTTGTCTTTATAGGAAGACTTTCAAGTTACAAACTGCACAAAACTGCTTCGCAGTGCTTATGATTTAACCGTCAAAAAACATGGTTTCAATTAACTTTTACTATAATGCTGTAAAGCCATCAATTGGTCGAGCACTACTGTTTTCAAATTCGATTGAATAAAGTGAACTTGTAAATTAAATGAAATGAAGAAGAATGGTTTTTGCAAAAGTCTTTCGACGTGCAGGAATGTCTTTGTATTGCACACTTAAGTGTGAAATTGAAAAAATATTCTTAACTTAGGTAATTACGATTGCAATAAGCAATTGTTTTAAAAAAAAACATAGTTTTTTCGGTTTAATATTTTAATTCCGTTCCAAAAAAATGTCCGCTTATTTTTTGCCTGCTTATATTTTTACCGGCTTAGTTGCCACATCGTTAGCTGCCGCATTAAGCAATTGGTTTTTGCTGAGTGCATTTTTCATTGTAGATGCTTTTTGTAATTCTACTAGCCTTGTCTTCTGTTTTTACCAATTTTCAATTTTTTTTGACTGAAAATTTTTTTCTTCAAAATGGTTTTGACTTATATCGCACAAAACGTTCAAAAATTCAGTATAAAATTTAAAGATCAATTATTTTTATGAGAACATTTTCTTTCCCTCTTTTTTTAAACGCCGTTGAATGTTTTTCTAGACGTGTTTCCCGCAAATAGAACATCAATCCAGACAACAGTTTGAAGTTTCGTAGTTTTGGTTTCTTCGAAAATTTTTCCGTTTTTTCAGACTTAGTTGCTTCCTTTTCTTCCTGTCTGCTTGCTTGCAATGCTACACGGGTCAATTAGTGCAAGTAGGTAGTGCGTACCGTCAAAAAAAAACAATTTAGCGTTTCTTCAATTTGAGTTCTTAGCACATGAACTTGGTAAATAATCCTCGTTATAGCATTTTGAGGGAGTTTAAAAGCAGCCACTTTTTCCAAAAATTTTTCTCCCTGCTTGATTTCAAAATTGTTAAGAAAATTTGAAAAAGAATTCGAAAAAATCGTTTTCAAAAATCAAAAGTTAAGAATATTCAACTATTTTGCATCAAATTATCAACTTAGGTACTTCACGTTCTTCTCATTAAAAAATTTGCTGAAAAAACAGATCTCTTCAGCATACTTTTTTGTTTTACCAAATTACAGCTACTCTTATAGCGTAAAAATTTATTCCTTGCTTCAGAAGACAACTATCACTGCTTGGATTCTAGCCAGGAAACAGTTCTATTTTGCAAATTGCAAAATATAACCGTACAAAAAACAATTGTAGTTTCTCTGCTTTTTTCATGTCTGTTCAACCTCCACTCGATGATGTTTGTCTATTTCAAACTATTCGAACAATATTTAAACTTTTGATAATCACTGTTTTTTTCGATTGAATTTTTTTTTCATTCACTTGGTTTTCTCTAATTTAAGTCGCTATTAGTTCTTAATCTTGCAATTAGCAGGGATTTGGAACGTAAGTACGAGAAATTTTTTCTAATTAATACCTTCCTAGCCAAGCACTTCAAGTTACAGCTACTCATTTTATTGGCGTCGCACAAGCCTGTCAATGTTTAGTTTTAAAACAAAATCCTTGTTTTGATTCTAATAAGGGGACAATATTTTTTTTGCTAGATTTAATTATTGGATTGCTTTTTGTCTGTTTAATTTTTGTCCGCTTAATTTGCAATTAGGAATTATTTTCTGATTTGAATTATTTGATTTTTTTTTATTATCACTAACATTTTTGATTTTGATGAATTTCTCTGGGAGTTCAGCTCTCAGATGTTATAATTTTTTGTTTGCTTAACATTGGCATCACTTTATTTCCATGCTGGCCCTAATGGTAGCATCTAAAGGAATTGCGGACTAAAGTTGCATTGAGAGTAGTATTTTAAAAGCTATCTAATGGGAAAAGTTCAGGAAAATGTTTTTTTTGTTTGAGCACTTTAATGTAGTTTTGTAGGTGAGTTTCACCAGAAGACACTCTTATGGCAGATTTTTCAGCTTCAAATGACTGCATTCGGAAACTAGTTTTTTTCGCTTTAATTATCTGTCCACAGGGTTGTTCTGCTGCAAACCTAGGCTGAAAAACCTCGAATTCACACCTCGGCTGATTCAATTATAAAACTGGATTGCAAAAAAAACGATACTGAAAAGATTAGAGGGAATCCACTTTTTTTTGAAAAATCAAGCTACAAAATTAATTGAACATATCAGCAGGTAATGAAAAAATTGTTTTCTGTAGAAAAAATCCTAGCTCTTGATTTCAAGTCACTTGCTCTCGCTAATATGAAACAAACAATTTTTGTTATTATTTCTGCCTTAGAATTGATTCCAGACAGATCATCCCTAAAAAAGATTTTTTTTGCAAGACAGTTGAACCCAAACACAACTTCCGTTGGTATTTTTTTAAAAATAAGTTTATTATAACGTTTTCTTATAATAACTTTCTTAATTTCTTGTCGGCTAGGTGCAACGATAAGTTGGTGTCTTGTCAAAATGTGCTTTTGAGGTCCATGAAAGTTATCCAATGAGAAATGTAGACTTTTCAGCTTAAAAAGATTGCATTCGAGTACTACACTTTTTCGCTTTAAATATCTGTCCACAGGGTTGTTCTGCTGCACACCTCGGCTGAAAAACTTATTTTTTATACTGCACCTTTTCTGCTTATTTTAAATTCCTTCAATTATTAAGCAGGATTTTTGTCTAGCTTGAACTAACTGCACCATAATTGAGATTTTGATAATAACACGATTGTTTGAATCACCAGATCTGATTTTTCTTTCATTTTTCTTTCGGAAAAAAACTCTTTTTTTTGGTTTAGGCTAATTTAAACTGGCGTAGTTGCATTATTAGCCTTGTTTTAGGAGTAAAATGAGTTATATCTTTTTTATGCTCCAATGGAGGTACTGAAAGTCTTCGAGTTCCAAACATTTGATTCATTTCAAAAATGCGTCTACCAAATTATTTTTGGTCTAGTTAGTGCTAAACATTGTCTGCATTCTCCTTTAGCGCTGAAACTCTGTTTCTCGACAGTTTTTCCGAGAAGAGGTTTTTTGAGACGGTTGTTTTAAATTTATTGGAAGAAACATAATTTTTTTGGCAGTGTCATTAGCAGTAGATGTTGGAGCTTAAGTAAAGAAACCATGGTGGATCACTTGTAATAAGAGACGCTATAGATCCCCTGCCCGCCATGCTATGTTTTAACTTTGGGTATATAGTCTACAATGTATTGAGATAGGGAATAGAATTGGTAAGTTTTCAGTGTGATGGTAATAGAATGGTAAGAAAAATGGTATTTTTGGTTTTTCTCTAGTTATTTTTGCAAAAAACTCGAGGCGCGTTATTTAATTGGTGATTATAATTGGTGTATTACGTGTAGATTCTGTATTGAAGGTTTTACATTATGTTTTTTGGATCAGGGTAAGTCATTGGTAAATTTTTATGCGCAAAGATTGAGATTTTTTATGAGAAAATTTTGAAATTTTTGTCCAAGATTCTTCAAAACACGATACAAATTGATGTAATTTGGTCTATTAACAAAGTTATTAGATAATTTTTTTGAAAACAAAGCTCTTACCACCTGAAACTATGCTGAAACCTAACTGAAACGCAACTGAAACTTCAGAATACTCGGAAAAAGTTTACGAATGGGAAATCTGTTACGTACAAAACCATCAAATTAGATTCAACATCTGCCCAAAACTTATCTTTGCTACGCTCTATATCTACTTGGCTACTGTTTTGCTGACCTAGTAGACCTCTCTGCTCTGTGTTCTAAACAACATCAGTTAAAAAAAATAATTGCAGTATTAGTTTTAAAATATAGTTGAAATTTCCATATTTCGATTTTAGCTTAGATTTTTATTTAGATAATATAGATTCGTCAAAATTCATACAGAAGAGACAAAATTAAAATGAAAATAAATACAATTTCAAAAAAAGCAAACGTTATTTCTAAAAAATATTTAATTTTCTGCTAATTTACAATGATTACATATTTTATCCAAGTTTTTATCTTATTTATCATATTAGGTTCTTATATGAATTTTCTATGTCAAGTTTCAAAAACTGTATCTGTTTTATAACAAAAATTGGTGAATGTGTACACTTTTCCATATATCAGAAGTTGTTCACATATTCATCTGTTCTAATCCTCAATGAGCCTTGTTATTTCTCAAAGCTATTTATACAGCAGAGCTTTGCACTAGTTATTCTTTGACAATTCAAATAAAAATTTAACGTGAACGCAGATTTTGACTTCTGCTTTATCAGCTTTCCTCCAAAAGAACTCTTTTTGCAAGAAAATTAGCACTTTTACCGCAAAAATGGTATCACTTAACCAATATTTTCGTCTCCTAATTAAATATGAAAGCGCTCTGCTTGAAAACTCTAAAAATTCACTTAGATTAAATATGAAAGCGCTCTGCTTGAAAACTCTAAAAACTTCACTTAACTCATATAACGATAGAAACAATACCTGATGAAAATCTTATCGATGTCTATATTTGAAAATTTTGACTTTCGATTTTTTCTTAGGCTATTTTTCATAACTGAAAATTAAGAACATTTTTTTCAATATTCACAAATAATCAAAAAGAATTTCATTTTTTTTCCTGTAAACTAAAAATTAACATTTTCGTGGTTTCTGCTCGATCTACCATATCAACATTCGAGTGTTTTCCAATCCCATACGAATAATAGTTTACTCAAAATATGACTTTTAAATGGAAAACTGTATCATTTCAACGAACGTTCACTAATATTAAGCATAACTGTATAATCAACTGTTTTCCTTTAGATTTTTGAAGTCACTTTCAGTTCAAAAACATCTAATTGGTTATCTGGAATTTCTAGCAAAACATCCTATTTTTCTCTAATCGTCATTTATTAATTTTTTTCTAAAGTTGTTGGAAAACCATAGAAAAAAAATTTGATTCTCATTATGATTCTCAATGATGTACCTAAAAATATTGGAACAAAAACGTTTCGAGTCAATTTTTCATTGTATATGCTTTTACTGCAATTTTAACAAAATAGAATCCCTGTAAGCAAGTCACCATTGAAGTTGTCACTGTAGGTTAAAGAATTTTGAATCGATTTAAAATGACAATTTCACGATAATTTGAACTCGATGTTGCTAGTTCTATCATCAATCAGAACATATGAAAAAAGCAACATTATCAAAATTGTATAATTTTCTAGATTTTTCCAGACTCAGTATAAAGTATAATAGCAATTTTTGCTATGTTTGATTTTGTTTATTTTTAGTTTTCCATTTCGTGAAGTGAGTTTGGAGTCTGCTGAATGGGTTTTCTGTCAACACGCAGAAAGTTATTTTGACAAGAAGAATGCAGCTTTTTCATATGAATTCTCAGTTCCTCGCTGCTATATGTATGAAAATTTTAATACTGACACTTCTAAACGCCACCGGTTTTACGATGTCTTGATGCATTTTTATGTAAGTATAGTCTCTACCACACTCACGACATGTAACTCTTTTGTTTTTTTTCCACTCATCATATAAAGAAAGAACTTGAGAACAAATGGGAGATTTCAAAAGTCCTAAAAATTTTAGTAGGAGCCTTGAATGGCCCTTAAAATGAAAAAAAAAGTAAAATAAAAACGGCACATTTCCTGACCAGTTTTTTTCAAGGTGAGAGAAAGTTAAAATGAATTTCATTTTATTTGTTGTAGCTGAAGTATAAATGAACCAATCTGAATGGAGCCATGAAGATTTCAATAGTTATGATATCAGTCAATCAAATCAAGCTTAACTTATCAGGTAATTTTCAACAGTTTTGACATCAAGCATCAGATTAAAGCTTTAGTTAATCTGAAAATTTCAACAGTTTTGATATCAAGCAATCAGTTCCCAGCCCTACCTACAATGGAATTCTTATACAAAATGAAAAAATTAAATAAATTCGATTTTCATTTATAATGGAATTTTAAACCATTACGATATCAACCAATCGGAACTGAGCATTCCGTTTTTCGAAAAGTTTGAATAGAATAACTAACAAAAAAAGTATTCACTGATATAATTTTTATCAAATTTTGTTAGAAAGCTTATAAGGAAGAAATATCAAAATCAATTATTTTGATTCAATACAAATCATGGTTTTCCTTGTCTTTTTTATTTTAAAGGTCCTCTCTTGGTTTCTTGTTTAATTCTCGATCACTCAATTTCAAGTTTTTGTAATTGAAAACCTTATTTGATAATCTGATAATACTTTTTTTAATCAAAAGTACTCTCCAGTTTTTTAACTGTCCAACTGAATACTCTTGATAGAATCATTTTTCGAGCAAAAATACAAATTATTTAAGAATACCAGCAACATCAGTTTCTGTTTTAAAATTGAAAAAAAAATTTATGAAGACTCCACCAATTTTTATTATTTTCTGCTATTCAACGTCTAGCTTGTTTTCATGTCACCAATCAAAAATTCAAAATTTCAAATTATGAAAAAAAATATTGAAAACAATCAATGAAATACAGAAAATTGTCAAGTTTTCCATCTAAAATTACATTTTTGTTTGCACTATAGTCCAAATACATCAATTTTTGAATGAAAACACTAGAAGATCGAATTTTCAATTTTTCTTCAAAAAATTCTGGAAAACCATTTAAAAATTGGTTTATGTACTAAGTCAATTTTGATTAAATTGTATGTTTTGTAGAGTTTTTCTTCCTGTTTCTAGCTCTAAATGTACAATTCAAAGCGCAGAAATACTTATGTTCTCAACAATTTTCAATTACCAAACATACAAAACATCACTAAACAATATTAAACCTTAAAATTATGAACAAACATAAATTCTCTAAGGTTTGGGTGAGTTCTTTGAAATCATTCAAGGTATAATTGACATAGGCAACTTGCTTCAAAATTTCGTTTTCCTTTGCAATGAGGAGTCAAATCTGAATGTTGGTTGGCTTGTTCACATTGTACTTCCTGATTGTGACACACCCTCCTCAAGTCCTATGTTGCGATTTCGTATATTATACTACAGATATTGCGCACTTGATCCATAATTGATTCTTTGCCAGATTAATAGGTTCGAGTCCAAGGTTTTCACTATCGTAAATGATGGTATTCCGCATTGCTGAAACCCTCTCTCCTTCTTTTTCTCCATGAAAGCCTTGCTGTGATTTTTTGAAATTTCCAGATTCACTTTTTTGAATAGTTGGAAGCATGGTTCAAAACTAAGTTTCCCCTTGTAGGATTTTTGGGACCAAGCAAATCTCCAATTTCTTGTTTGATTGTTCAAGAATTCACTATAGTTGGAACTAGTGTCTTTTCTAGAGTACATTTTGATTAACAGTCTGATCAGATACGGAGAAGTGAGAAAAATGGTTTTGAGATTAAAGGAAAATGAAAGTAAACAGTACGAGTAATGGTTTCCGTATATGGAAGTAGTAGTAAACTTGGAATGTTGTGTATGAAACTTCCTTATTTGGAAATTGGGTAGGCGTTACTTCTCCTATGTAAATACCCACTTCTCGACAAAGTTTATTTTTCCAAATGGCAGCTGAACTGTGAAGCTTTCATTCAGAATATAATGAAAAAACACTATTTAATTCTGTTTCCAACTAGTTTCACGAAAAATACTTAGTAACGTAAGTATATTGCGTGTCCACTCACGATTTTTTTTTATTTCTTGGAGGTCTGCAAGTTCCATTCAAAATTATTAAGAACCTCTCTCAATCAAAGTTGTAAGTGATTAGATAAATCTCAATACATTTATCAAGAAATTGACTGTTTTAAACACTTTTTACTAACACAGATTTTACACAAGCATTGTTGCATCAAACGGAGAAGTATTCAATCAACTTAGTCGAGCTGTTCAAGATAGTTTGAAATGGAAAGGAGCAGAGAAAAGACCAAGCATTGCAAGGAAACGACTCGTTCAGAAAAAGTTCAGAAGACATTACCTAAGTTCGATTCAAAAACTTGCTTCCACCCAAACTCTTGGTTCAGCGTCTCTGGTTAGAATTCGAAAAGTTCAAAACTCAAATTGGAACATGATTTGCTGAACATGATTTGTTTCATTGATAATCTTAGTTCTGTACATAGTGATTATAAAAGCTTTGTGATGAAATAGTAAACTTAGTAGTTTGCACTGTTAAATCATTATAAAACAAGTCTTTCTTCAAAATTAATTTATTGGGAAATGAAGAAAAAACTTGTCACTTGCTTCGTTGTTGAGCTTTTTTCATTTGTTTCAGGTACATTCTACCACGAATTGTTTCAATTTTTCGCCAATCATGTAGGGAAATTCTTAACTGGATCGTTCTATTATGATTGGTTTTAACTTTTAGAACAGATTTCCGTTTCTTATAACATTTTAAATTTTATTTAAGTTGATGGAAAGAACTGAACTGCAAGAGATTTCTTAAAAAAATGAAACCTATTGTTGTCAGATGTAACTAAATACCGGCTAAAAGTAGGTTTTGCTCAAATATTCTAAATTTATCTGAAATGATTCAAAACTTTTTGAACAAATCAGTCATTTTCGATATTGATGACTTCTAGCGCTATTCTCTATCTTAATACACTGTTTTTCTGATGTTTTTGATCAACGTGAGTGCAAGAATTGTAGTTTCAACGATCAAATCAAAAGCAAGGAAAATCATAAAATTTAACTGTTAACAGTGTAAAGAAAATTTGTTACAATTTTCTTCAAATTGCCAAATAATTTAATGAAATTTTTTTTGAAAGGTGACTTCTTTTCTGATTTTCTTAACAAGAAAGCCAAAAAAATCACGAGTTTTTTATTAGGATGCAAGTCTTTTGTTATTTTTCTGAAAGACATATGCAAATATTGAACTTCTTTTTCTTGAGCATATGCGAAAAACGCAAATGTTAATTGTAAAAAGCATGTTGAGTTATTGTTAAAAAAATTTAACATTGGTGACTTCTAGTGCTAATCCCTGTCTTAATACATTGTTTTTCTGACGTTTTTGATAAACATAAAAGCAAAAACTGCATTTCTCAACGATCAAACCAAGAGCAAAGAAATTCATAAATTTTAATTAATAAAAGTGTTAGAAAAACTAGTTACAGTTTTCTTTAAGTTGCAAAATAATTTTATCAAATTTTTCACAAAAAGCCAAATTTTTGATCAACATGAAAGCAAAAATTGGATTTATCAACGGTCAAACTAAAAACAAAGAAGTTCATAAACTTCAATTGTTAAAAGTGTAAGAAAAACTAGTTACAGTTTTCTTTAAGTTGCGAAACAATTCAAATAAATTTTTCTCAAATTGCGAAATTTTCTTTGATTTTTCACTACATGTGTGCTCAAAAATTATAAGAAACTTGCATTTTGACAAGTGTTCAAAACTTTTTATGACTTTTTTGTGTAAGATGTATGTTTTTTGTGATTTTTCGAAAAATATATGCAAAAAATTTTCTTCTTTTTTCTTAAGCATATGCAAAAAACGCAAAATGTTGTGTTAAAACATATTATTTAAAGAAATTTCGATTTGGATGATTTTGAAAGCTATTCTCAATTTTATTACGTTGTTTTTTGTGTAGATGCAAAATTTGGATTTCTTAACAATCAAAATAGGAATTAAGAAAATCATAAATTCTAATTATTAATTTTGTAAGAAAATACTGTTACCTTTTTCTTTCAATTGCGAAATTTGAAATTTTTTTATGAAGCGATTTTTTATATTTTTCAACATATGTGCTAAAATAATGTGAAAATTTTGCAAGGTGCAAAAATAATTTTAAAATTTTTAGCATATAAGCAAAAATTGTGGCGCCTTTTCATCATGTGTGTAAAAAAAATTGTGAAATGTTCTTCAAGATGTTAAAACTCATTTCATTTTTCTACCATGTAAACAAAAAATTGTTGTAAAAATAATTTTCATATTGTAATCAGTGTGCAGAACTTTTCAACAAATTTTTCTATGACCGCTGATCTTATCCCTTTCTACCCCTTTCTGTCCGTTCCTATCTCTTAAAAATAAAAAAACTAGATGAAAAAATAAAACAAAACACAAAACACAAGTTTTCAATGAAGCGCAAAGCTGGTCTTGTCTTCATCACCGGTGGTTGTCATGGTGGTTTGATCATTGGAGTCCTGAATTCAGAGAAGCCTTTATATTCTTCGAGTGTAACTGGGTTGTGCACAGATGCTTCTTATTCACACGGAAAGGAAAAATTGTTTACAGGGTTAGCCAATTATCTAGAGTCCGGAAGCTCGGCATAGTGCATCCCAACTTGTTTTGCAATCTGTGACATTATTCCCTTTGTTGCAAGCTGATTTTTGATAATGAGAATCTGCAACTGAGTAAAGGATTATTGAATGACTGATTTAGAGCTGAGAGAGGAGCTAGTTGACGGAAGTTAATTTGAAAATTAAGTGATTTTTACTTCAGAGTCAGGGTACCTTCAACTCAAATGCGCGGTTTTAACTAATCTGAATAGATTTTCCTTAAATGAACCGTAGTCGTATCCAACCAGAATTCAGCTTCCTTTAGGAGAATTTTGATAAAAAGGCGTTTCAAATCAGAAAAAAAGTCCCTTTAGGGCAGTTCGTTCAATTTGTCTTTTCCAATGACAGCAATTGTTCATTTATCTTAGGTTGTCGTATCTATTAAAACAAAAATCACTTTCTAAAGAATTAAATCTTCCAAATAAGCAAAAATATACTGAAAAAAAAAACATCCGCAAAAACAAATGACTATTAGGTGCTCGCTGTAAAAGAAAGAAATATTGCCAATATAAGTAACACAAGAAAAACATTGCAACAAGTAGCATTTTCACAATTTTTTTCATCAAGTTGATTGATTTTTGTGCATGAAAAAAATGCAGATTTTTTAGTAGATGGTCAAGTTTTTTGAGTTTGATGTAAATTTGAGAGGAAAATTCAAAGTTGATTAGTTTTTCAGAGCAAAAATCTGAAAACCTTATTCCAAGCTTGATCATGCAGGATCTTGAACTTTGAAGAACTTTAAGGAAATGAACAAAATAAGAATTTTGATAAGGATTTTCTTTCTACAAATTTGGGTATCGGGAGCGAAATAAAGAGAGTCTTTGATATGTTTTTGTGGCATTTCTTGATTAACTTCAATTGTTAAAGATTAAATTAAATTTCTTTTCTAGTCAAGTTTAATTCAGCTTGATTCAAAAACAAATTCTTTGACCTAATAATTTTCCTTATGTTGATTTTTGCTTAGTAGAAAAGCTCTATTTTGGACAACCTAAACGTCCAAAAAATTGTGAAAATAGTAAGAATCTTCATCTAATTCTTCCATAAAAAATTATGTGGAACTTTTTTTTTATCCAGTAACTAAAGGAACTTCAAATAATTTTTATCAGAAGTGTTTAAATACTGATAGTATTTCATTTTATAAAAACAACGAAAGCCAAACGATACTGTAGCGGAGTTGAAGAAGATTGTGGAGGAGGAATGGGGAAATGGAGAGAAACTCAATGAGGAGTTTGACGCTCGGTGGAACAGAAATGGAAAACGGTAGACATAAGGTATTTACCTTCCGAAGTCCAAGTTAGATACTAAAATGATCAACAAGAAGCCGGAAGAAGCCTTCATTAAGCTCGATTCTGCTGGTAAAATCAGCATTTCTCTGGGGTTTGTTCTTCGAAGTATTGAGGCTGGTGAATATCAAATTTCCACGAACAAGTAAACAATACTAAAGCATACTTGGTAACAAATGAAGCTAAATTTAAAAAATGATGTTGTGGAGCAGTATACCCAGAAATGCAGAGCACAAAACGGAGATTCAAATTGTTTCTAACCTCACAATTTTTGCTGCTTTGCTCAAAAACATCCCAATGGAATGTCCGTTCTCGGTCTTAACAGAGCCTTTACTACGACATACGCAAGTGAACTGTCTTTTATCTAACCAGACAAGGAACCATACAAAAATAATTTGTGTCTTTTCCTCACGAACGGACACATTGATCTCGCATTTCTCTTTAGAGAACTTTACATATTCATATTTTACAGAAGTCATAACGAAGACTGATTATGATCCTAAGAGTTTTCGTAGAGTTTCTGTTGAAAACTTACTTGTTATCGAGGAAGTTGTGCAAAGAAGCAGCTTTATATACAATTTCGATATCAAAGAAGGTGAGCACAGAGGAGAACTAGATCGACGAATTTTATAAAAATTTGAAAAAACATTCAAACTGTTGAAGTTTATTAATCAAATAGTTCATACAAATATTATAGATAGCTTCTTCAAGTGTTTCCGGTGTCCCAGTTCTGAGATGCAAGGAATGAATGATGCAAGTTTATCCAAAAAATGTGTATGAGCTTCGTGAAACCTTGTTCGAAATGTTTGAAGGATTCAATCTTCCAGTTTCTGAAGCGACAATCTCTTCAATAAACTAGCACTTTTCGGTTTTGGGTCGATCGGTGTTCCTACAGATGAACTGAAAGAATATGTTCCAATTTCAGTATCCATATCATCGAATCTGATTGATGAACCCAATTTTTTGTACAGCAAAGTATCCACAGAAATTGATAATTGTTTTTGTAGCTGAGCAAGTAGGCTGTAGATGAGAAAAAACCCAAGATGTTGAAAATGTTGTTAAGGAAAGAATGAAAAAGATCTTCAATCAGCTGAACGAACGGGATAAAAACTATTCAACTCACCAGTTTGAGTACGAAGACGAATGCGTTGAAGACATGGAAGAAGCAGATATGTCAACCCAGATTTTGAGAATACAGAAAACTGATTTCATTGATATGTAACTGGAAAGATATGTAAATGCTTTGCCTGTTTTTGTATTCAACATTGCTTTAAATTGATTAAGTTCTACTTATTCTCTTATTTGATACTGTAAAGAACCAGAAACATCAGTTATCAAAAAGCGAACGATTTTATATCTTTCAAGTTGGGAGATGAACAATTGTTCGACATAATGAAGTTTCTGGGTAGAGCAACAATTCTGAACTCCTTTCTCAAAGCCTATAAAGCTAGCTAAACGAAAGGATTTTTCCCTATGAGTGGTTTGATAAATCAGACAAACTTGAGTTTCCCAAAGTGCCACCGTTTGAAGCCTTTTTCAGCAAACTTAGAAACTACAATCCATTGGACAAAGATTTCATTGATTATGAGAAGCTGGAAAAAAAGTAAGCTTGATGAGAAACAAGCACTGAGAAAGCTTCGAATCAGAACTGTACCCCCCTTATGCTATGGATAATTACAATTACTTACAAATTACTTAGCAGAAAAACGGAATGAGTGTGTTAAAAGGCTTTTTGCAATGTACAAAAACAAGGATAGTTTTCCAACCATGGAAGCAATGCAAAACACTATTCAGTTTCATCATAACAAGGGAATAGATGAATTGGCACTTCAATGCACTCTTCCGAATCTAGCAAAATTTTGTCTACACAACTCTGCAAAAGTTTTTTCCATTTTGCGAAAGTGATAAAGATTTCTGTGAAAAAATTCGAAGACACGACTGGTGGACCTTGCATTGTGTTCACTCGAAAAACTTAAGTTGATGAGACAATCACCAGAAAGTCATCAAATATATGTAAAACAATCGGTGGAACTGATGCAAGCCAGCTTTATCCTTTCTCAATGTGTCAAGATGTGCCAACAGGACTCTACACGAGATGGCAGTTTGACACCGATATGCTGGAGTTTAAAGCCAGGCATAATCAATCTCGCAACTTTGAGAATATGGTCACGTCTTTCTACCAAGAAAAAGGACCAGAATGCAAAATTGAACGTTTTTTACATCTCGAAAACAGAAGAAAATCGACTGTTTTAATGTGGACGGTTACTGTGGTCACTGCAAAACAGTAATCAAAGCAATGAGATGTTACTAACACTTCTGTTCCTGTCAAGAAGATAGTCCCTTCCTAACAGATAAGGATATTGAGCAAAGTAATAAGAAGAGAGAGAGATATAGATGATATGAAAAGGGTTTACATCAAAGAGAAAGGATACAATGTTGAAGAAATGTGGGAATGTTAGTGGCGGGAAAATTTCAAAACCGATGACAAGATCAAAAATCATGTCGGAACCCATTTTCCCTAATAAAAACCTCTTGCGACAGACTACTTTATAGGAAAAATAAAAAATGGATCTCTTTTTGGCTACGTTCAGTTCGGTTTAGTTGTTCCAGATGAACTAAAATCAAAACTTGCCAAATTTCTTCTAATTTTCAAAAATACTGAAGTTGGAAGAAAGGATATTTGAGACTCCATAAAAAGCTATGCATTCGAAAACGAAACGTTAAAACAACCTCAGAAAATGCTGATATCTAGTTTGAAGCAAGAAAAAGGAACAGCTATTAGTCCTCTGTTCAACTTTTATTTGAAACTTGGCTTGCAGTGTACCAAAATTAACCGTTTTGCTCAGTATTCTCCTCGAAAATGTTTCGATAATTTCTTTCAATTAGTGGTTAATGCTAGAAGAGAAGGAAAGAGATGAAAACCTTCTATTCGGAGTTGTAGCAGAAACAATGAAACTTTTGGGTAATTCTTCTTATGGATATCAGATCATGATTAGAGCCAGGCATACAATCACGAATTGTCTCAATGATCAAAAAACCCATGAGGCAATCAATGAACCACTGTTTAAAAAACTGAATGCAGTTAAACAAGATTTTTATGAGATGAAATTGTGGAAATCAACCATTGAGCAACGAGAACCTATCATTGTTGGATTTTTTATACTTTAGTATGCAAAACTGAAAATATTGGAGCTGTTTTACAATTTCTTTGACAAGTTCTGTGATGTAAACAAGTTTGAAGAGTTGGAGATGAGTATAGACTAACTTTACTTAGCACTTGCTGGCGAAAACTTGTATGACTGTATCCAACCAGAAAAGAGAGCTGCTTGGGAAGAAATGAGGGAAAATTAATGCAGAGACTCTTTCAAGGCAGATGCAAAATTTAAATTCTTACCTCGAACGTGCTGCAGTATCCATAAAAAGCATGATAAATGGGAGCCGTGAATTTTCAGAGGGGAATTTAGATGTACGGTAACGCTATGCTTGTGTAGCATAACTTATTGCTGCTATGACAACAAGCCTAATAAGTTCAAATTAAGTTTTATACAATTTTTTTTCAGATACAGCAGAATAACTAAGCAATATTTTGAAAAAACTAGTACTAGTTTTAATTGAAACGAATTTTTTTGTGTTTTAAAAATTTTTAGAAAAAATTGCAGTTTTTGATAAAAAATATCAATTTTTGCGCAAAACTTTTACCATTGACTTACCATGATCCAAAAACCAAAATACCTTCATTCCACAATCTACACGTAATACAACAAAAATGTCCACCAATTAAATAACGAGCCCCGAGATTTTTGCGAAAAAAAACTAGAGAAAAACCAAAAAATACCGTTTTTCTTACCTTTTCTTTATCATCACACTGAAACCTTTTAGACTCTATACCCAATCTTAATACATAGCACGGTAGACCAGAAATGTATATCGTATCTTAGTACATAGTGACCGTTTGAAAGTTTAGTGGAATTGTCTACTTAAATTGCCTTGAGAGTAGTAATTTACAAATGTGTCCTCTCAAAAAAGTCGTAATTTTGCCTTTTTGGTTTGATAATTTTCATTTTTGTTTAATTTTTTCACCCGATGACATTTTATTTTAAGATATTGCAACCAAAAGCTAGAATTTATTCGCTTTTAAAACAATCAGTGTCACAGGAAAGTTTTTCTGCACTCTCAGCTTACTTTAATAGTATATTATATACCCGGGTTGACCAAAACTTCTTATCATACAATTTTCATATATAAGAAACTTCTTGTCACACAATTTCAAACAATTCCATACGTACAGAAAATTGTATGATAACTCTATGATAAGCATTTTTACATATATGAAAGTTGTATGATAGGTGTTTTTCCATAAACCAGAAGGTGGATTTTTCTGTGTCTAAATTTAATTTTTGAAAAATTTTGGTTGTGTTTGTATTTTTATCACCAGATTGTTTTATTAGAATCAAACAGCCGCAGAAATTAATTTATATCTTTTTTCACCCATTTTTCAAAATTATATGAAAAATGTATAAAGAGCATTTTCCCACAGACTTGATGTATGGAAATGTATGATAAGCATTTTCGGTGTATGGAGGTCAACCCGGGTATAAGCTAATCGTTTTTCCGGTATAAAGTAGGAGTTACTTCCCAGTTACAGAACTTTAAGTTCCTTGTTTCGATTACAGCCAAGAACAATTTTTGAAAAACTGATTTTCGTACAGTAGTTTGTCTGCCTAATATAGGCCTATTCAACTTCAACCAGAAACTTTTGACTACTTGAAAAATTTTGCACTATAATTGTTTATCACGGTTATGTTTTTATTCACAAACTCTGACTTGCCTTTTCTTTTTCCACTAGGAAAGAAAGCTCTACTTGTTTGATTTAAGCTAAATTAAATTGGCTTGCTTTCATTATAATGCGTCGTTTTAAGGGTAAAATGAATTTTTATTCTTTTTTATGCACAGAAGGGACCTAAGACCTTCAAGTTTCAAAAAATCGTAGCTCAACAATTTTAGGACAAAAATTTTATTTTGATTCAAAAGTGCGTCTGCTCAAATAAGTTTGACTTTGGGTTAGTGCTACATTTTGTGTGATAAATTATTTAATGCTGAAAATTGTGTTTCTTGGCATGTTTTCCAAAGAAAAGCTTTTTTGAAACAAATGTTGAAAATTTATCGATAAAGCATTTTTTCCAACATTTTCATAACCTTTTCCGACTTTGAGGCTTTTGTCCCTTTTTCTGTCGGTTCGCTTGCATTCCTACGTTTTGGCTCTTTCTCTCTCTTTCTCTCGCTGTGTCAAGGAATTAAATTTTGCATGTATTTTTGTGAACTACTCTGGAAACGTCCGGTTCTTTTTCATGCCATGTCATCATAGTAGAATCACCCATTTGATCATGAGGAACTGCAAAAACCAGTAATAAGATGTAGTATGCTATTTGAGGCGCACTGGTCTGAAAAAATACAAAAAAGTCTAGCTCTTCTTGATACTTCCTCCCTTCCCGACTCACACAAACACTTTTTGTCTCAAAACACTCGACTTGTTCAAGGTGCGACTTACTGTGAAAGGTAAAAATGTAATGTCTTCAGTTTATCTGCATGTCAGTTAGATTTCACATAATTTTTGAAAAATTGTGATTGTGGGGGACTTGAGAAGTAGAATTTTTAAAGTAATTTTGCTTTTTTTAAATTTCTAGATATTTTTTTCGGAACGCTAGAAAAATTTAATAACTTTTGAAAATGTTTATCTAAATTGCATTGATAGTCAATATGCACGAAAGTATAACCTCATCATAGTAAATATGTACTACAAATCTACTCGTATCAAGCCTCATAGATAGCCCTAGAACGTGGTATTCGTGTTTGCTTGAAACCGGAATGTATTGAGCAGTTCAAAGCTAACAACACTAGATTTTTTGTTTCGTGTATTGAAAAAATTTTGGCGCAAAATGGTTTATTTGAGGCAATCAACTGAGCTTAATTTTGTTAAAGATGCTGAATTCATGTCATTCTCCTGCTTAAAATTATGTAGTTGCAACAGAATTCAAAGACTTTAATTTCAGATTAACTTGATTTTTTTGTCATTTTCAATATTTTCGTAGTTTTGGACATTTCACTAACTGAGAAGCAGCAAACCCAATAGAAAAAAACGCCGTTCCTTATCTCACTTCATTCATGTTCATTTTTGTTTTTTAAACTCTGATAGCATCCTTGTATTTCAAGGCTGGCAATAACAATAGCATTTTGCAGGGGCGGATCTAGGGTTTTTTTCGAGGGGGGGGGGGGGGGGCTCGGAAATGTTGCTTAGAACTTAGTCTCCCAGAGACTGACTCGCAATAAACCAGTATACTCTAGATCTATTGAGACTAATTGAGACTAGTAGATATAAGAGTAAGATTAAGATCGGTTTTAGACTAAGAAGTTGCACGAATCTATCCGGCCGAAAATAAGATAGAGTGACGAGCAGACAGTGTACCCTATCTGAATTTACTCTATGAGTTAGACATAAGAACTCAACTCAGTTTACCGATTTTTTTCGATTAATTACTGCTGGTTACAGATTTCTACAAGCTTATCTAAAAATAAATTTTTTCATTTAATGAAAATGAAAAGTTTTTGGATGGTTTAATTTTTTTGAAATTTTCAATTTTTCTTACTGTAGCTTCGGTTTTTTTTGGATTAGACTGCAATCTTCTGTTTCTGTTGCAATCCAAGTAGTTTGAGGCTCTGCTTTGTTTGTGTGTCAATTTTTTTTTTTAATCCTAGGAAATTATGTATGCATATAAATCTTCTTCAGTGAAATTCGGCTTTTTCTCCATCCATCGTAAGTTGATTCATTTGATCCTAATGGTGCAAAAAAACATCCGACAGAGTTGGTTATAATCAATGAACGCAACGAAACTGAAAAAAATTTGAATTAATATTTTAAAAAACTTGCCCAGCAACGACCTTTTGAACAACGACGCCCTTTTAGAGTAATTAATTGTTTCGAATCAAACAAGAGTCTACCAAAGTATATGTTGATTAATTATTGTCTAAATGCTTCTCCAACGCTGCGATTGTGTTTTTTCGCTTTTTTCAAATTAAATTTTTTCACTTGAAGCAACTACAAACATAAAAAATTTTTGAGAAATGTTTATCTTTTGATATTTTTTTAAAGTGTAAACTTTCAAATTAGTCCCTAAACTTTTTGAAATATCGAGAATAAGTTATGATTACGCTTGGGATTAGCAAGCGTTATCAAATAAAAATAGACTTTATGCGGGTTAAAACCCAGTTTGATAAAATCACTCAATCCTTTCTTCAGTTATCAAATGTGTTGCTTTGAATTTGGCAAAATTATCTAACCCTTACAAAATTTATCAGACGGTAATGGCCCTAGCTAGAAACGGTCAGCACCTGTCTTTTTTTTTTTTAAAAAAAACATGTTTTTCAGTATTAAAGAATGATCGTCCTATCGTTTGTCTGGTTATGAATTGTCAGCTTACTTTCCATATATCCAACCTTTTTTGTATTGCAAGTTTTTTGTATAATCGATTTCTTTCATGTTGCTTAAATCAAAAACTGACTTTATCTAACTTTTTTCCGCTAAAGCACATTGTTCTGACCAAATTAATTTGGTTTGTTTGTACAAAATGCTAAAAACCCTCGAAGAAATTATAGTTTATCATAACTTTTCTGTTCTTTTATAGCTTGATAAATGTTGCCCTACATTAAATCGGCTTATTGGCATCATTTTTGGTCTTTCGACATTGGAAACAATTTGTATTGGCTTGTGTGTTTTGAGGGTGAGAGGGACTTAATAATTCTTTATTTTTTCTAGTCTTAAATTTTTTTGATTTTCTTTCATATTTTTTCCTGCTTTTCAGCTTAATCGGTTTCAGCTTCGGTGGCCTCTGATTGTTTCATTTGACGCTCAATTAAAGTTTTGAGCGTAAGTGTGTGTTGAAGTTAAGAGGGAATTAATGATTTTTAGAAAGACTTAGGTATTGTACTTTTTTGGCTTAAAGCGTTCCAATGTTGTGACTTATCCAATTAATTCAAGTATTTCCTAATCTCTACAATTTTGATGTTCAATAATCAAGTTATTCTTCTTTGGAAAAAATAGTTCACTAAAATTAAAACAGTTATCACAAATTAAACGGAAAAAAATCGTAATTGGTCGTGGACACTTTCCTGAGAAAAACCAAAACTCATCTTGAAATTAATTTGAACGAATTTTTGGTTGCAGTCTTTTTCAAAAACTATTTTTCCACTGTGTGGGAAAAACTACGGAAAACTGTATATCAAGACTTTTTTATACAAAAGTTCAAAACTGAGAAAAATTTTATGTTTATATTTTTGTTGCTAATATTTGCATGTAAAAAGTTCAATTTCACCCTTGACGCAGATCAGATGCTGTTTTTTACACAAGAATCAAAATTTCTAAAGAAGGTAAAGTCATTTTTGTGAAGTCATTATTGTAGATCAGGAGATACACCTCATCTGCTCAAAAAACTGTGCACTATTTTAAATCTCAAAATGTTTCAAAGTTGAGGCTTCAAAGAAGCTATCAAAAAACTTCAATCATAATTTAAACCCGAATCTGTCCAAAAAAGACACCACTATTTCCAACAAATCAGTTTTTCAAAAGAGGCTTCATAGCCATACAAAAATACAAAAAGTTTCAATTTTAAGTAAATTATTCAACTTTTTGTTTTTTTTTGTTTCAGCTTATTTTTGTAAAAAACACCAACTTCTGTCTTTTTTTCACTATCCTTTAATGCAACGCTGAAAAGTTTCGCAAATGTCGCGAAGCTAGTTTCGCCTGCATGTATGAAAAAATCTTAATATTAGCTAGTTTTTAGCGTCCGGCATGATCTCGCCAAGTCGAAGAAATGTTGCGACCTCCGTAGGCCGAAACAACAAGTCAATTCGAGTCAGGTTGGTCTTACTTTGGGGGATGTTAAATAAGTGTAAAACTATACGGGGAGCAGGGCCGTAGGGACAGTTTGGGGGAAATTTGAATCTGTCCTATTCAAATAAGTCTTTAGGTAGGGGCTGTATCCTGATCTTGTTTTGGCGATGTATGTTTAGTCGAGCGAAGGAGGGTCTGTTCTGTTTTGAAAAATCTGGGGCCTTTCGAAGATACTTTGCGCGGTGGGGTTCTTCATCTATGGCTTCCTATACTCTGTTGGTGAGACGATTCTTCAAAAAATAGTTTTGAAATTGTTGTTTGTGAACCCTATCAGGTGATTCAAATCGTCAGACTCGTTTGCTTCTAATGAATTATGTTCAGCTTGTTCTTTTTTTTAAAAAAAATATGACGTGAAAGCAGAGCTGACGGGGCGGTTGAATATGGGCACGCTAAAAACGGAGGTTTTCATTATCAAGCAACTCTTTGCGGCGAACTAAGTAGCAAATAGCTTGTGATGACTTTCCAAAATAAGTAAATTGCAGTTTGAAAGTAGGTGGCCACTGTGACCAATCTTAATACACCCTGTCACTATCCGTAAAGCTGCACTTCGCATTAATTGCAATTTACGTAAGGAGGTATCATTGAGACCAAGCTGGGCTACGCGGCGTAAGAACAAGCTGGATAGGCGTAGTCCAGGATGGCCTGATTAATGTTTTACAATTAAAGTGTCTTCCGATTGACTTCAGTTTGAACAGAACCCCGCGTTCAGGAACAAGATTTTGCGCATGGCTTTGCTCGCTTTGTTCGGGAAAAACGAGCAAAAAGTCGAAAAGACATCGAAAACTTTGGAATGAATTTGGACTGTCAGTAGTGTTTGACATATTTTAACTTTAGGGTCATAGTTGAACTCTGTTATGCGACGTGAATGGACTTACAGATCCCCTAGTAGCAAAAAAACTCGAGCGAGCCGTAAGCAACAAAGAGGCATGTAATTTGCTATGAAACAGGGGCATGTTTCATATCGCTCGATTGAACCAAAAGGTGAAATTTATCAGAAGACTGTAGTTTGACTTCAGCAGGAGGTTTGAGTGCACCGTGCACGTAAAAATCAAAAGCGGCCCAGTGGACAAAACCTTGGGGAGTAGCCTGAAGATACACTCTTGGACGAAGACAAGGCGCCCCTTTTCGGCTTGACTACAACTCAGATAACTTGCAAACCATTCAATTTAACTGTCAGGTACAACAGTGCCGAATAAGATCCAGTTATTTACAATGACAGACAATTTCAAAGGCTTTAGACAAATCTAACTTTAAAAAAAATTTAGTTTCTGTTTGTTGAATTTATGGATTCTCAGATTCGTGTATTGAGCGTTAACAGCGTTTGCTAATTGTTTAGCCTCTGATAATTTTTTGCCAGTTTAAGATATTGGATGAGATCCTGCAACGGAATTAGTTTCATTCAAGAAACAAGCACAAGCCATTTTTCACAACTGTGTTCAGGACGTGCGGCGATTCAAAAGACTGAAAACCCCGAAGAACTCCTGCCATTTTTTTCTATTTTTCTTTCGCTTTTTTTCCATTTAAACATGATCCAGGTTTTTTAAATGGACCAAACTCTTTAGTGCTCTTATGCTAATTTGTTTTTGCATTTTTAATTTCACGAAGGAGTAAAAAACCGACGTCCTTCATAAAAACAGTTTTAGAACGTCACTTCTCCTTTTTCTGTGAACTCATCCCAGTTGGCTGTTTTGAAAACTGAAAAGGTTTTTTCGCACTTAAAAGAACATCCTCTGATAGAGAAAGACTCATTCAAATTGGCAAATGCATTGACCCTTAAGGTAAAAGCTGTTTGCAGTTTGAAGATAATAAAAACGACGATAAGGCAAGATATAAGTCTGGGAACCAAGGAGATGATTCGCCGAGTGGTAAATGAGTTTGGTCGAGGTCGTCTCAAGGGATGAAGTCAGAGTCAGTAATTTCTCGAGTCGGTGGATGTTAGAATTTGTGAAGCAGAGATTTTGTTTGTTGCCAATTATTCTTAAACTTTGCGCCTTCATTGACTAGTCTTCCACTGTTTCTATATCTTCTTTGAGGAGCGAGTTCTGAAAGGAATTAAGAAATGCATCTCCCTCTCGTGGGCGGTCGTTTCTCAAGGAAGTATAAATTGGGTCTAGCGAGGAGTGCCGTTTTTCCGTATTGTGTATTTGGTATTTGCACATAAATGCTGCAATTTCTGTGTGCTTTAACTGAGATCCCGTTGTAGTTTGAATGGAGAAAAATTAGATGCTTTGTTTGTGATTGGTTGCCGGGACAATTTGATAAAAGCGAGAGAATAGTACTGGTTGATCAATGGTTTTTGAGAGTTGGTGTTAGTATCTTTCTGGGGGAGTTGCCACAAGGGCGGCAAGGTTAATGGTCTTAGGCTTGGTTGGCCTTTCACGCATATCTTTTACTGGCAGAGGAAGGATATGGTTATTTGCACAGCTAGGGCAGTATAAATTTCTATGGTATTGAGTGAGGTTTGCAAATCGACTGCATTTTAGGTGGCTCCATCCGTGATACCAAACACTAGCTTGAGTACGTCTGACTTTTGTATTAGAAATAGGGCGGATAAATTGCCAGGTTTTGGGCTTTGCCTTCCCGAGGTGGACCCGACACGCGACTGCAGTAGCCGCAAATGGCATCGAAACTCCCTCCCGTTTTTGTGAGCGCAGAAAGAAAACATATTATTCACACGATTCCATTAAAGGAAAAAATGTTCGTCATACCATTTTCATAAATTTTCTTCTTTTACGGAATGGTATGGAATTGCATGATAATATTTTTTTGTGGATGAAAATCAATTGACTAGTCTTTTTTGTTAAGCCGGGAATCAGAAATCAATTGTATATAATTTTACCTTTAGAGTAATTTGTACGATACTGTTTTGCCCGATTCGTTTTGCTTCCAAAGTTTGAAGCACTCACTTAGTTTCAATTAATAACTAATACTTAAACTGAAATTTAATCTGTTTGGCTAAAAATGCTGCTTTTCCGCGCAGTTTGAACGTTACCTTTTATATCCCATATGGCTTCAGAAAAAAAATGATTTCGACAACGCCAAAACAATATTTGTTTATCCAACTTCAGATATTATATTAACTTTATTTCTCTGAGATTTTTGTCATAAAAATATGGAAGAGGAACTAGCTATCAATATTGTTCGAAGTATTTATTTATTTTTAGTGCCGCACTTACTGCGAGAAGTGCAACTTCTTAAGAAACAAATTCCAATATTTACTCAGTCAGTTCACTGATGCTGTGAAAAAGCTGCTTTCTGTCGAAACTAAATTCGAATTGCTGATATTCGTTAGTAAAAATAAGCAAAAAGATGTATTGGTATAAAAATAAGACGCGCTTTCAAAGCTAACTAGTTCTTGACTTGGTCTGGGTCTTTGCCACCGGTGGTTTGGCTTCATCAGTCCGTTCATCTGAAAATTCAGCTTCAGTTTCCCCAGCCAGCATTTGGTCGAACCACTTGAACACACTCTCTTTGGCACAGTGTGACGTCATATCGTGTTCCATAACCCCTGCTGACCTCAACTCACAATCTCTGCCTTTCAATTTCTGCCTTATTTTCACTGGTGTATTCACGGACGCTGGAGACTGGATCCAATTTACAACGCTTCGCTCAAAGAAATCTTCTACCTGAACAGAAACAAAACTGCAATGATTCAATCTAATGTTGCATTCAACTAAATGAAAGCCAAACAGATTTCATCACTGCATGTTTTATGCTATGAAAAAACTGAAATGATTGATCCTACTTTTATTCTACCAGCAGATATCATCGTATTTATTAAATTAATTGCCAAAAATTTTACCCGATTGATTCAGGTTTGATGCAAACTATGGGTTTGAAACATGTTGCCTGCTTGTCCATCCTGAGAAATGCACTTGCTGAATAAAAACTCAACAAATAACCCACAGAAGACCCGCATGTAGACCCTACTTTGAATTACCCACAAAACTTTTCTTTTATTAGGTGCCCAATATCGATTTTTACAATAAAATACTTTCCATCACATCCAATATTTTTATGCACATGGACCAATTGCCTCATTCAAGAAAAATTCAGTTTAACAAATAAGCTTCCCAAAACACTCTACATACAGTGAGAACTATGCGGGGCGAGGAGATGAGGGTGAGCCACTAAACAGCTTCAGCTGCGAAAAAAGTGACCACTTTCTTGAGTAGATCGTCAGAAAAAATGATATCAGCCATCTCCAACTTTCACTCTACATAATTTCAAGTCCTGTATAAGTTCACTCCGTTTAGTATCCCTTAAAAAGAACACACTAACAGACAAGAAAAAAGAAGATATTTTGCGACCTTTGGGGATTCATGATTTCCTTCATGATATTCACAAAAAGGATTTGAATTGTTAATGAAATAACAGTTGATCTACAATATAGATAAGTCCGGTTTTTTCTCACATCTTTAGATGCGTCCATATGTCTCAGAGCGTGGACCGAGTCCGTTAAGGCAACTGCTTTCACTCGATCAGTGAAGTCGTCAGTCTTCTCGGCTAGATGGGCAGTGACTACTCCTCCCCAACTGTGAGCCACAACTAACACCGTGGCTACTTTCGATTTCTTAATCAACTTGTTCCATACGTACAGACCGTGTTCTTCTGATGTACCCGAATCTAAACATAGCCAACAGACAGTTGGAAAAAAAAGTCAATGAACGCAATTGAACAAAAAGAAAATATTGACTTGTTTTTGAAAACATCTAAACTTCCGAACTTCCCAGAAAAAAATAGATGGCATCTAAATCTTTTGAATTTCTAGAACAACGTATGATTGACTCTTCTTTGATTAATTTAACCAAATTTGAAAAAAAAACTGGATGATTAGGTAAATTTTTTGTTTTGCTGAGAAATCTGATAATTAAATTCCACTTTCGACACGAAGTCGATCACGTTTTTGGTGATCTTTACACTTTTGCTGTTCAATAGTGGAGTTTGTCTTTCTTTCAACTAATGAAATGAACTGTACTTAAGAAATCAAACGTCGGCTCTTTTCCAATTTCCCCACCCCCTCGTAAAATTACAAAATAAAGCTGTTCAAAAAATGTTCACACGACATTTTGCATGTAAGGATTAACACAAAAATTTGTTCACCTGTTCACGCTGACACATTTTAATTCTGTTTATAACATGAAAAGTCATTTCAAATAGATTTCATATATTGAAATGCAGAAAAAATCAAAAAGAGGAATTGGAAAAGGGCCCAAAAGCCAAACCGCGAAAAAGTTAATTAGGCTCTTTTCCAGTCCCCCTTTTGTTTTTTTCTCAAATTCAAGGTCTGAAGGGTTATTCTAAATGACTTTTCATGTTAAAAACTGCATTGAAATGTGTCATCGTGAACAGTTGAACAAACTTTACAACATTTCTTACATGCAAAAAGCCGTGAACAATTTTTGAACAGCTTGAACTTGTAATTTAACGAGGGGTCTGGGGAAACTGATACAGCCGTAAATTTCAGCTTGAACAAATTTCTGAAAAAAAACCGAAAAAAATTGATCGCAGTAACATCTAATTCGAATTGCATGTCAAAACATGTGCGTGCTGGAGCAGTACATTTTAAGACAACCACTTCTTCATGGTTTTTTGCGTCGAAGTTTGCATGTCAGTTGAGTGAGATTTAGAGAGTTCTCATTGAACTTTCCAAATAGAAACCAAACTTCATTTCACTTGCAAAAGCAAGTGACTTGCAATCTGGTACTAGACTTTATTCAGGAAACCATATTACAAATCTGTTAGAAATTGAACTTGCTTCATTGTAGAGCCCAACTATCAGGAACATTTGCTTTTGGATCCTAAGGTCTCGAGTTCGAATCCAAGTCCTACCTTTTTTTTCCAATATGCGACCCTGAAAATGTTTTAAGCTTACCACCTCTAACTTTGAATGGTTTCGGCTTAGTTTATCGTTTCAGGAGGGGTAGGGTGTAAAAAACTTTTAAAGCTCAACAGTTCAAAAAATATTTATGTCGATTTTGTTTTCGACTCAACGGACGTCAACCCAAGTATTTGCAATTTAGTGCCCGCTTGAATAATGATACTAACTGCTTACTTAACGCTGGTAAAAACGTTTTTCGACTGTCTATTCCTGGAAGAAAACATCACTCGAGACCGACGTAAGATTTTTTGTAGATGTAGTTTTTTTTTAATTACAACTTTCACTTTTCAGTCTCATTTTCTTTTCGCTAGCTGGCAATGCATTTGTAGCGTCTGTTTATAATTGTTTAGTTATAAAATGCTTAAAATCCACATCCTACTCGACTCTAAGTTTGTTCATGACGCTACGTTTCTACACGTACAGACCAGATCATGTTGCATAGACATCAATTGCTGGATGATGATCAATTTTAATTGACATAGACTGGAAGAATTGGTTACTAACGTTTGACTTCGCCATATGACCCTTTTCCATCCTGTGACATAGTTGGAGCCATATTCAAGTTAGTGTTCAGCACTATAACTGCCCATCCTCTCTCTTTCGCAGCTTCGATGTATGGAATTTGACTTCCCTCTTTGAGGCCTTTGTTGATGATGACCTTACGGGACCATTGACCAGCTCGGACAAATCCGGATCCGTGGATTAGCACCAAAAGGGTAGCTTCGTTAGTGTAGAAGTCGGGAGTGACAAATACGAAACTTCTTGCATCTGTTTGTGCAGCATCTAAGCAACGCAACCGAGCAAATTAAAACATCCCTCTTTTAACGATTTTTTGGTAAAGTCCTCACTGACATCACTACCGAAGTCCGAGGAAAATTTCTTGCAATACTAGTTTGGAGCGAATTTATTCCGAAATTACCAAGTTCTTAAGTCTATTGTACGTAACTTCACATTCGCAGCCCCCTCTGCCTCGCGATACAAATCCACTGCTTCATAGACCACGCCCTATATCGACTCTTCCAAATCTAGAGAGTTTAGACAAAAGATAAATCTTTTAAAATTGAAAAAAGAACTTATTGAAAAAAGAATTTAAATCCGAACTATTCGAAAAAAACAGCGTTTTCGAGAGCTCTCAATAAGAAAACTCCATGCAAAAAATTACCATAACTTAACACCAATTAAAATCTCCAAGATAACTTCAAGCTCGATTTTGACAGGATATCGATATTGATTACCTAATAATTGTGACACTTAAGATTCTTGGGACGATGACAATGACACTTGAATCTACCACAATCAGTTGTCCCACCACCTTTTAAAATGCCAACTAAAAGTGTTCTGTCAAAATGAGGATGGCTCTCGAACTGCGATTCCCTTGCGAAATAAAAGAGCTCTCGATGATCTACAATCCAGAGCGATCACGAGAAAGAAAAAGCCAGTGTCCTTATTCAAAGTTGGTAACAATGTACGACAAGCATTGAAAGATGGCAACAGAGGTTTTGTCAAACGTCTGCGGGAAGCAAATGATGAAGAAAGAGCACAGCTGCTATTAACGGAGTTATCTAGAACTCAAGAAGTCAAACATAAGAAACAAAATCTCAATTCTACTCCAAAAAGTGCTCTTAATGAGTGAAACAGTAAAATCAATGACTGAAAGAGACCCATGCAAGCTATTATACTCAAAAATACGATCTTTACGGTGCGACTACTAAGAACTGCAGGCTTATATAAGTATTTTGAAGGTTTTACTGTCCCTAATTGCATTAAGTGAGACTTGGCTTTGCAAAAGTGACAATATATATAGTGTTTGTCTTGATAACTACTGGCCTCCTGTTGTTAAAAACAGAGAGTCTAGAGGCGGCGGAGTTGCGATATATGTTCGCAATACATTGAGTTCCTGTAATTTTCGATGTAATACTGCCCTGGAGGCTGTAGGCATCAAATTAAGACTAAAAAAGTTGAAATCAAAAATCTAAATTGTTTCTACAGCGAGCCAAATAAAAATCAGGAAACTTTAATGCCAAGTAGTCGAACCGTTTTAGTTGGTGATTTAAAACTAAACATAAGCAACGACAACCAGTTCTCACTGACATCACTACCGAAGTCCGAGGAAAATTTCTTGCAATACTAGTTTGGAGCGAATTTATTCCGAAATTACCAAGTTCTTAAGTCTATTGTACGTAACTTCACATTCGCAGCCCCCTCTGCCTCGCGATACAAATCCACTGCTTCATAGACCACGCCCTATATCGACTCTTCCAAATCTAGAGAGTTTAGACAAAAGATAAATCTTTTAAAATTGAAAAAAGAACTTATTGAAAAAAGAATTTAAATCCGAACTATTCGAAAAAAACAGCGTTTTCGAGAGCTCTCAATAAGAAAACTCCATGCAAAAAATTACCATAACTTAACACCAATTAAAATCTCCAAGATAACTTCAAGCTCGATTTTGACAGGATATCGATATTGATTACCTAATAATTGTGACACTTAAGATTCTTGGGACGATGACAATGACACTTGAATCTACCACAATCAGTTGTCCCACCACCTTTTAAAATGCCAACTAAAAGTGTTCTGTCAAAATGAGGATGGCTCTCGAACTGCGATTCCCTTGCGAAATAAAAGAGCTCTCGATGATCTACAATCCAGAGCGATCACGAGAAAGAAAAAGCCAGTGTCCTTATTCAAAGTTGGTAACAATGTACGACAAGCATTGAAAGATGGCAACAGAGGTTTTGTCAAACGTCTGCGGGAAGCAAATGATGAAGAAAGAGCACAGCTGCTATTAACGGAGTTATCTAGAACTCAAGAAGTCAAACATAAGAAACAAAATCTCAATTCTACTCCAAAAAGTGCTCTTAATGAGTGAAACAGTAAAATCAATGACTGAAAGAGACCCATGCAAGCTATTATACTCAAAAATACGATCTTTACGGTGCGACTACTAAGAACTGCAGGCTTATATAAGTATTTTGAAGGTTTTACTGTCCCTAATTGCATTAAGTGAGACTTGGCTTTGCAAAAGTGACAATATATATAGTGTTTGTCTTGATAACTACTGGCCTCCTGTTGTTAAAAACAGAGAGTCTAGAGGCGGCGGAGTTGCGATATATGTTCGCAATACATTGAGTTCCTGTAATTTTCGATGTAATACTGCCCTGGAGGCTGTAGGCATCAAATTAAGACTAAAAAAGTTGAAATCAAAAATCTAAATTGTTTCTACAGCGAGCCAAATAAAAATCAGGAAACTTTAATGCCAAATAGTCGAACCGTTTTAGTTGGTGATTTAAAACTAAACATAAGCAACGACAACCAATATAGTTTAAATTGTAAGAGTAACAGTTTGAAAGGCTTTAAGGAAATTGGGAGTGTTGACAAGTACTTCGAAAAACTCATCAAGGAAATTTGTAAAAATCTGGATAAGAATGCACCAGAAAAGTATGTTTTAGATTCACCAAAGCAGAAAAACTCATGGATCACCAACAGCATTAAAAACAAAAATACAAAGCGTATAACTATTCATCACCAGCTAAAAAAAACCCATCAAGTCAATTTTTGATGGACAAATACCTTACCAAAAGAAAAAAGTGAAATCATTTATTCGAAAAGCCAAACAAAGTTTTGATGTTAACAAGTTAAAGAGCAAAAGTGCTACGGCATCAGTTTTGAAATAACTCTTACGAAAGGCAAACTGAAACTCAGTGAAGAGACAACACTCTTCAAAAAACAGAAAGACCTATTATATAACAGCCTCTCTAAAACTGGGCCTATAATTATTACTTGTTGAACTCGTCATCTTTATCAAATGTCACTACCTTCGCAATTTTGAACAAGCAGGGGTATTGACCCAATTCGATGCGTTTATTGAAAAGGCGAATGAAAGACGTCAAAATTGCAGGTTCATTAATTTTAATAAGTACATTTGATATACCATCAGGACCTGCTGAAGATTTATTACTTAGTTTTGAGATTGCTTCAAACACTTCAGAATGTTTAATGGGTTTCAACCATAAAGATTTTTTATTATCAAAATGTGCTGCTAGGTTTTGACCAACTGTAGCACAACTTCATTCAATTTATTAGCATTCAAAATAGATGTTTACGTTTCTGGCCTATCAGCATTACTATCGAACAAAGTTTTTTAAGAGATTGAACTACTCTTTACCATTTTTGACGCGTGCTAACTTGTTAACATCAAAACTGTGTTTGGCTTTGCGAATAAATGATTTTACTTTTTTCTTTTGCTAGGTATTTTTCCATCAAACATCGACTTGATGGGTTTTTTCTTAGCTGCTGATGAATAGTTATACGCTTTGTATTTTATTTATGACTTTTTCGAAGTACTTGTCAACACTCCCAATTTCATTTAAGCCTATGAAACTCTTTCGCAGATTGAGAAGGAAACTATATAAGTTAATTGGATCACTCAAATTATTCAATGGTCGAATTTTTAAATAATTGTTTTTTTAGCAGGCGTAGAATTAACATCAACTGTTGTTGGAAATAGATCTGAGATATCCTAATCTTCATTTGAAACAGAATTGCTCAATAGATCAACTTATAAGCAATTTTTCTGTTTCTGTTTCAAATGAAGATTAGGACATCTCAGATCACTTTCCAATAACAGTTGATATTAATTCTACGCCTGCTAATAAAAACGATTATTCAAAAATTCGACCATTGAATAACTCGAGTGATCCAATTAACTTATATAGTTTCCTTCTCAATCAATGAAACAGTTTGAAAGGCTTACAGGAAATTGGGAGTGTTGACAAGAAAAACTCATCAAGGAAATTTGTAAAAATCTGGATAAGAATGCACCAGAAAAGTATGTTTTAGATTCACCAAAGCAGAAAAACCCATGGATCAGCAGCAGCATTAAAAACAAAAATACAATGCGTATAACTATTCATCAGCAGCTAACAAAAAACCCATCAAGTCAATGTCTGATGGACAAATACCTAGCAAAAGAAAAAAGTAAAATCATTTATTCGCAAAGCCAAACACAGTTTTGATGCTAACAAGTTAGCACGCGTCAAAAATTGTAAATAGTTGTTCAATCTCTTAAAAACTCTTTGTTCAATAGTAATGCTGATAGGCCAGAAATGTAAAAATCTATTTTGAATGCAAAGAAATTGAATGAAATTTGTGCTACAATTGGCCAAAACCTAGCAGCACGTTTTTATAATCAAACCAGTCCAAATCTTCCCGCTTTTAATAAAAAATCCTTATGGTTGAAACCCATTAACCTTTCTGAAGTGTTTGGAGCAATCTCGAAACTAAGTAATAATAAATCTTCAGCAGGTCCTGATGGTATATCAAATATACTTATTTAAACTAATGAAACTGTTATTGTGACTTATTTCATTCGCTTTTTTAATTAGCGGATCGAATTGGGTCAATACACCTGCTTTTTTAAAATTGCGAAGGTAGTGATATTTTATAAAGATGGCGAATTCAACAATTGTAATAATTATAGGCCCAGTTTTTGAGAGGCTGTTATATAATAGGTCTATCCTTTTTTTTGAAGAGTGTTGTTTCTTCACTGAGTTTCAGTTTGCCTTTCGTAAGAGTTTTCTACAACTGATGCCGTAGCACTTTTGCTGAATGAACTTCAAGTCCTGATCGTTAAAGGAAAAAGCCATCTGCTTGTTTTATTGACCTAAAGTAAGCGTTTGATACAGACAGCTACCAGTACTTATTTTTGAAATTCGAACGTTATGGAGCGCGCAGATTACCTCTTGATTTAATTCAGCTATTCAACGGGCAGAAGCCAGTGAAGCTGGGTGACTTTGGTTCAAAATGGATATCAGTGACTCATGGTGTTCCTCAAGGATCAATCCTGGGCCCTTTTCTGTTTCTCGATTATATCAAGGATTTACCCCCCCCCCCCCATGTATAAATTCGAAGACTTTTCTTTTTGCAGATGATACTGCCATTGTAGAAAAAAATGATAATTTTTTTTGGGAGTTTCTCAAATCAGCGACTGGATGAAATCAAATATCTCATCTTAAATAACAATAAAACAAAAATTATGAGATATTCTAGGTCAAAAACAGCAGCAGCAGATTCAATTGTTAGACAACAAAATATATGAACAGGATTCAGTTATAAAGTATTTTAAAAAATGATTGATGAAAAACTGAGTTTTGATCCTCATTTTAATAACGTTTCTACCAAACTATCGAAATATTGTGGTCTTTTAAATAGAATCAGATACGCGTTTCACCTTAGCATCTGTTTATTACTACAAAACTTCCATAAAACCAATCATTCAGTTTAGTGTTTTAAAATACGGTTGCTCAAACGAAAATATTCTGAATCAGGTATTAAAAATGCAAAAACAAATTGTAAGACAAATATTTTTCAAATGATACTGACTCCGTTCGAACCTGATGATTGAAAATAAAACATTCAGTGCTTTTGAATTGAATTAGACTGAACTGTTCAAAGAGGTAGTCAAACAGCTTTTGAAAAGTAGCAATTTAAATTGTATGAATCTTGTGCAACCCAATCAGGCTTTGAGACGATTCTCAAGTTTTGCTTATTCTTTTCATTATCAGGGTACAGGTATCAAATTAATGCTTCAAAGTAGGATGAATGAAGTATACAACTACTTGAATGCTTTAAATGAATTTGAAAACTTACCTGATATTGATACTCGATATCGCTTCAATTGATATGTTCACAGGATTTAAGACTGCTATATTATTGATAACAAAGTTTCACACATAGTGTTTAAAAATGATGGAATTTACACGAGCTATTTAGGTGCTGAGAGAGCAGTTCGATAAAAGCTTCGAGACTAAAACCAAGATTTACTGTGGATGTTGCTTTCCAATTATTCATAAAAATTTCTTGATTTTGAGCTTCAGTTTGCGTTGAGTAAACTGAAAACCCTCTTGCACTTGTTCACTAGTTATTGCTGCATGTGCTCAGTTGGGTGTCCTCTGTCCAAAAGACTATCCTGTTTGGCAGGTGTTATCGAGACTCTAGGCACGTGTTATAGTTGGAAGAAGCAGTAACCATTAAGTGAACAAGTTCAAGAATTTTGAAGAAACCGGTTACACGGACCTACGATTAGGGAGTTTCAGAAACAAAACAATTTCGCTAGTGCAATTTTCGGCAAAACTATAATCTCGTGTTTGCTTTACCAATTAATATCATCAATGTCATGTTAACAAATCGAATACTGCAACCAGAGATGGTACTAAGGGACTTAGAGTTTAAACAGTAGAAAAAATTGAGTTTAACATTTAAAAATAGCAAATTAGCTCAACTTTTCATTCGAAATCTGATTTGGTTTTTCTTCGGAAAGAAAAAGAATATATGTTTGTAATACCCAGACATTAGGGTCAACGTCGTGAGGGCAAATGCCTGTGGCTAATCCTAGGTAGAGTTGCTAGCTGCATTTTAGCCTATTTGTTTGTAAACAATTTGACGCTAATTTCAATTTATTTATATATTTATAAAATAAACCTAGTTGCTAGTTAACACATATTAAGAAAATTTTGAGACAATTTGAGCAACGTCCCATAATTAATTGAAACTCAAAATACAATTTCGTTCGAGATGGGCAACTATATGGACTGTGGGTTTGTTTTGTCAAACTCAATCTAAATCTAAATGACTTCAGCCTGCTCTACTTTAGAAAAAAAATATGCAATTTTGGATACTCAACATTGCGGACTCAACTATAAATTTGGTATGTTGAATTTGTAATGTATTTTGTATTTTATTGTTGCAATATAAATATATTTTTTGTGAGTGCCTTTTTGATAATGCAATGCATTGGGAGTACAACAATGTACCTTTAATGGCTCCTACTAACGCTGGATCTTGTTGCGTAGGTAGGAATCTGATGTCTACAAAGAGTTTCGATGGGTTTTGTTGGGCTTATAACACAGCTTGTCGCATATTTTTGAAAAAGCACCAAGTCGAATGTTTTTTTTGAGCCTCAAAATTTTGATCGTTTCATACCCCCGAAATCAAGTAATAAAGAGTATCGCCACTTAACCAAAAACAATTACAGTTCTGATTGGATAATTTATTGTCAAAAAAGTCGATTAATTTATCTCTACCTTCGGGGATGTATATCTTTTCCAGGCCACAATCTTCCTGTAATTTGTTGTAGACTTCTTCTATCACTGCATTTCCAAGTGCTTCATATCTTCTCTGATTATAGAAAGTGTTCTTCCTGACATTGAACACAAATCCCTCTCCTCTGTCGTCTCTCAGAACACCCTTGTTGTCAAATTCGAAACCAAATTCTTCCAGTGTAGTCCCAAACTCTCGGTCTTTGGGAGGCGAAGCAGCACCTTTCGTCTTATGTTTAGCAGGAGGTGGATTATCTAGTGGTTCCGTGTCAGCCTTCAAGGAACGCTTGCTCTCTAGGCACAACAAAATGCTCAAACTATCGTGTTCTTCGCATCACTTGAGAAACACAAAGCGAAATATTTTTTTTTTGAATCAGTCAGCAAAAAAAGCTCGAAATAATCTGAAAACTTGAGTTGCCTCAGCAGGCCATTCAAGATACTTATCGACTTCTCAATGAGGCGCCTCCCAAGCTGTTCAAATCGCTCGGAGAAAAAAGTGACCTCAATTTCTGCGCCGCAGGCGAATAATTGAAAAACAGGAAAAACTCGTTTAAAGCGTTTGTGGAAAATTTCATGAATAAAGTATACAACTACACACACAGGATTTAAGAATGCTATATTATTGATAACGAAGTTTTACACATTGTGTTTAAAAACTAAAAACAATGGAGTTTACACGAACTATTTAGGTGCTGAGAGAGCAGTTCGATAAAAGCTTAGAGACTAAAACCAAGATTAGTGAACAATCCAACAGATTAGTGAACACTAAACCCTGCTGATACATTGCATATCAAACCTCCGAAACTACTGGGTGTCAGATCTTCGTAAACAAAATCTTAAGATGGTCAACAGCATACAACTGCACTTTCTATATTAGAAAAAATGAAACAATTTCAATTGCCAAATCATCGTATTCATAAAAGGGATTCATAATCCAGCGTAAATAAATTTAATGACTTTTTTCCTAACTTAATTTTAAGTTCAACAAAAAAATTTCAGCGACAAAATTTGGATGAATGGCCATGTATGCATACGTTGGCAGTAAACTGACATCACTTCACCAAAGTGTCGATAATTTCAAAATTTGAAAAGTATTTATTTGGAAATCAACACTTTTGAAAAAATTCAAAAAGCAAAAAAACCTAAGAAAGTAAAGGGCGTTGAGCAGTCATAACTGGAGTCCAGGCAAACAGCCTGAGCGTACCTTGAGGGCGCCTCGCCATAGTGTTGAGTATCTCGAACTTGGAATTAATTAGAGCTTAGGTTCTAAGAAAAATTTTCAAAAAGCATAAAAAAACAGCATATCTCAGAAACTAAGATGATTAGAGCAATCAAATTTAGAGGCAAGATATGCAACATCTGAGAGTACCCGGAAAACACCCATCGCAGGGACGGGAAATTCAAATTGTCAAAACAACACATATCTCGGAAATTAAAAGTATTTAAGCAGTCGCATTTGGGGGCAAAACATCCAATCCCTGATAATACCTCGACAGCACTTGACTACAGAGTTGGCAATTTTAAATTTTGGTGAACTTTTACAATCTAAATTTTTCTGATGTCATATCTAAAAGATGTCATATCTAAAATATAAAAAAGGTCTCGGATCACAAAAAGTCTCATAAGTAAAGTCCCGGATTATAAAAAGATTTGAGCAGTCAAATTTGGATGCAAGATTTGCAACGCCTGAGAGTACTCGGACAGCACCTCACAGTACAGAAGATTTGAGCATTCATAGTTTGAATGAAGATTTGGAACCCCTAGATTACCCTGGGGGCCCAATTCGTCACCCCTAGGATAACCTTGAGAGCATCACACTTTCGGGTTACTAATTTCAAACTTGACGGAAAAACACTGAATTCAAGCTGGGAAATCGAAAAAAAAACTATTTTAAGCATTGCAATTTACGATATGACCTGAACGTGTAAAAATTCTTTCCTCAAACATGCAAAAATAATACGTTGAAAAAGTTTTCACAGTACCCAACTACAGGGTTGGTAATTTCAAATTTTGAGAAACTTCAAATTGAATTTTTCTGAAAAAAAAAACTCTAAAAACCATAAAAAGTGCCATATCTCGGAAACTACAATAATTTAAGCACTCATATTTGGAGGCAAGATTTGCAACACCTGGACATGTGTATATTCGGTATGGGACTTGCGTGCCTGTTAATAGTTCCTTTAAAAATATTTTTTGTGCCAAAAATTTCGGTATTTTTTCGGCTCTTGACTGTCCAATTTGATTCCGTCGACTCATTTTCCGAATGATTTTTTTCAATTAGTTTTTGTTGATTTTTATAAGAATGGTTGAATTCTTACAAATGGTACTGGACAAATCTAAATCACTTTTCCAGACCGTTCTTTGTGAAAGGGAAAATTTTAGAATGAAACAAATATGTTCCCCTTTATTGAAACTTTAGAAAAAAAATTTCAATATTTTTTCGTTTTTGATTTCAGTTTGCACAAAAACTTTTTTAAACCTTTTATGCTTTTGTTTGTTCAGTGAGCTGTTTTTATCATATTTTTCTGGTGAAGTAATTGAATTTGTGTTTTCGCAGTTTTTTGTTTATTTTTCAGTTAAGTTTTTCTACAACATTTCATCGTTTTGCAAAGTCAATTTGAGTTGCTGACTGCCAGTTTTCTGTTCCTCCACTTTTGCGTAGTTTGATTCTGTAAGGAATGACAAAAAAACGGGGACCACGCGAGCTGGAAGTGCTATCAAATCAGAAAACCTTTGATAATTTTGTTCAGAATTGTTAGGCGAATTTATCATGTTTCTTCTTATTGTTTGCTTATAAAAAATTTCATTTATTTTTTCTCACGCTTAGTTAATTTTGATCTGTTTTCGGGCTAAATCTTCTCTAAGAATAGTTCAATGGCATATTTTTTCTTATATATTTGTTTTTTTGTTAGATTTTTTGGTAAACCATTTTTATCTGCCAACTTATTGTTCTTGTCTGATCGGATCTTCTTTTTTGGAACTGAAAATCGGCTTTTTGGGCTTTTTTGGCTTCATAGCTGTTCAAAATCATTTGATTTTTTGTTAACACTGTCTGGTTCTAGTTGCTTTTGTTGTTTCATGCATTGTTCGAGAAAATTTTTGAAAAAATCATAAAAATCTTCGTATCTCGAAAAATAATAAGATTTGGGTATTCATATTTGGGGGCCCAATTCGCCACCCCTGGAGTTACGCCAACAGCATCCCACTTTTGGGTTAATAATTTCAAACTCGACAAAAAAACATTGAGTTCAAGCTGCAAAATTGAAAAAAAAATAGTTTTAACCATTGCAATATACTATATCGCTTAAACGTGAAAAAAAAATTTTTCGTTAATCATGCAAAAATAATACGTTGAAAAAACATAAACATGGCGAGATAGTAAAGCCCTCATTTAAAATCCCTCATTTAATAGAAAAAGATAGAAAATAGTTAAATAAATATTTTTGTCGAATTATTTTTCATTTTCCTTAATACTAATTACTCTTAACTCTTCGCAAAAAATTCATCTTGGAGATTTGTAATCAGTTTTATTAAACTAAAGTTTAGAATTATTAGTGAAAAAATGAACTGACCTGAATTGCCATTTGTATGATCAGTATCTTCATCTGCATTTTCAGCATCATTCTTGGATGTTACCTGCTGTTCTTTTTCAACCCCCATGTCCATAATCTGATATGTTCTACTGAGAGGTGATAAATCGAAGCACAAATGCTCAGATTTAACAGATGTAAAGAAGGCTTCGAATATGTTTGTATTGGAGCACACTCGATTTTTATCTGCTGCTTGATTACCATTGAAGTCAAAACTTTCTTGTGATGAAAAATATATTTTATCGGCGATCGTTAAAACATGCTTCGATAAAGAACTGGTAGATGCTTTTTGTCTAGAATAAACAGCTAAAACGAGTTTAAGACACAGAAGGGCAAAAATTTGCAGCCATTTATGATCTAAATTTACAAAAACATTGCTGCACATGCTGCAAAAACTGCCAGTAATTTTTTTTTCAACCATGGTACGTGCCCACTTCAAACAATTTCTCAGATACTTCTGAAAACCAATATAATTGTTTCGTATCAACTACATAAAGTCTATTATATTTCTAAATGGTTCAAGACATCAATTCCTTTACATGAGCAAGCCTCACCCATGATTTCAATATTGATGAGAGTCGTGCTCAAAAACTTCAAAATCTATAATTCAATATTGTGACAGAGAGACGAAGCGGAGTTTCGCAACACTTGTGGTACATCGCAAGCATAGTATTGCAAAGTAGCAAATAGATAATGGGACGGAAACATAAAAGAAAAAAATAAACAAATGGTGAAAAATATCTACTATGCTAAAACTATCTACTTTCCATAATCAGAACACGGTCAATAAACCGATCACGGGAGTAAATTAAGGCATCATTATTACTTAACGTGAGGCTACTTAGCCGAAAATGCTTGGGAAGACGCCTGTCACGTCAAAAAAAAGCCATATAATTTTTTGTTGCCATAACAAATCGTGAACTAAATTATAAAATGATCTCAGGGAAAAAAACATCAATGGTAAAATGTTTTCGACATTATGTCATCATCAGTAACTAAAAAATAGCAAAATTGTACAAATTAAAAGCACATTAAAAAAATAGGAAAACTGGAAAGTAATTAAAAACAGATAGAACTGTGATAAGCAAGTTTGATTGGAACAAGCCACTGGAATGTGGGACAATGTAACAATGTTACAGCTTCATGTTAGCCTAATTGTTGTGATAAACTTATTAAATAGTTTCATATGTTATGACTGATCCTGAGGGAACACAGCCTGCCCCCCAGCGGCTCAACTCCACATCTGGCCTTGTGACCGCTGACTACTACCCAACCGTGGATGATCTACTTCGGGCTGACGGCACTGAGACGTTCGGAAAGCTGACTGGAAAGCTGAAAAAAGACAGCATACTTTGCCTGTTGCGCGAAGCTGTTACGCAACTTCGGGAAGCTAAGTATAATCAAAATAGTTGTACTCATGCTGTTGATGCAGGGGAAGATGCCGATAAACGTCTTGATGTTATTGAAAAGAAACTTGATGTTGTTGTTGAGAAGCTTGAAAAGACCGATCCCCAATTACCCCGAATCAAAGTTTCATCTGTTTCGTCACCGGAGCTACTTGAGAAGTTGGACGAGATCAGGATTCAAGGCATACCTGAAAGCTCTGCCAATTCTGCTAACAAGCGCTTTGAGGATGATGGGAAATCAGTGACTGATATACTTGAATATCTCGAGGCAAATTCTTCTACGGGGATTCAGGAGGTCTTCCGCGTGGGAAAACCCAATACGGATCCAAATAAGCCGAGACCTGTTATAATCAAATTCAATTCTGTTTGGTCTACAAGGAAGATTCTAAGCAAGAGTTACAATCTGAAAGAGTATTGTGATGCTGTCTATATTTCCAAGTCCCTAACCAAAGCTGGCCAGGAACTTGAAAGGCAGCTCCTGAAACGACGTCGTGAACTAATCGAAGGCGGCTATGATCGCAAGCAGATCAAAATTCGTGACCTGAAGCTTTATCTTGATGACGAGTTGCAACAACTTGAGCCAAAGCAAAATTGACTAGAGAAAAAGTTATCGATTGTCTTTTTCAATTGCCAAAGTATGCTCTCTTTGGAAAGAAGATTGAAGTTTGTTAATATGTTATACAAATGGAATTGTGATATTATTTGCTTGACTGAAACCTGGTTGACCAGCACGGTTGAATCATCGTTTGTTTTCCCGTATGCTGATTACACTGTTCTTGCTCGCTCTGATCGTAAAAATGGTGAACACGGAGGTAGCCTTATTGCTATAAAGGGCTCAATTCCTTCTACGTTCCATATTCAACCGGTTGTTTGCGAATCCCCTGTTGGCTGTGCAGTTTTATTGGTTTCAGCTTCGCTCCTTATTTGCATTGCTGTCATCTATAATCCTCCCGCTTCTTCGCATTTCAGATTATCCGTTATAAGCATGAGTGAGTTTTTGGAAACTGCACATATTGCATTCAAATCTGAATGTGCTAAGCGCGGATCTCTGCACGACAGCTACTTCCTTGTCTCGGGTGATATGAATCTTCCCAATATTGACTGGTACTCTTGCTACAGCTCCTCGAGCTATGACGCAAACTTGCTTTCTTTGTTTCATGATTATGATCTAGAGCAGCACATCTTTGAACCAACACATTGCAGTGGGAGCATTCTCGATATCCTATTGCTTAACCGTGCTAATCCTGGTGATATTGAAGTTTTGGAGTCCGATTTCTCTGATCACAAGCCTGTCAGCATTACGTTTCCTACTAAATCAGACGATGAAATTCGACCAGTAGCCTACTCCAAATCCTCCTTTGACTATACCACGTTCTCCGTGATGCTTAATTCTGGTTATAATGCTCTGCAGTATGCCCATTTGTATGATGACTTCAGCGTGGTGATTTTCTCAATTCTAAATGAGAGTGTGCGTGTTTCTTCCTACCGTAAAAGACTCAAACGTCAAAATCTGCCGTTTTATTATTCTTCACATACGGTCCACCTTTTAAATAAACTTGGCACCCAGAAAAAGCGCAATCCCATGCACGATCATAGCACTCTTGTAGACAGTCTAAATGTGTCAATGGAACTTGACAAGGTCTGCTTCCTGCAATCCTATGAGACTATGGACGTCAATTCTTGCTTCAAGATTTTGAAAAGCTTGAGCAATTCTTCTCCCTACCCAGGCACAATGCATTTTGCAAAAAGATCTGCTTCCACTACTATTGAGAAGGCCAATCTTTTTAATGACTTTTTTGCGTCTGTCTTCAAGACCTCCGGGGAGATTCAGATTACCAGCCTTAGTACTTCTTCTACCATTGAGTTGTGCAAGGTGTCTGTTAGTCATGAAAAAGTCTTACATTTTCTTCAGTCGGCAAATGACTCTGCTTCTGTCTGCTGTGACGATGTCCCGCCGGCTTTCCTAAAACATTGTGCATTTCAACTGAGTCCTCTAGTGGCTGCTCTCTATGAAGACATTTTAAAGCGAAAAAAGTGGCCCGATGTTTGGAAAACTGCGTACATAACTCCTCTTTACAAGAAGGATAGCCACAGTGATGTGTCCAATTATCGTCCCATCAGCCTGCTACCGAAACTTTCCCTCGGTCTGGAGCGTATCTTATTTGATTACATTTACACTAGCATTAGGCCGAAAATTACGAAATACCAATCCGGCTTTATGTCAAGGCGTTCAACTGTCACGCAACTGTTAAACTTCTGTGATGAGCTTTATAGGAATCACGAACTTGGTATTTCGTCTTTTGTTTTTTATGCGGATATCAAAAAGGCGTTTGACTCGGTTCCTCACCATAAATTGCTCAAAAAACTTGCGGATTTCGGTTTGGATGTTAGCTTTCTCCAATTACTTAAAAGTTATCTTTCTGGACGCTTTCAACGTGTGCGAATCAATGGTGTGCTCTCTGATTTTGTGAGCATTATGAGTGGTGTCCCGCAAGGTAGTATTCTGGGGCCGTTATTGTTCTTGTTATTTGTGAACGATCTTCCTGATTATCTCTTATCCAAGCCATCCCTCTTTGCTGATGATCTGAAATGCTGCAGTACCTCTGTTCCCGTACTTCAACGCGATCTAGATGCTGTTATCAATTGGTGTGGCGAAAATTCTCTCGATTTACATCCTGACAAATGTAAAGTCCTGAAGTTTTTTAACCACAGCTCTGAAAACCCAGATCTCTATATTGGTGATCACAAAATCGATGAATCTTTAGACGTTAAAGATCTTGGGATCATTTTCAGTTCTGATTTATCGTGGTCGCACCATGTCTCTGAAAAGTTATTCAAGTGCAACAAAGTGTACTTTATGTTAAAGCGAAATGTTCCGAGCAGTACTCCGAGACAAACGAAGGTTCGGCTCTACAAAGCATGTATTCTATCTGTGCTTACTTATGGTTCTTCTATCTGGATACCTAACAAGACCGACTTATCCAAGCTCGAAGCTTTCAACAGAAGATGCGTGAGATGGATCGGTCTGTCAGGTGATTATAAGACGTCACTGATAAAGTTAGGAATCTATCCTCTGCCATATCATATTGAAATCTCAAATCTTCTGTTTTTCCATAAACTGTTTCAGGACAAGTACGATTTAAACCCCTTCGATTTTGTTGATATAAATGACCCATCTGTATCATTACGGAGTGTTGATATATACTCTTTCAAATTAAAGAAGCGAAAATACGAGAAGACAAAGTCCTTTTATTTTGACCGTATTCCTAGACTATTGAATTTCATGAAGCTTGATGTCCGTCTATCATTCCCCCGGTACAAGCGTGAAGTTATGAAGTTCTATGATACGAAGCTACGTCAAACATTCGAAGAAAACATTCCGTGTACTTGGTATGGAAAGTGCTGCTGTACCTTCTGCCGGTCATAGTTTATTTTATATATTTATATTTTTGTTTTTTTTTTGTTTTATGTTTGCATTTCATTATTTGTGATTGTAAACTCCCCACGGGGTAAATTAAGCCTTTCTCTCTCTCTCTCTCTCTCTCTCAGGGTCAACTCTAAATTATAAAACTCAAAGATGACCCACCACTTTTACATCAGAACACTCCTGATACCTAATTGATTCTCTTGAAACGACGCAAAATAAAGTTACTGGGCAATTTGAAAAAAGCAGAAACCATTAAAGCGCTAAAAAAATCTAGCCAGCACTTAAACTATAAAACTCTTAGCCTCAATATGATTTTAAAAGTTAAGCTTGATTCAAATCACTAACAATTCAAATTGACTTTGATAACTTGCATCAATTGGCAAGAGTTATGTTTTTCTGCGCAAGCTCTGACTATTACTTTGAATCTATCATTTGAACTATCAAAAATTTTGAAATATTTAAACCTGTTTTGATAGCTCGAAAGGCAGCGTGAAAAAAGTTAATATCTTCGATCACGCTATTCAAGCGACGAGACATCAAAAAATTCCTGGTTGAAAATATTTTAACTAAAACAGTTTGGAGGGAAATGGAAGCTTTTATTGAAGCCCCCGTGGGTAAAAGCGATCACGTTCTTATCAAACTAGAAGTACCTGTTCATTGGCATAAATCGAATAGCCCGAATTAAAATTGAACAAAAGACGCAAATCTCGGACCGAATTAAAGTATCATCCAGCAGCAGAAAACTTCCTGAAATATAAGCCAGATCCGCAGCAAGATTGGCAACACTCTCACAAGAGAGAAATGTTATCTGATGTGAAAAACACTGAAGTGAATCTGCCAAAAAACATTGATAAAGGAATCAATTTACGCTCTAGAAATACTTAATGGCTTTGCTCACCTACAGAAGCTGAATAAAAAATAAATTGTTTCCTCCGTTTTCTCATGGGAACCTCCGGGTACAAGGAAAATAAATACATCTTCCGGTATAAGCCTGATTGGAGGACAATCTGGGACTAAAACTCACTGAAATTCATAAGGAGCGTGAAAACCAAAATATCTCGCAATTTCCTGCTCACGATTGAAACCATCCAAAAGTTTTATTCAAGCTACGTGAAATATTCATTGCGGATTAAATTCAGGTCTTCTTTAACTCTGTGCCATTCTGCAACATTGGCACAGCGCAACCTTCCGGCAAGACACGAAAGTAGAACTAGAGGCCTTAGCGATTAAAAACTGTTGCGAAGGGGGTCAGAATATTCTGGAATTTTAATTTTCTAAAATTCGATTTGTGACGTCACATTTCTCAGAAATGTAAAAACGGCCATTTTGAGCCAAAAAGTGACGGAAAACATAACAACAGCTGATATAGTGACAAATAGTCGTACGGGAACGATAGAAAAAGAAATAGTGAAAAACAGTCGAACGGGAACGATAGAAAAAACGAACGATAGAAAATACGATCACGCACGATAAGACAGCTAATCAGAGAAAACAGGTGGAAAGGAGGCTTCAGTGGGGAAGGATTAAACAGCAGTAGCCTCCCGTGCCACGAATTGGGAGTAATAACGACGTTACAGCGAAATCACGGAATCGGAGGCTCGGCCCCCAGAGACAGTATATGGTGAAGGACTATAAAGACTGACTTTTCAGCTACTCTGATGCCTTAAACAGTTTGAATTAACACCGGTATTATTTGATATTTTAGAATATGAGTAGCTAGAAATAGGAAAGGGTCAATCCATCTGCAATGGAATTAAAATAGAACTGTCATCAAAAACATAGTAAAATAGGATATTCGAGCCGTGTTTTTAATAGCAATCACGTAGTCTGAGGATCCGAGAGCCAGATTTGTGGTTGTGTTCGCATGTAAACAGAAACTGATTAAAAGTCGTTTGAGTGATGGCCTGAAAATAGTAACTTTTTACTTAGCCCTAGACAGACCAGAAAATCAACTGGCTAGGTCGAGACGGTGAAAAACGAGTAGAATTTAGGTAACTGACGCCGGCCAGTCGTTAATAGGTGTTTTTTCTACGCTCCGTCTCTGTGTATTATTTGGGCGATTGTTACATAGACGTTTTTATGGCGCTCCTAAATGGGCCTGTTAAAGGCATAAGACCATCACGATCAGCAAACGTTTCAGCGACGGACCCTCCGCTCCCGGAGTATGCCCGAGTTAGGTGCCTTAATGACCTTTGTTGTACTAGGGGGAAAGTGCGGACCCTCCGCCTAGTACTATTTAGCTTTTTAACCTAGTTAAAACCGAAAATTCCGGGGGCCGGAGGGTTATGTGGGAAGTCGAGAACCCGCTTATCGCAAGGCCCCAGGACCAAAAAGAATTAAAGAGAAAGCATAAAACTGAACAAAAATAAGGTATAACCAAGAAAAAGTCAAAAACAAATTTTTATAAAAAAAAGTACAAAAAACTGTAAAAAATCCGAAAAAGACCAAAAACAATAAAAAATATAAAGTGACAGTTTATATGTTATTTTCGGACAAGATGCGATCTGACCTTCCTATTTTTTGTTGTTTCAGATTGTTTTTTATCATTTCTGATTGAAAGATTGAGTGTTTTGGTGGCGGGTTAGGTACCCTCCCTTGAGTGTTATTTGAGTATTTAAGCACGTTAATGGTGTTTTGCCGGTGACCGGAGGGTAGAGTGGCAAGCTGACCGACATATTCCAGACTCAACAGGGACATCAGGGACAACATCCACAACGACTGTTGGGTATCGTTGACATAATTTTAGTGTTGTTCGTGTACTATTTCATCAAAACTATTTCATCAAAACTCACCAAACAGGGCACGATTGGCGCGGTCCGATTGTCCCCTCCATCAATTGCAAATTTCCGAGTTAAGGGTCTTAATTCGGGTATTTTGGTGCAAAGGAGGGTATAGTAAAATTGATTAACGACTAGTAATAGATTATTATCCTTACTATATATTACTTATCTCCTTTTATCCCCACACTTGAGTCCTGGGATAGTGATTTAAGTGTCCCAACCCCTGAAAACCTGGAATAGTGAATTAATTATTCAAACACTTGAAGTCCTGGGATAGTAAATCAAGTAACCCAACAACTAAAGTTTGGGACACTGTATTAAGTATGCCAAGACCGAATGTCCTGGGATAGTGACACTTAGAGTCCTGGGATTGTGATTTAAGGGTACCAACACTTGAGTCCTGTGATAGTGATTTAAGGATCCCAACACTTGAGTCCTGGGATAGTGATTTAAACGTCCCAACACTTGAGTCCTGGGATAATGATTTAAGGGACCCAACATTTGAGGCCTGGGATAGTGATTTAAGGGTCCCATTACCTGAGTCCTGGGATAGTGATTTAAGGGTCCAAACATTTGAAGTCTTGGTACACTGAATTAATTCCCCCACACCTGAAGTCCTGGGATAGTGATTTAAGGGTCCAAACATTTGAAGTCTTGGTACACTGAATTAATTCCCCCACACCTGAAGTCCTGGGATAGTGATTTAAGGGTCCAAACACTTGAGTCCTTGGATAGTGATTTAAGGGTCCCATTACCTGAGTCCTGGGATAGTGATTTAAGGGTCCAAACATTTGAAGTCTTGGTACACTGAATTAATTCCCCCACACCTGAAGTCCTGGGATAGTGATTTAAGGGTCCAAACACTTGAGTCCTTGGATAGTGATTGAAGGGTCCCATTACTTGAGTCCTGGGATAGTGATTTAAGGGTCCCAAAACTTGAGTCTTGAGATACTGATTTAATTTTCCCAACACCTGAAGTCCTGGGATGGTAAATCAAGTATCTCAACACCTGAAGTCCTGGGATAGTAAATCAATTATCTCAACACCTAAAGGTCTGGGATAATGAAATAGGTATCTCAACACCTAGAGTCCTGGGATAGTGACACTTAGAGTCCTGGGATAGTGAAACCATTAAGTATCCCAACGCCTTAGGCTGGGACTAGGAAAACCATTAAGGGTCATTGAATAGCTCCGGGGGGAACGGGAACAACACAAGGATTAATAAAAATTAATTCGGACTGTAGACTACATATGAAACTGTTACTGTTTTATAAAGTTTGAATATTTAGGAGCATTGGAGGTTTTCTTATACTTTGACTACGTTCTACATTAATACCTGTACATAGTCAGAGTTGTAATTAAAAGGAAAATGTAACAAACATCGTGAAGAGAACAGGAGTCTCAGTACCAGAAAGGAAAAGGATGGGACAAAAGCCAAACCAACTGTCAACACAACGGAAGCAAACATCTACAAACCCGAGAATTTTCAGAAAAAAATTTCAGTTATCATGGTCAACACCAGAAGCAACAAGAAGCAGAAGGCCGAAGAAAATTTGATTAATCAAAAGAGTGTGACCGTCGCGAAAATTGATCTTGAGACGCCAGAGCAGAGTATAGATGGAATGGAACGAAAAACGACTTAATGTAAGGGTCCAAACATTTGAAGTCTTGGGATACTGAATTAAGTGTCCCCACACCTGAAGTCCTGGGATAGTGATTTAAGGGTCGACATTGGAGTCGAAACCTATGCCGAATGTAGAAGAACCAAGAACAAAGACAATAGAGTTCTCAACAATAGGCATTGAAGTAGAGGTCACCAACAAAACACCGGAAACAATAAAGAACGATTCACAAACATAGAGAACATCGTTCATGGAGAGGTTGGCGGCGACGGTTGAACTGAAATCGAGAGAGAAGAAGGAGGTGACAACAGCGACCGAAAAAAGCAATACCTTCCACGATAACAACAGAAGCTGACCAGGAAAAGGAGCAAGCTATGAAGGGAACAGCGGGTCACCAAGATAGGCAACCAACAGAATCGAAAGCACCACTAGTTGAGTTTGGGGACTTGAAGTCAAAGTTGGAACACATGGACAAAAAGCTGAAGTGCAGCGAAGAGGACCGCCAGGAATTAAAAAAAGAAACTGCGACATCACAAAAAGGAGAATCTGGACAACTACTTCAACTTAGCAAGAGCCACTGAAGAAAATCTACAACAGATGGCGAGCAAGGTAGATACAGCTGACAAGGAACGAGAGAAACATATAAAGAAAGATATGGAGGAAATGAAAAGGCGGCATGAGACCGTAAACGATAAATTATGGAATTTAGAGACGAAAATGGACACAATGAGCAGGGACCAAGCAGAAAGTTCTTGTGCAGTACAATCCAAAGTGGATGCACTCTTGAAAGACTCTATTGCTCAAGAGAAGACGGTAGCAGACAAAACAGAAAAGCAACCTAGAATCATTTTGTGGAACCTCAACGCACGAAACAGGAATCTACACCTTTACGTCAGATCAACAACAGCATAGGATCAGGGATGACCAAAACGGCTACGAAAGGAGACGTGTGGACTTCAACAAGGATACCAAGGGAATCGGGCACACACACGAGTGTAACACCTGATGCCATGACAGGGACAAAAACTTGGGAAATGATGAATAGGACACTTGAAGCGTTCGCTACAATGAATACAGAGTCGAGTGATACAGGAGGAGGCAAATCGAGTGAGATCTTCAAGAAACCGAAGAAATTCAAAGACGATTCAGATGGTTGCGTAGATAGCTGGGTTGAGTTAATGAAACTACATCTTGAGCAGGACAACCTGAATGATGAAAGACAGGCGTGCACAGCAATACTAAGCAATCTGGAGGGCACGGCAAGAAGGAAGAGGAACGTGACACTGAGGACAGGATTTTTGAAATACTGTTAAATTGCTTGGGATCCGGGTTGAAAGGACATGAAGCCAGGATGATATTTACAAAAAGGAGACAGAGAGACGATGAATCATTGATCAATTTCTGGATGATCTGGAGAGCTTGAGAAGAAGTAGCGATCCAGAGGAATCGATTTACAGGAGAAGTTTTAGCATTGCCGCAAAGTTTATTGATGGCGTGAAAAGTGACAACTTGAGAACAACGTTGGCAACATAATCTACGCCATCAAAAGATAATGCACCAATCGCAGAAGAGATGAGACAGAAGTCTAGAGAGTGCATGTTAATGAAACCGAAAAAAAATTCTCATTTTCAGACAGTAGGAACTTGCAAGGGGAAGGCCAACAACAAAGGTCGTCATTGTACAAGCCTAGAGACGATATGGACAAACAAAGGTCATGTGCGAATTGCGGCTCGGCAGAATACCATGTAGCGGATTGCACCATTTACAAACAAGGTATGGAAAACTTGGGATATGCACCTGATGAAGAGGACATGAGTCAGATGGAGGAACACGAGTTTTACAGTGGCCTGCTTTGGGAAGCAGTGAAGAATCAGAATCAACCAAAACACAAGTTAAAACTTGCTGCGATGCAAAATACCAAGAATAGATAAGCTGAGAATGTTTTGCAGAACAAAGAGGCGACAAGTGGTGAATTGAGGACAAAGACATAAAAAGTCGTGACCGAAATGACGGATGCCTGAGGGGCCCAGCAAAAAGTTCACCAGAAATAAACTACGAGAAAGCGGCAGCAGAGGCCATCTACAAATTGAAACAAGACTTAGCGTTGAATAAGATCAAATAAAGGCTGGAGCATGAGATACAAAGACAACAGAGGAACGAGACACTCTCAATGGCAGCACCAGAACCCGAGATGAGTGACAATCTGCTAGCCAGAAGCAAATGCAACACCTTGAAAATGGTGACTGGAAAACACTTTGTATCACAAAGATTGGGTCGAGAATCGTGTCGATAATAAAGGTTGACGCCCACGAGGTAACAAGGAATCTGAGTGAACCAAGCGACCAAACCCTAAAGCACAAAGAAGTATATGCTGACTACTGCGAACCATCACCCCACAGACTCCTTCGAGAGCACTCAGGGCATTTCTCACGAGAGGTGTCTATCGATTAAGATTGACAGCAGGTAAGCGGAAGCCTATGGTCCACACGAGGTCATGTTGAATATAGATGGAATCAACATCTATACGAAGACGATAATAACGTGTGACGAGGATCTCGCTGGTCGAGAATAACTCAAGGGGAGTTCGATTGGGCATTTTGCCATGCTAGAAGAAGATGCCATGCATTTGGGAACAGAAGCAGATGTATCTGCACATGTACTAGATATAAGCGGAAAGAAGACCCATTTACAAGTACTATTGGATACGGGAGCTGTCTTGAGTGTGATACCAATAGCATTATGGAAAACATGGGATTCGACAAGGAAGACCTGATAGACTCAAGAAAACGGCTGTCAGCGGCGAGTAATGAAGCAATGAGGGTTCTATCAGGACACCAATATCAGCTCCGAATCTGGGGGAACGCAACCTGTGGATAAATTTTCTGGTGGTGGAAAATATATACAAGTCAAATCAATTGGTTCTAGGCAGAGACTTCATTGGAAATTTTGATGTAACGATTAATCTAAACAATGCAATGTTCAGGATTTGAAATCCGGAAAGGAAGTACGTAATTAAACCGGTAAATTTGATAATGGCGAATGAGAATAAAGCTCCAGTTTTCTTGATTAGGAGGTTGAGATTGAAAACAAACCAGGCTGCAAGGTTAAAATTGAGAATGAAGAACTATAATGAACTAGGTGACAGCAAACAAGTATGTATAGTACCGAATCCGAATAGCCAAAGTGCTGCTATTGTAAGAAGATCATTCTGGATCACCAAGAATTGCCTCTGCGTCAGTATCTTGCTGAATACTCTTGATATACCAATCACAATCCATAGGGAGAGGAAACTGGGATACGTACTGGCGGTGAAAATTAAATATGAAACGGTTGAAAAATTGAATAAATATGAAGTTATTGATAGTCCGAACCACAGGGACTGTTTTTGTATCTTGAGCAGATTGAAAAAAATTAAACTTTCGTCCGGTCTAATAAATTCACTTAAATCAGAAACAGACGATGAGCTTTCGAGCAGTTCGAACGTTCCGGAAAGACCCACACAAGAGGAATTAGAAGTGGATAAAACGGTATTGCCAGAAATTGAATACTTAAGGAGGAAGGTAACGGACGAACAGCTCGAAGCCATCAAGGACGTGCTAGATAGGAATCAACATGTTTTTTCCAGACCTAAAGCGGACTTCGGTCGGCGGTACGGCATAGGGAGGGGGTGAGGTGCATGACCCAAACAAATCGAATGCATGTAGATACTAGAGTATAATATGATATAACCATCCAAATCACATTGGGCGTGTGGAGTAGTAATGGCCAAAAAGAAAGGAGACCAACATAGTTTTAGCTGTGACTTTCGATATTTGAAGTCCCTCACGGTGAAGGATGGTTATGCCATACCTACAAAAGATGAGAGTCTCTCGAAAATGGGAGATGCAAAGTTTTTCACAACTTTTGATCTGGTGTCGGCTTTTTGGCAGGTGCCGCTTAGCAAACAAAATAGGGGAAAAACGGGGTTTGCTTGCGAGCTGGGATTATTCCAGTGAAAGAGGATGCCCTTTGGCCTTTGCAATGCGACAGCCACATTTCAGAGACTAATGGCACAGACACTAACAAGTGTGACGAAGAGGTATGGCAACTTAGTGAGGTGTAAAGTGGGCGACGTGGTGATTGCAACACGTACCCTAAAGGACCAAATCGGGCGATTGGACGAAGTGTTTCCATGTAGGAAGAAGGCAAGACTGAAGTGTAAACCCGCAGGATTTGATATTCTAAAGGACTCGACAAAATACCTGGGCAGGATGGTAGATAAACATGGCATCCGAGCAGACCCAGATGCGGCAGAAGCAGTTCTGGTTTGGAAGTCGCCAAAAACTGAGCATCAATAGATGAATTTCTTGGTTTTGGGCATGCCGACAAATCTTAACATGCCTCCAGTGTTGGGCATGCCGACAGAAAAAGTCATGTACGTTCCAGACACAGATGCATCGGTGGTAGCGATCTCTGGCATACCACATCAAGAACAAGAATGGAAGGGTAGGACTGTCTTGAGGCCGATAGTTAATGGTAGTAAAGTCTTGAGTGACACGGATATAAAATACGGGGCACCAAAAGCAGAGATGTTTGCAGTAGTCATTTTTGTGGAAAAAACAGGGTGTATTTGGGCAGCGGGCCTTTTAAACTACGGGTCGACAACAGGGCACTCAGCTGGCTGAAGACATAATCAATGAACCAAAGCTACATCGGGAGATGGATAGTACAGCTGGACGAATACAACATGATAATCGAGCACAAGACGAGAGATAAACTCCAAAATGCCGACAGCTTGATTAAAAAACCGGAATTCTACGAGAGGCAAGAACAGAGGGAGGCTGATAGGCCTGAAATAAAAGATGGAACCTCGTTTATGGACAAGGTAACGTACGATAGGTTACCACTCACGAGATGACTCGATAAATCAGGCAAACCGATCGAGGATCACCCAGAATTGCCGACAGGGTTCCAGGAAACAAGAATTCTAAAGAGACAAGAATTCTAAAGAAACAAGAATTCTGAAAGCGAAGGGTTACGACCTAGACAAAGTTGAAAAAGGAAAGGTAACGGCGGGACAGGATTTGATGGGGTTGCTTCAGAAACTGGCCGATGACAAACCTGTGGTCTCGACAAGAAGAGACGATAAATCAGAATTTACAATAATGAGAAAGGAGAAGGTCCCAGATGATAAAAACTCCCTGAAAACCGGGGATCCAGAGAGCAAAAAGCTGGTTCGAACGCTAGTCGAGAATATCCCAGAAGGAATACTCAAGCAAACAACGCTACGGAGGAAGAAAATGTCGTATAGAGAGGAGGCTGAAGAACTCGGAACACATCAAGAGTACGGAAAGAGGTTGCCGAATGAGGAGGAAGGTGAAGATGAAATTTTTTCCGGAGAGAAAAATGGGCGAAGATTCAGCGGAAAGTCGAAGTGAGCAAGAAAGCCTCTGCATGATACTAGCGGAAGAAAAAAGAAGGAATCAGGACAGTGAATTGCAGACTGACCCCTTTTCCGGAACATACAATTTGGATTATCATGACATGACCAGAGAGAAGAATTGGTGATGATAGCGGTGTCGTCGGGAAAACCATCCAGTGAACTATCATGCAGTCCAAAAATCAGGACTAATCTAGAGCCGGAAGGTGATAGAGAGGTATTGAGAGGAATAGTATGCGTCAAGCTCAAGGATGATATCCACAACCACAACCTGGGAGAACTAAACGGACAAATGATGGCACTGAAAGAGCATGTAAAGGCTAGATGACGACAAAATGACCAGCAACCTCACCAAGTGGATCCGAGGAGATATAAAGGAAGACAGCTTCAAATACTTGAGCCAGTTCTACAAGGAACGGAAGGACTTACTCTACCACACAGCAGATGTCGTAGTGGCTTGCAGGAAAAGAGATGAAGAGAGGATATTACACAAGCATAATCTCATCATATTACCCCAGCTTTATCAAACGGAGTTGTTGTTCGGATCGCACGATCAGATGGGACATCAAGGTATAAACAAGGTGCAATAAAAAACACTACATCGATTTGAATGGCCAGGAATGAGGAGAGCTGAAGAAAGGTGGGTCAACGCATGCTTGTCGTGTTTGCAGATGAAGGATTCCAGAAAAAGTGAATTCCCTCTCAAGTCTGTGGAAAGCTCGGAATTTAAAGAAGTTGTGCAGATAGACCATCAGAAGATCTGCATGACAGACTCTGGGTATAATCAGATACTGGTAATTATTGATAACTTTACGAAACTGGCGGAAACGGAACCATGTCAGACAGCCTCGGCGGAAGAAACTTATGATCACTTGATAACGTACTGGATACCACGGTATGGTTGTCCCATGACCTTCCAATCGGATAATGGGAAAGTCCTCGTGGGGGACCTGACGAAAGAACTCATGAGAAGATCCCACGTTGCCCAAACACATTCGACGACCTATTATCCACAACCGAATGGTCTAGTGGAGAAGCAGAACAGAACGCTAGTGAATATGCTCAGGGTAAACTGCTCGGGGTATATGACAGACTGGGACAAATATCTGCCGCAGTGGTAGGGACGTACAATAGCACGCAACACTCAAAAACGGGGCTCAGTCTCTTCATGATGTTAAGTGAAATAGGAGTTACAGAAGCAAGAACATCACCCAGTTTTCGGTAATCGTTAACTGAGAAAGAATTTTCTTGAGTATTAATGTGGTTGAGGTAATTCTTGAGTGTTAATCTGGTTGAGGTAATTTTTGAGTGTTGGACAGGTGAGAAAAGCAATGGCAGATCGTTTTTGGAAACCCGTGCCAGCGGAATTCAAGAAGCCACGCTCGATGAGCTGTACAGGCGCTCGAGGGATCTTGATCACACACAAGTGGACGAGATGCTGGCGGTGATGTTTAACGCTATCCTGCAGTTAGAGTCAGACGGAGAGTGCAGAGAGTCGGCGACCGAGGCGGTGTTGATGGTCGGCTTGAGACTCAAGAAAACGGCTGTCAGCGGCAAATAATGAAGCAGTGAGGGTTCTTGCAGGACACCAATATCAGCTCCCAATCTGGGGGAACGCAACCTGTGGATGATTTTTCTGGTGGTGGAAAATCTAGACAAGTCAAATCAATTGGTTTTAGGCAGAGATTTCATTATGAATTTTGATGTAACGATTGATCTAAACAATGCGATGTTCAGGATTCGAAATCCGGAAAGGAAGTACGTAATTAAACCGTTAAATTTAAACATGGCGAATGAGAATAAAGCTCCAGTTTTCTTGAGTAGGAGGTTGAGATTGAAAGCAAACGAGGCTGCAATGTTAAAATTGAGAATGAAGAACTATAAATAACTAGGTGACAACAAACAAGTATGTATAGTATCGAAACCGAATAGTCAAAGTGCTGCTATTGTAAGAAGATCAATCTGGATCACCAAGAGTTGCCTCTGCGTCAGTGTCTTGCTGAATACTCTTGATATACCAATTACAATCCAGAGGGAGAGGAAACTGGGATACGCACTGCCGGTGAAAAATAAGTATGAAATGGCTGAAAAATTGAATAAATATGAATTTATTGATTAACCGAACCACAGGGACTATATTTGTATCTTGAGCAGATTGAAAAAATTTAAATTTTCGTCCGGTCTAATAAATTCCCCTAAATCAGAAACAGACGATGAGCTTTCGAGCAGTTCGAACGTTCCGGAAAGACCCTCACAAGAGGAATTAGAATTGGATAAAACGGTATTGCCAGAAATTGAATATTTAAGGAGGGAGGTAGCGGACGAACAGCTCGAAGCCATCAAGGACGTGCTAGATAGGAACCAAGATGTTTTTTCCAGACCTAAAGCGGACATCGGTCGTTGCTACGGCATAGGGAGGGGGCGAGGTGCATGACCCAAACAAATCGAATGCATGTAGATACTAGAGTATAATATGATAGAACCATCCAAATCACATTGGGCGCGTGGAGTAGTAATGGCCAAAAAGAAGGGAGACCAACATAGATTTAGCTGTGACTTTCGATATTTGTAGTCCCTCACGGTGAAGGATGGCTATGCCATACCTACAAAAGATGAGAGTCTCTCGAAAATGGGGGATGCAAAGTTTTTCACAACTTTTGATCTGGTGTCGGCTTTTTGGCAGGTGCCGCTTAGCAAACAAAATAGGGGAAAAACGGGGTTTGCTTGCCAGCTGGGATTATTCCAGTAAAAAAGGATGCCCTTTGGCCTGTGCAATGCGACAGCCACATTTCAGAGACTAATGGCACAGGCACTAACAAGTGTGACGAAGAGGTATGGCAACTTGGTGATGTGTAAAGTGGGCGACGTGGTGATTGCAACACGTACAGTAAAGGAGCAAATCAGGCCACTGGACGAAGTGTTTTCATGTATGAAGAAGGCAGGACTGAAGTGTAAACCCGCAGGATGTGATTTTCTAAAGGACTCGACAAAATACCTGGGCAAGATGGTAGATAAACATGGCATTCGAGCAGTTCCGGATGCGGCAGAAGCAGCTCTGGTTTGGAAGTCGCCAAAAACTGAGCATCAATAGATGAATTTCTTGGTTTTGGGCATGCCGACAAATCTTAACATGCCTCCAGTGTTGGGCATGCCGACAGAAAAAGTCATGTACGTTCCAGACACAGATGCATCGGTGGTAGCGATCTCTGGCATACCACATCAAGAACAAGAATGGAAGGGTAGGACTGTCTTGAGGCCGATAGTTAATGGTAGTAAAGTCTTGAGTGACACGGATATAAAATACGGGGCACCAAAAGCAGAGATGTTTGCAGTAGTCATTTTTGTGGAAAAAACAGGGTGTATTTGGGCAGCGGGCCTTTTAAACTACGGGTCGACAACAGGGCACTCAGCTGGCTGAAGACATAATCAATGAACCAAAGCTACATCGGGAGATGGATAGTACAGCTGGACGAATACAACATGATAATCGAGCACAAGACGAGAGATAAACTCCAAAATGCCGACAGCTTGATTAAAAAACCGGAATTCTACGAGAGGCAAGAACAGAGGGAGGCTGATAGGCCTGAAATAAAAGATGGAACCTCGTTTATGGACAAGGTAACGTACGATAGGTTACCACTCACGAGATGACTCGATAAATCAGGCAAACCGATCGAGGATCACCCAGAATTGCCGACAGGGTTCCAGGAAACAAGAATTCTAAAGAGACAAGAATTCTAAAGAAACAAGAATTCTGAAAGCGAAGGGTTACGACCTAGACAAAGTTGAAAAAGGAAAGGTAACGGCGGGACAGGATTTGATGGGGTTGCTTCAGAAACTGGCCGATGACAAACCTGTGGTCTCGACAAGAAGAGACGATAAATCAGAATTTACAATAATGAGAAAGGAGAAGGTCCCAGATGATAAAAACTCCCTGAAAACCGGGGATCCAGAGAGCAAAAAGCTGGTTCGAACGCTAGTCGAGAATATCCCAGAAGGAATACTCAAGCAAACAACGCTACGGAGGAAGAAAATGTCGTATAGGGAGGAGGCTGAAGAACTCGGAACACATCAAGAGTACGGAAAGAGGTTGCCGAATGAGGAGGAAGGTGAAGATGAAATTTTTTCCGGAGAGAAAAATGGGCGAAGATTCAGCGGAAAGTCGAAGTGAGCAAGAAAGCCTCTGCATGATACTAGCGGAAGAAAAAAGAAGGAATCAGGACAGTGAATTGCAGACTGACCCCTTTTCCGGAACATACAATTTGGATTATCATGACATGAACAGAGAGAAGAATTGGTGATGATAGCGGTGTCGTCGGGAAAACCATCCAGTGAACTATCATGCAGTCCAAACATCAGGACTAATCTAGATCCAGAAGGTGATAGAGAGGCCTTGAGAAGGATAATATGCGTCAAGCTCAAGGATGATATCCACAACCACAAACTGGGAGAATTAAACGGACAAATGATGGCACTGAAAGAGCATGTAAAGGCTAGATGACGACAAAATGACCAGCAACTAAGTGGATCCAAACACGAGTGGAAGAGAGAGGAGATATGGAGGAAGACAGCTACAAAATCTTGAGCCAGTTCTACAAGGAACGGAAGGACTTACTCTACCACACAGCAGATGTCCAGGTGACTTGCAGGAAAAGAGATTAAGAGAGGATTTTACACAAGCATAATCTCATCATATTAACGCAGCTTTATCAAACGGAGTTGTTGTTCGGATCGCACGATCAGATGGGACATCAAGGTATAGACAAGCTGTAATTAAGAATACTACATCGATTTGAATGGCCAGGAATGGGGAGAGCTGAAGAAAGGTGGGTCAACGCATGCTTGTAGTGTTTGCAGGTGAAGGATTCCAGAAAAGGAAAATCCCTCTCAAGTCTGTGGAAAGCTCGGAATTTAACGAAGTTGTGCAGATAGACCATCATCATGACAGACTCTGGGTATATTCAGATACTGGTAATTATTGATAACTTTACGAAACTGGCGGAAGCAGAACCATGTCGGACAGCCTCGGCGGAAGTAACTTATGATCACTTGATAACGTACTGGATACCACGGTATGTTTGTCCGATGACCTTCCAATCGGATAATCGGAAAGCCCTCGTGGGGACCTGACGAAAGAACTCAAGAGAAGATCACACGTTGCAAAAACACATTCGACGACCGATCATCCACAAACGAATGGTCTAGTGGAGAAGCAGAACAGAACGCTAGTGAATATGCTCAGGGTATACTGCTCGGGGTATATGACAGACTGGGACAAATATCTGCCGCAGTGGTAGGGACGTAAAACAGCACGCAACACTCAAAAACGGGGCTCAGTCTCTTCATGATGTTAAGTGAAATAGGAGTTACAGAAGCAAGAACATCACCCAGTTTTCGGTAATCGTTAACGGAGAAAGAATTTTCTTGAGTATTAATGTGGTTGAGGTAATTCTTGAGTGTTAATCTGGTTGAGGTAATTCTTGAGTGTTGATCTGGTTGAGGTAATTATTGAGTGTAAATCAGGCAAATCTGGTTGAGGTAAATCAGGCAAACCGATCGAGGATCACCCAGAATTGCCGACAGGGTTCCAGGAAACAAGAATTCTAAAGAGACAAGAATTCTAAAGAAACAAGAATTCTGAAAGCGAAGGGTTACGACCTAGACAAAGTTGAAAAAGGAAAGGTAACGGCGGGACAGGATTTGATGGGGTTGCTTCAGAAACTGGCCGATGACAAACCTGTGGTCTCGACAAGAAGAGACGATAAATCAGAATTTACAATAATGAGAAAGGAGAAGGTCCCAGATGATAAAAACTCCCTGAAAACCGGGGATCCAGAGAGCAAAAAGCTGGTTCGAACGCTAGTCGAGAATATCCCAGAAGGAATACTCAAGCAAACAACGCTACGGAGGAAGAAAATGTCGTATAGGGAGGAGGCTGAAGAACTCGGAACACATCAAGAGTACGGAAAGAGGTTGCCGAATGAGGAGGAAGGTGAAGATGAAATTTTTTCCGGAGAGAAAAATGGGCGAAGATTCAGCGGAAAGTCGAAGTGAGCAAGAAAGCCTCTGCATGATACTAGCGGAAGAAAAAAGAAGGAATCAGGACAGTGAATTGCAGACTGACCCCTTTTCCGGAACATACAATTTGGATTATCATGACATGACCAGAGAGAAGAATTGGTGATGATAGCGGTGTCGTCGGGAAAACCATCCAGTGAACTATCATGCAGTCCAAAAATCAGGACTAATCTAGAGCCGGAAGGTGATAGAGAGGTATTGAGAGGAATAGTATGCGTCAAGCTCAAGGATGATATCCACAACCACAACCTGGGAGAACTAAACGGACAAATGATGGCACTGAAAGAGCATGTAAAGGCTAGATGACGACAAAATGACCAGCAACCTCACCAAGTGGATCCGAGGAGATATAAAGGAAGACAGCTTCAAATACTTGAGCCAGTTCTACAAGGAACGGAAGGACTTACTCTACCACACAGCAGATGTCGTAGTGGCTTGCAGGAAAAGAGATGAAGAGAGGATATTACACAAGCATAATCTCATCATATTACCCCAGCTTTATCAAACGGAGTTGTTGTTCGGATCGCACGATCAGATGGGACATCAAGGTATAAACAAGGTGCAATAAAAAACACTACATCGATTTGAATGGCCAGGAATGAGGAGAGCTGAAGAAAGGTGGGTCAACGCATGCTTGTCGTGTTTGCAGATGAAGGATTCCAGAAAAAGTGAATTCCCTCTCAAGTCTGTGGAAAGCTCGGAATTTAAAGAAGTTGTGCAGATAGACCATCAGAAGATCTGCATGACAGACTCTGGGTATAATCAGATACTGGTAATTATTGATAACTTTACGAAACCGGCGGAAACGGAACCATGTCAGACAGCCTCGGCGGAAGAAACTTATGATCACTTGATAACGTACTGGATACCACGGTATGGTTGTCCCATGACCTTCCAATCGGATAATGGGAAAGTCCTCGTGGGGGACCTGACGAAAGAACTCATGAGAAGATCCCACGTTGCCCAAACACATTCGACGACCTATTATCCACAACCGAATGGTCTAGTGGAGAAGCAGAACAGAACGCTAGTGAATATGCTCAGGGTAAACTGCTCGGGGTATATGACAGACTGGGACAAATATCTGCCGCAGTGGTAGGGACGTACAATAGCACGCAACACTCAAAAACGGGGCTCAGTCTCTTCATGATGTTAAGTGAAATAGGAGTTACAGAAGCAAGAACATCACCCAGTTTTCGGTAATCGTTAACTGAGAAAGAATTTTCTTGAGTATTAATGTGGTTGAGGTAATTCTTGAGTGTTAATCTGGTTGAGGTAATTTTTGAGTGTTGGACAGGTGAGAAAAGCAATGGCAGATCGTTTTTGGAAACCCGTGCCAGCGGAATTCAAGAAGCCACGCTCGATGAGCTGTACAGGCGCTCGAGGGATCTTGATCACACACAAGTGGACGAGATGCTGGCGGTGATGTTTAACGCTATCCTGCAGTTAGAGTCAGACGGAGAGTGCAGAGAGTCGGCGACCGAGGCGGTGTTGATGGTCGGCTTGAGACTCAAGAAAACGGCTGTCAGCGGCAAATAATGAAACAGTGAGGGTTCTTGCAGGACACCAATATCAGCTCCCAATCTGGGGGAACGCAACCTGTGGATGATTTTTCTGGTGGTGGAAAATCTAGACAAGTCAAATCAATTGGTTTTAGGCAGAGATTTCATTATGAATTTTGATGTAAGGATTGATCTAAACAATGCGATGTTCAGGATTCGAAATCCGGAAAGGAAGTACGTAATTAAACCGTTAAATTTAAACATGGCGAATGAGAATAAAGCTCCAGTTTTCTTGAGTAGGAGGTTGAGATTGAAAGCAAACGAGGCTGCAATGTTAAAATTGAGAATGAAGAACTATAAATAACTAGGTGACAACAAACAAGTATGTATAGTATCGAAACCGAATAGTCAAAGTGCTGCTATTGTAAGAAGATCAATCTGGATCACCAAGAGTTGCCTCTGCGTCAGTGTCTTGCTGAATACTCTTGATATACCAATTACAATCCAGAGGGAGAGGAAACTGGGATACGCACTGCCGGTGAAAAATAAGTATGAAATGGCTGAAAAATTGAATAAATATGAATTTATTGATTAACCGAACCACAGGGACTATATTTGTATCTTGAGCAGATTGAAAAAATTTAAATTTTCGTCCGGTCTAATAAATTCCCCTAAATCAGAAACAGACGATGAGCTTTCGAGCAGTTCGAACGTTCCGGAAAGACCCTCACAAGAGGAATTAGAATTGGATAAAACGGTATTGCCAGAAATTGAATATTTAAGGAGGGAGGTAGCGGACGAACAGCTCGAAGCCATCAAGGACGTGCTAGATAGGAACCAAGATGTTTTTTCCAGACCTAAAGCGGACATCGGTCGTTGCTACGGCATAGGGAGGGGGCGAGGTGCATGACCCAAACAAATCGAATGCATGTAGATACTAGAGTATAATATGATAGAACCATCCAAATCACATTGGGCGCGTGGAGTAGTAATGGCCAAAAAGAAGGGAGACCAACATAGATTTAGCTGTGACTTTCGATATTTGAAGTCCCTCACGGTGAAGGATGGCTATGCCATACCTACAAAAGATGAGAGTCTCTCGAAAATGGGGGATGCAAAGTTTTTCACAACTTTTGATCTGGTGTCGGCTTTTTGGCAGGTGCCGCTTAGCAAACAAAATAGGGGAAAAACGGGGTTTGCTTGCCAGCTGGGATTATTCCAGTAAAAAAGGATGCCCTTTGGCCTGTGCAATGCGACAGCCACATTTCAGAGACTAATGGCACAGGCACTAACAAGTGTGACGAAGAGGTATGGCAACTTGGTGATGTGTAAAGTGGGCGACGTGGTGATTGCAACACGTACAGTAAAGGAGCAAATCAGGCCACTGGACGAAGTGTTTTCATGTATGAAGAAGGCAGGACTGAAGTGTAAACCCGCAGGATGTGATTTTCTAAAGGACTCGACAAAATACCTGGGCAAGATGGTAGATAAACATGGCATTCGAGCAGTTCCGGATGCGGCAGAAGCAGCTCTGGTTTGGAAGTCGCCAAAAACTGAGCATCAATAGATGAATTTCTTGGTTTTGGGCATGCCGACAAATCTTAACATGCCTCCAGTGTTGGGCATGCCGACAGAAAAAGTCATGTACGTTCCAGACACAGATGCATCGGTGGTAGCGATCTCTGGCATACCACATCAAGAACAAGAATGGAAGGGTAGGACTGTCTTGAGGCCGATAGTTAATGGTAGTAAAGTCTTGAGTGACACGGATATAAAATACGGGGCACCAAAAGCAGAGATGTTTGCAGTAGTCATTTTTGTGGAAAAAACAGGGTGTATTTGGGCAGCGGGCCTTTTAAACTACGGGTCGACAACAGGGCACTCAGCTGGCTGAAGACATAATCAATGAACCAAAGCTACATCGGGAGATGGATAGTACAGCTGGACGAATACAACATGATAATCGAGCACAAGACGAGAGATAAACTCCAAAATGCCGACAGCTTGATTAAAAAACCGGAATTCTACGAGAGGCAAGAACAGAGGGAGGCTGATAGGCCTGAAATAAAAGATGGAACCTCGTTTATGGACAAGGTAACGTACGATAGGTTACCACTCACGAGATGACTCGATAAATCAGGCAAACCGATCGAGGATCACCCAGAATTGCCGACAGGGTTCCAGGAAACAAGAATTCTAAAGAGACAAGAATTCTAAAGAAACAAGAATTCTGAAAGCGAAGGGTTACGACCTAGACAAAGTTGAAAAAGGAAAGGTAACGGCGGGACAGGATTTGATGGGGTTGCTTCAGAAACTGGCCGATGACAAACCTGTGGTCTCGACAAGAAGAGACGATAAATCAGAATTTACAATAATGAGAAAGGAGAAGGTCCCAGATGATAAAAACTCCCTGAAAACCGGGGATCCAGAGAGCAAAAAGCTGGTTCGAACGCTAGTCGAGAATATCCCAGAAGGAATACTCAAGCAAACAACGCTACGGAGGAAGAAAATGTCGTATAGGGAGGAGGCTGAAGAACTCGGAACACATCAAGAGTACGGAAAGAGGTTGCCGAATGAGGAGGAAGGTGAAGATGAAATTTTTTCCGGAGAGAAAAATGGGCGAAGATTCAGCGGAAAGTCGAAGTGAGCAAGAAAGCCTCTGCATGATACTAGCGGAAGAAAAAAGAAGGAATCAGGACAGTGAATTGCAGACTGACCCCTTTTCCGGAACATACAATTTGGATTATCATGACATGAACAGAGAGAAGAATTGGTGATGATAGCGGTGTCGTCGGGAAAACCATCCAGTGAACTATCATGCAGTCCAAACATCAGGACTAATCTAGATCCAGAAGGTGATAGAGAGGCCTTGAGAAGGATAATATGCGTCAAGCTCAAGGATGATATCCACAACCACAAACTGGGAGAATTAAACGGACAAATGATGGCACTGAAAGAGCATGTAAAGGCTAGATGACGACAAAATGACCAGCAACTAAGTGGATCCAAACACGAGTGGAAGAGAGAGGAGATATGGAGGAAGACAGCTACAAAATCTTGAGCCAGTTCTACAAGGAACGGAAGGACTTACTCTACCACACAGCAGATGTCCAGGTGACTTGCAGGAAAAGAGATTAAGAGAGGATTTTACACAAGCATAATCTCATCATATTAACGCAGCTTTATCAAACGGAGTTGTTGTTCGGATCGCACGATCAGATGGGACATCAAGGTATAGACAAGCTGTAATTAAGAATACTACATCGATTTGAATGGCCAGGAATGGGGAGAGCTGAAGAAAGGTGGGTCAACGCATGCTTGTAGTGTTTGCAGGTGAAGGATTCCAGAAAAGGAAAATCCCTCTCAAGTCTGTGGAAAGCTCGGAATTTAACGAAGTTGTGCAGATAGACCATCATCATGACAGACTCTGGGTATATTCAGATACTGGTAATTATTGATAACTTTACGAAACTGGCGGAAGCAGAACCATGTCGGACAGCCTCGGCGGAAGTAACTTATGATCACTTGATAACGTACTGGATACCACGGTATGTTTGTCCGATGACCTTCCAATCGGATAATCGGAAAGCCCTCGTGGGGACCTGACGAAAGAACTCAAGAGAAGATCACACGTTGCAAAAACACATTCGACGACCGATCATCCACAAACGAATGGTCTAGTGGAGAAGCAGAACAGAACGCTAGTGAATATGCTCAGGGTATACTGCTCGGGGTATATGACAGACTGGGACAAATATCTGCCGCAGTGGTAGGGACGTAAAACAGCACGCAACACTCAAAAACGGGGCTCAGTCTCTTCATGATGTTAAGTGAAATAGGAGTTACAGAAGCAAGAACATCACCCAGTTTTCGGTAATCGTTAACGGAGAAAGAATTTTCTTGAGTATTAATGTGGTTGAGGTAATCCTTGAGTGTTAATCTGGTTGAGGTAATTCTTGAGTGTTGATCTGGTTGAGGTAATTATTGAGTGTAAATCAGGCAAATCTGGTTGAGGTAAATCAGGCAAACCGATCGAGGATCACCCAGAATTGCCGACAGGGTTCCAGGAAACAAGAATTCTAAAGAGACAAGAATTCTAAAGAAACAAGAATTCTGAAAGCGAAGGGTTACGACCTAGACAAAGTTGAAAAAGGAAAGGTAACGGCGGGACAGGATTTGATGGGGTTGCTTCAGAAACTGGCCGATGACAAACCTGTGGTCTCGACAAGAAGAGACGATAAATCAGAATTTACAATAATGAGAAAGGAGAAGGTCCCAGATGATAAAAACTCCCTGAAAACCGGGGATCCAGAGAGCAAAAAGCTGGTTCGAACGCTAGTCGAGAATATCCCAGAAGGAATACTCAAGCAAACAACGCTACGGAGGAAGAAAATGTCGTATAGGGAGGAGGCTGAAGAACTCGGAACACATCAAGAGTACGGAAAGAGGTTGCCGAATGAGGAGGAAGGTGAAGATGAAATTTTTTCCGGAGAGAAAAATGGGCGAAGATTCAGCGGAAAGTCGAAGTGAGCAAGAAAGCCTCTGCATGATACTAGCGGAAGAAAAAAGAAGGAATCAGGACAGTGAATTGCAGACTGACCCCTTTTCCGGAACATACAATTTGGATTATCATGACATGAACAGAGAGAAGAATTGGTGATGATAGCGGTGTCGTCGGGAAAACCATCCAGTGAACTATCATGCAGTCCAAACATCAGGACTAATCTAGATCCAGAAGGTGATAGAGAGGCCTTGAGAAGGATAATATGCGTCAAGCTCAAGGATGATATCCACAACCACAAACTGGGAGAATTAAACGGACAAATGATGGCACTGAAAGAGCATGTAAAGGCTAGATGACGACAAAATGACCAGCAACTAAGTGGATCCAAACACGAGTGGAAGAGAGAGGAGATATGGAGGAAGACAGCTACAAAATCTTGAGCCAGTTCTACAAGGAACGGAAGGACTTACTCTACCACACAGCAGATGTCCAGGTGACTTGCAGGAAAAGAGATTAAGAGAGGATTTTACACAAGCATAATCTCATCATATTAACGCAGCTTTATCAAACGGAGTTGTTGTTCGGATCGCACGATCAGATGGGACATCAAGGTATAGACAAGCTGTAATTAAGAATACTACATCGATTTGAATGGCCAGGAATGGGGAGAGCTGAAGAAAGGTGGGTCAACGCATGCTTGTAGTGTTTGCAGGTGAAGGATTCCAGAAAAGGAAAATCCCTCTCAAGTCTGTGGAAAGCTCGGAATTTAACGAAGTTGTGCAGATAGACCATCATCATGACAGACTCTGGGTATATTCAGATACTGGTAATTATTGATAACTTTACGAAACTGGCGGAAGCAGAACCATGTCGGACAGCCTCGGCGGAAGTAACTTATGATCACTTGATAACGTACTGGATACCACGGTATGTTTGTCCGATGACCTTCCAATCGGATAATCGGAAAGCCCTCGTGGGGACCTGACGAAAGAACTCAAGAGAAGATCACACGTTGCAAAAACACATTCGACGACCGATCATCCACAAACGAATGGTCTAGTGGAGAAGCAGAACAGAACGCTAGTGAATATGCTCAGGGTATACTGCTCGGGGTATATGACAGACTGGGACAAATATCTGCCGCAGTGGTAGGGACGTAAAACAGCACGCAACACTCAAAAACGGGGCTCAGTCTCTTCATGATGTTAAGTGAAATAGGAGTTACAGAAGCAAGAACATCACCCAGTTTTCGGTAATCGTTAACGGAGAAAGAATTTTCTTGAGTATTAATGTGGTTGAGGTAATCCTTGAGTGTTAATCTGGTTGAGGTAATTCTTGAGTGTTGATCTGGTTGAGGTAATTATTGAGTGTAAATCAGGCAAATCTGGTTGAGGTAAATCAGGCAAACCGATCGAGGATCACCCAGAATTGCCGACAGGGTTCCAGGAAACAAGAATTCTAAAGAGACAAGAATTCTAAAGAAACAAGAATTCTGAAAGCGAAGGGTTACGACCTAGACAAAGTTGAAAAAGGAAAGGTAACGGCGGGACAGGATTTGATGGGGTTGCTTCAGAAACTGGCCGATGACAAACCTGTGGTCTCGACAAGAAGAGACGATAAATCAGAATTTACAATAATGAGAAAGGAGAAGGTCCCAGATGATAAAAACTCCCTGAAAACCGGGGATCCAGAGAGCAAAAAGCTGGTTCGAACGCTAGTCGAGAATATCCCAGAAGGAATACTCAAGCAAACAACGCTACGGAGGAAGAAAATGTCGTATAGGGAGGAGGCTGAAGAACTCGGAACACATCAAGAGTACGGAAAGAGGTTGCCGAATGAGGAGGAAGGTGAAGATGAAATTTTTTCCGGAGAGAAAAATGGGCGAAGATTCAGCGGAAAGTCGAAGTGAGCAAGAAAGCCTCTGCATGATACTAGCGGAAGAAAAAAGAAGGAATCAGGACAGTGAATTGCAGACTGACCCCTTTTCCGGAACATACAATTTGGATTATCATGACATGACCAGAGAGAAGAATTGGTGATGATAGCGGTGTCGTCGGGAAAACCATCCAGTGAACTATCATGCAGTCCAAAAATCAGGACTAATCTAGAGCCGGAAGGTGATAGAGAGGTATTGAGAGGAATAGTATGCGTCAAGCTCAAGGATGATATCCACAACCACAACCTGGGAGAACTAAACGGACAAATGATGGCACTGAAAGAGCATGTAAAGGCTAGATGACGACAAAATGACCAGCAACCTCACCAAGTGGATCCGAGGAGATATAAAGGAAGACAGCTTCAAATACTTGAGCCAGTTCTACAAGGAACGGAAGGACTTACTCTACCACACAGCAGATGTCGTAGTGGCTTGCAGGAAAAGAGATGAAGAGAGGATATTACACAAGCATAATCTCATCATATTACCCCAGCTTTATCAAACGGAGTTGTTGTTCGGATCGCACGATCAGATGGGACATCAAGGTATAAACAAGGTGCAATAAAAAACACTACATCGATTTGAATGGCCAGGAATGAGGAGAGCTGAAGAAAGGTGGGTCAACGCATGCTTGTCGTGTTTGCAGATGAAGGATTCCAGAAAAAGTGAATTCCCTCTCAAGTCTGTGGAAAGCTCGGAATTTAAAGAAGTTGTGCAGATAGACCATCAGAAGATCTGCATGACAGACTCTGGGTATAATCAGATACTGGTAATTATTGATAACTTTACGAAACCGGCGGAAACGGAACCATGTCAGACAGCCTCGGCGGAAGAAACTTATGATCACTTGATAACGTACTGGATACCACGGTATGGTTGTCCCATGACCTTCCAATCGGATAATGGGAAAGTCCTCGTGGGGGACCTGACGAAAGAACTCATGAGAAGATCCCACGTTGCCCAAACACATTCGACGACCTATTATCCACAACCGAATGGTCTAGTGGAGAAGCAGAACAGAACGCTAGTGAATATGCTCAAGGTAAACTGCTCGGGGTATATGACAGACTGGGACAAATATCTGCCGCAGTGGTAGGGACGTACAATAGCACGCAACACTCAAAAACGGGGCTCAGTCTCTTCATGATGTTAAGTGAAATAGGAGTTACAGAAGCAAGAACATCACCCAGTTTTCGGTAATCGTTAACTGAGAAAGAATTTTCTTGAGTATTAATGTGGTTGAGGTAATTCTTGAGTGTTAATCTGGTTGAGGCAATTTTTGAGTGTTGGACAGGTGAGAAAAGCAATGGCAGATCGTTTTTGGAAACCCGTGCCAGCGGAATTCAAGAAGCCACGCTCGATGAGCTGTACAGGCGCTCGAGGGATCTTGATCACACACAAGTGGACGAGATGCTGGCGGTGATGTTTAACGCTATCCTGCAGTTAGAGTCAGACGGAGAGTGCAGAGAGTCGGCGACCGAGGCGGTGTTGATGGTCGGCTTGAGACTCAAGAAAACGGCTGTCAGCGGCAAATAATGAAACAGTGAGGGTTCTTGCAGGACACCAATATCAGCTCCCAATCTGGGGGAACGCAACCTGTGGATGATTTTTCTGGTGGTGGGAAATCTAGACAAGTCAAATCAATTGGTTTTAGGCAGAGATTTCATTATGAATTTTGATGTAACGATTGATCTAAACAATGCGATGTTCAGGATTCGAAATCCGGAAAGGAAGTACGTAATTAAACCGTTAAATTTAAACATGGCGAATGAGAATAAAGCTCCAGTTTTCTTGAGTAGGAGGTTGAGATTGAAAGCAAACGAGGCTGCAATGTTAAAATTGAGAATGAAGAACTATAAATAACTAGGTGACAACAAACAAGTATGTATAGTATCGAAACCGAATAGTCAAAGTGCTGCTATTGTAAGAAGATCAATCTGGATCACCAAGAGTTGCCTCTGCGTCAGTGTCTTGCTGAATACTCTTGATATACCAATTACAATCCAGAGGGAGAGGAAACTGGGATACGCACTGCCGGTGAAAAATAAGTATGAAATGGCTGAAAAATTGAATAAATATGAATTTATTGATTAACCGAACCACAGGGACTATATTTGTATCTTGAGCAGATTGAAAAAATTTAAATTTTCGTCCGGTCTAATAAATTCCCCTAAATCAGAAACAGACGATGAGCTTTCGAGCAGTTCGAACGTTCCGGAAAGACCCTCACAAGAGGAATTAGAATTGGATAAAACGGTATTGCCAGAAATTGAATATTTAAGGAGGGAGGTAGCGGACGAACAGCTCGAAGCCATCAAGGACGTGCTAGATAGGAACCAAGATGTTTTTTCCAGACCTAAAGCGGACATCGGTCGTTGCTACGGCATAGGGAGGGGGCGAGGTGCATGACCCAAACAAATCGAATGCATGTAGATACTAGAGTATAATATGATAGAACCATCCAAATCACATTGGGCGCGTGGAGTAGTAATGGCCAAAAAGAAGGGAGACCAACATAGATTTAGCTGTGACTTTCGATATTTGAAGTCCCTCACGGTGAAGGATGGCTATGCCATACCTACAAAAGATGAGAGTCTCTCGAAAATGGGGGATGCAAAGTTTTTCACAACTTTTGATCTGGTGTCGGCTTTTTGGCAGGTGCCGCTTAGCAAACAAAATAGGGGAAAAACGGGGTTTGCTTGCCAGCTGGGATTATTCCAGTAAAAAAGGATGCCCTTTGGCCTGTGCAATGCGACAGCCACATTTCAGAGACTAATGGCACAGGCACTAACAAGTGTGACGAAGAGGTATGGCAACTTGGTGATGTGTAAAGTGGGCGACGTGGTGATTGCAACACGTACAGTAAAGGAGCAAATCAGGCCACTGGACGAAGTGTTTTCATGTATGAAGAAGGCAGGACTGAAGTGTAAACCCGCAGGATGTGATTTTCTAAAGGACTCGACAAAATACCTGGGCAAGATGGTAGATAAACATGGCATTCGAGCAGTTCCGGATGCGGCAGAAGCAGCTCTGGTTTGGAAGTCGCCAAAAACTGAGCATCAATAGATGAATTTCTTGGTTTTGGGCATGCCGACAAATCTTAACATGCCTCCAGTGTTGGGCATGCCGACAGAAAAAGTCATGTACGTTCCAGACACAGATGCATCGGTGGTAGCGATCTCTGGCATACCACATCAAGAACAAGAATGGAAGGGTAGGACTGTCTTGAGGCCGATAGTTAATGGTAGTAAAGTCTTGAGTGACACGGATATAAAATACGGGGCACCAAAAGCAGAGATGTTTGCAGTAGTCATTTTTGTGGAAAAAACAGGGTGTATTTGGGCAGCGGGCCTTTTAAACTACGGGTCGACAACAGGGCACTCAGCTGGCTGAAGACATAATCAATGAACCAAAGCTACATCGGGAGATGGATAGTACAGCTGGACGAATACAACATGATAATCGAGCACAAGACGAGAGATAAACTCCAAAATGCCGACAGCTTGATTAAAAAACCGGAATTCTACGAGAGGCAAGAACAGAGGGAGGCTGATAGGCCTGAAATAAAAGATGGAACCTCGTTTATGGACAAGGTAACGTACGATAGGTTACCACTCACGAGATGACTCGATAAATCAGGCAAACCGATCGAGGATCACCCAGAATTGCCGACAGGGTTCCAGGAAACAAGAATTCTAAAGAGACAAGAATTCTAAAGAAACAAGAATTCTGAAAGCGAAGGGTTACGACCTAGACAAAGTTGAAAAAGGAAAGGTAACGGCGGGACAGGATTTGATGGGGTTGCTTCAGAAACTGGCCGATGACAAACCTGTGGTCTCGACAAGAAGAGACGATAAATCAGAATTTACAATAATGAGAAAGGAGAAGGTCCCAGATGATAAAAACTCCCTGAAAACCGGGGATCCAGAGAGCAAAAAGCTGGTTCGAACGCTAGTCGAGAATATCCCAGAAGGAATACTCAAGCAAACAACGCTACGGAGGAAGAAAATGTCGTATAGGGAGGAGGCTGAAGAACTCGGAACACATCAAGAGTACGGAAAGAGGTTGCCGAATGAGGAGGAAGGTGAAGATGAAATTTTTTCCGGAGAGAAAAATGGGCGAAGATTCAGCGGAAAGTCGAAGTGAGCAAGAAAGCCTCTGCATGATACTAGCGGAAGAAAAAAGAAGGAATCAGGACAGTGAATTGCAGACTGACCCCTTTTCCGGAACATACAATTTGGATTATCATGACATGAACAGAGAGAAGAATTGGTGATGATAGCGGTGTCGTCGGGAAAATCATCCAGTGAACTATCATGCAGTCCAAACATCAGGACTAATCTAGATCCAGAAGGTGATAGAGAGGCCTTGAGAAGGATAATATGCGTCAAGCTCAAGGATGATATCCACAACCACAAACTGGGAGAATTCAACGGACAAATGATGGCACTGAAAGAGCATGTAAAGGCTAGATGACGACAAAATGACCAGCAACTAAGTGGATCCAAACACGAGTGGAAGAGAGAGGAGATATGGAGGAAGACAGCTACAAAATCTTGAGCCAGTTCTACAAGGAACGGAAGGACTTACTCTACCACACAGCAGATGTCCAGGTGACTTGCAGGAAAAGAGATTAAGAGAGGATTTTACACAAGCATAATCTCATCATATTAACGCAGCTTTATCAAACGGAGTTGTTGTTCGGATCGCACGATCAGATGGGACATCAAGGTATAGACAAGCTGTAATTAAGAATACTACATCGATTTGAATGGCCAGGAATGGGGAGAGCTGAAGAAAGGTGGGTCAACGCATGCTTGTAGTGTTTGCAGGTGAAGGATTCCAGAAAAGGAAAATCCCTCTCAAGTCTGTGGAAAGCTCGGAATTTAACGAAGTTGTGCAGATAGACCATCATCATGACAGACTCTGGGTATATTCAGATACTGGTAATTATTGATAACTTTACGAAACTGGCGGAAGCAGAACCATGTCGGACAGCCTCGGCGGAAGTAACTTATGATCACTTGATAACGTACTGGATACCACGGTATGTTTGTCCGATGACCTTCCAATCGGATAATCGGAAAGCCCTCGTGGGGACCTGACGAAAGAACTCAAGAGAAGATCACACGTTGCAAAAACACATTCGACGACCGATCATCCACAAACGAATGGTCTAGTGGAGAAGCAGAACAGAACGCTAGTGAATATGCTCAGGGTATACTGCTCGGGGTATATGACAGACTGGGACAAATATCTGCCGCAGTGGTAGGGACGTAAAACAGCACGCAACACTCAAAAACGGGGCTCAGTCTCTTCATGATGTTAAGTGAAATAGGAGTTACAGAAGCAAGAACATCACCCAGTTTTCGGTAATCGTTAACGGAGAAAGAATTTTCTTGAGTATTAATGTGGTTGAGGTAATCCTTGAGTGTTAATCTGGTTGAGGTAATTCTTGAGTGTTGATCTGGTTGAGGTAATTATTGAGTGTAAATCAGGCAAATCTGGTTGAGGTAAATCAGGCAAACCGATCGAGGATCACCCAGAATTGCCGACAGGGTTCCAGGAAACAAGAATTCTAAAGAGACAAGAATTCTAAAGAAACAAGAATTCTGAAAGCGAAGGGTTACGACCTAGACAAAGTTGAAAAAGGAAAGGTAACGGCGGGACAGGATTTGATGGGGTTGCTTCAGAAACTGGCCGATGACAAACCTGTGGTCTCGACAAGAAGAGACGATAAATCAGAATTTACAATAATGAGAAAGGAGAAGGTCCCAGATGATAAAAACTCCCTGAAAACCGGGGATCCAGAGAGCAAAAAGCTGGTTCGAACGCTAATCGAGAATATCCCAGAAGGAATACTCAAGCAAACAACGCTACGGAGGAAGAAAATGTCGTATAGGGAGGAGGCTGAAGAACTCGGAACACATCAAGAGTACGGAAAGAGGTTGCCGAATGAGGAGGAAGGTGAAGATGAAATTTTTTCCGGAGAGAAAAATGGGCGAAGATTCAGCGGAAAGTCGAAGTGAGCAAGAAAGCCTCTGCATGATACTAGCGGAAGAAAAAAGAAGGAATCAGGACAGTGAATTGCAGACTGACCCCTTTTCCGGAACATACAATTTGGATTATCATGACATGAACAGAGAGAAGAATTGGTGATGATAGCGGTGTCGTCGGGAAAACCATCCAGTGAACTATCATGCAGTCCAAACATCAGGACTAATCTAGATCCAGAAGGTGATAGAGAGGCCTTGAGAAGGATAATATGCGTCAAGCTCAAGGATGATATCCACAACCACAAACTGGGAGAACTAAACGGACAAATGATGGCACTGAAAGAGCATGTAAAGGCTAGATGACGACAAAATGACCAGCAACTAAGTGGATCCAAACACGAGTGGAAGAGAGAGGAGATATGGAGGAAGACAGCTACAAAATCTTGAGCCAGTTCTACAAGGAACGGAAGGACTTACTCTACCACACAGCAGATGTCCAGGTGACTTGCAGGAAAAGAGATTAAGAGAGGATTTTACACAAGCATAATCTCATCATATTAACGCAGCTTTATCAAACGGAGTTGTTGTTCGGATTGCACGATCAGATGGGACATCAAGGTATAGACAAGCTGTAATTAAGAATACTACATCGATTTGAATGGCCAGGAATGGGGAGAGCTGAAGAAAGGTGGGTCAACGCATGCTTGTAGTGTTTGCAGGTGAAGGATTCCAGAAAAAGGAAAATCCCTCTCAAGTCTGTGGAAAGCTCGGAGTTTAACGAAGTTGTGCAGATAGACCATAATCATGACAGACTCTGGGTATATTCAGATACTGGTAATTATTGATAACTTTACGAAACTGGCGGAAGCAGAACCATGTCGGACAGCCTCGGCGGAAGTAACTTATGATCACTTGATAACGTACTGGATACCACGGTATGTTTGTCCGATGACCTTCCAATCGGATAATCGGAAAGCCCTCGTGGGGACCTGACGAAAGAACTCAAGAGAAGATCACACGTTGCAAAAACACATTCGACGACCGATCATCCACAAACGAATGGTCTAGTGGAGAAGCAGAACAGAACGCTAGTGAATATGCTCAGGGTATACTGCTCGGGGTATATGACAGACTGGGACAAATATCTGCCGCAGTGGTAGGGACGTAAAATAGAACGCAACACTCAAAAACGGGGCTCAGTCTCTTCATGATGTTAAGTGAAATAGGAGTTACAGAAGCAAGAACATCACCCAGTTTTCGGTAATCGTTAACGGAGAAAGAATTTTCTTGAGTATTAATGTGGTTGAGGTAATTCTTGAGTGTTAATCTGGTTGAGGTAATTCTTGAGTGTTGATCTGGTTGAGGTAATTATTGAGTGTTAATCTGGTTGAGGTAATTCCTGAGTGTTGGACAAGTGAGAAGATTTATTGAGCAAAAAGCAATGGCAGACCGTTTTCGGAAACCCGTGCCAACGGAATTCAAGAAGCCACGCTCGATGAGCTGTACAGGCGCTTGAGGGATCTTGATCACACACAAGTGGACGAGAGGCTGGCAGTGATGCTTAACGCTATCCTGCAGTTAGAGTCACACGGAGAGTGCAGAGAGTCGGGGACCGAGGCCGTGTTGATGGTGGGCTACACCTCGGACGGGAATTCTAACCACGAACCTACCATGTGGCTGTCCTGAAATATCGACGGAGGCTTAGGGTCGTTTTATCTGGCGAGTAACCCCGGCTTGAGCAACACTACGGAGTACGGTGAAGAGGAATTTCCCTTCCAGCCAAACCGACGACAAGGACTGGGACCCGGTCCAGCAGCAAGGCCCTGTCAATAATACGGTCTCAGCAGACCCAAGAGGCATATCCAGACCTCAGCAGACCAAGAGGCAACTTGAAAGTGTTCAAAGTGAAGGGAGCAAGCCAATCTGAACAGTGATAAAACCAATCCCGATAAAGACAAGGTGATACTTATGAGGGACTTGTTAAGAGCGGAACGGGACCACGCCCAAAAATTACAAAAGAACAGCGAACTGCAACCAGATAAAATCAAATATTGAGCGATTGCAGAGAAAACAGCAAGAGATCGCGAGTGGCATGGAGCAGAAGATGGAGACTTTGATTGAGCTCCCGATGACGAGATCGAGACCGGATTTCAAGATGGAAGTCGATGAAGCTCCCAGGTCGAGCCTTCAATGACTCGGCTTAGGCGGATAATTTCACACAGCCGAGAATACCTGACGGCACGGTCCTCTTGAAAATTGAATTTCTCGGGTATAGCAGTGCCCCTCATGTTGGCGTCACTAGACATGCTGGAGATGGGAAAAATCATACGGTCATCTTGGTGATGGGAACCCACGATGTTTCTCGAGGTGAATCAAGGAAGATGATGAGATTGCCGGAAAATTTGAGCTGCATTCTTTAGGAGCTGAGGATCTACTTGGACCCTACGGTGCTCACGGTTTGCACGGTTCGCTGCAACATGACGTAAGACAAAAATGCAATGAGCATGAACGAGAGGGTGCACACATCGACGACATAATCAGCCAAGTAAAGAAGAAAACTGTCCTACTCGTGATGCTGCTTGATGTCGCGCGAATGATGAAGGCTTCCTTGCCGCTTAACTCATCTTCCGATCGACTCCACTTTGGCAAGCCCGATGACACGGAGTGGCTGAATGGTGCCTTTCAAAGATACATCAACAATCTAGAGTCGCATCTGCTGGAGACTGACCAATACATTTATGGTCCACCCGAGGCCTTCCTTCATCTCACTTAGGTCAGTGACCGACTGATTGGGAGGGAGAATCGACTCTAGAGGAAGTTCAGTGAGCAGCAGGATGCAGGCTGCTGGACGCGACACGCGTGCAGCGGGATGAGGTGGAGTTTTCCACGCCACAAAGCTCAGTGGTGTCGTCAGTGGTGGTGCTGAAAAAAGACAAGATCGTCAAGGCATTGCCAGGAGAATCAAGCATAGCCAGGTATTTGGAGCGAGTAAGAAATCTGGATTTCGCGGATCTGGCCTGCAGGCGGGGGCTGATGGCAGTCTGTCGCACGAGGACTTCGCACGAGTCTGTCGCACGAGGACTTGAGCAATCACTATTGCGTGGATTGGCTGAAGGCGCATGAAGCGCATTTTTCGCGAGATAAACTGGAACTCATAGGAAAGCCATCTTTGGTCCAGTCAACTACCGGCCTCTCAAGCAGTTGGGAAGCCCAGGCCTCATCGTGGAACCACCAAAACACCGCACGAGCATTTTCAGAATTAGAGTGGCGATTCCCGTGCAATTAGGAACCGTGGAGAAGCTTCTTGAGCCGAAAAGCAAGGGACTCTCCGATACTGCATGCATAGGCCCAAAAATTTCGGAAGATCCACGATACGGAACATCATATGGAACCTCACAGCTGGCCGAGGCGCTGGCAGTCTATGGTCGCTCAGACCCTGGAGCTTCGATAAAACGTTGTTTTGGACAGAAACGATGGTGTACCTGCTTCCAGGGCCGGAACTGAATCAGATGTTGACTCTGATTGGCAATGAATTCAGCAACATCTGCACGCAGCAGGACTATTTGAGCCCATGAGAAACGGAGAGCAGACGCCGAAGAAGACCTGGGATGCAATTCAGACGTTGCTTGCCTCAATGAACGAGGCACAAAAAGTGGTGGTTTCTCGATTAGGGTCGAAACGAAGGTGGTATTCACATCGGCAGTCGGCTATGCAAGCAAGCCACCAGCTCTCCAAATCGTGTTTGCGATGTTAGTCTTGATAGCGTAGGGCAGCGGGCTGCGTATGCTAATGGCAGCTCCTAATCGAGAACTTGACACTTCTGAAGTCAGAAGTTGCGGCGACTTGGGCAATTTGTCGTTTCGGAGTATGGAGCTCACGATAACAGGTTCCACTAGCAGTACGATAGGACCCATCAACGATCGCAAGAGCGTGGCGGCAGCAGAGAAACAGTTGATATCGATGGTGTATCGTCTAACTCAGGAAAGATGGAGATGGCCGTTCTTGACGCCAAGGCTAGAGAAATTGACAGAGAAGACGAAGGAGACCGCGCCCCCCTAATCAAGCCAATATGGAAATTTTAACAGGATCAACTTGAGCTCTTCCAGAAGAGGGAAATGCATTTATTCCTTCCAATTTGGGAAGGAATAAATTGGAAACGAGGAAGACGCACAAGATCTTGAGAATTTTGAGCCCATCCTGGGAGAAAAAATAGTTGAATAGGATAGTTTACGCGGGGAACATTATTTACTATTTTCGAAGAATTTGTACAGGATCTCTTGAGCGTGTCAATCAACCTGCTCTTAGCTTTGTATCTGGTGCATCCCAGGTACTAATTCAAGGTACTAATTCATGGGTCCGGCCTGCATGTTCAGCAGGGGTGTAGAAACCCTCAGAATTGACGAGTACTTGAAATTGATACTCTTGACGCATGGAAATCTGGCGGCATTCCACCGATTGATGAAATACGTGGACCCCCTGTCAGTAAGGAAAGCACACCCGAGTCTTGAAACCACCCGAGTCTTGTACTACTACAAGTGTGCCGCTGGGCTAAAAACCCTACTCGTGGAATATCTCTTGATGCAAAGTCGGCACCTTACAGGAGAGGAAAAGAACCCGAAGACCAAGGAAGAGATTAGGGAGATGAATGAATGGTATGCCTCTTCTGACCGATCTGTGCGTGGCAATGCGGTCTTATCCTCTAGGCATAATCAGAGAACTGGGAGAGGTAGTGACCTGCATCTATGGATCCTCCGTGACGTATGCCTTCCCAAAGACACTTGTGAACGCATCCCGACATTCAGTGGCGTACGTGAGTCAAATCATCATCTTGGTTGAGACAGCAATGAATTGGTGCAGGCAAGGAAACTTGAGAGCGCAGATGTGAAACTGTGCTTATTGGAAAAGTGAAGGATCCGGAATTGATATTGCTCAATAACAGAGGTCAGCTGCAATGCAGAATGGGGGAAAGCGAGAGGGTCCTATCGGTACCCAAAATTCTGGAACCTGACTCCTTTGGCAAAGAATACTAGAGAAGTCTTTAGAACTCCAATGTGGAAAAGTTTTTTAATTTCAAGCAGATAGAGCCTGAGACTATTATTGAGAGGGACGTGTTGCCAGCCACCAACCCAGAGCTTACGAGTGTGGCGAATGACATTGGGAATGAATAGCCCAAGGATGTTTCCATCAATACACGCTAGAGAGGCTGTGGAGCAACAACAGAAATTATTCACACAAGGCTGGGGTACCCTGTTCATTGAATATTCGTCATCAGTATATTTCCACACGTGTGAATTTTACATTAGTTCAAAGACCACGCAAACCAAAAAGATGCGGGTCTCAATGCCTCTTAGGTATGAAGTCCGGAAAATGAACAAAAGGCTTGAGAGGGCTGGGTTTGAGAAAAAAGAGCCCATAGATGACAGCGGGAGGATCATCTTGGAAGAGTGTCACTGGTCTCTGAAAGACGAAATGAGGAGACACCTAGCAGCTTATGGACTTGAGGAGATGAAGTTGCAGCACGATGGACAACAAGTGGACGCAGCAGGAGCCATCGATGTATCCTTAACGGACTACAAAGCGATGGACCCGGCGACGCCTTCACCTCTGTCAGTTGACACTCCCGGAGACAAGAGGAGCCTGCCGATGGAAATCAGGTTTAAAGATGCACTAGATAGTCATCAATTTGAAGCAGGAGAAGGAGAGAGGATGGATGAAACCACCAGCAAGGCCGAAGAAGAAAATGGAGTTAGGAGCCACCCCTAACGAAGAAGTGGAGCCCGGGATTTTTATTCCCGGTACCGCGCCGAGCTGTTGCAAGACTTGAGCGGTGATGATTGGGAGGACACTGCCACATCAACCTTGGGATCTCCCCGGAAGAATCTAGAGCTGCAGCTGAGGAGCGAGCCCTCGAATATGGGCACGGTGCTCTTGAGTGATGAAGCTAGGGAGAAAAACACCTTCGAAGGGAACAAATGGATGTTCCTGAACACGCTGGATCAAGAAGGCTGGCAAGATTTCTTGAGCGAATTCAATCAAAAAGTGGAGCGGAAAGTTAATGTGGATTAATTCAAAGAATAGTTGTGGAACAATGTGGTGGGATTTGGAGAATCTATCTTGATGGCCACTGGGCTGGACGAGAAGGCGAGAAAGCAGTTGCTCGGCAAGAGGATTCACTTGCGGGAAACAAAGCCGAATGCCGAGTCTAAGTCATGTGAAGACAGCTCCATTCTAAATGAAAAAAACTAAGAATAAAAAAGTCACGAACAAAAATGATGATTAAAGTAAACGTAAACCCAACATTATAATTAAATATATTAATATTTCTAAGACTAGAGAAGGGGAGGCAAGTGTCGGACGAAGAGGGATAAGACAGAAAAGCGGATTCAGCGATGATCAAGGCTACGCCTTCGTGCAAAGAAGTGAGGTCGAGGACGAGGAAGTGGGAGGTAGAAGAAGCGCGTCCGTCGGTGCAGGCGGTATCAGAGAAAAACGTGATGGTTCTAGCGAGATGGAAGACGACAACTTACGAGAGTACCTCGGTACCCCATAAATTGGCTGATTTAATGATCGAGATGGAAGCCGCAAACACTTCGTGAACGGAAGAAGAATTCAGATCCCAAAAAGTGAATGCAAAGAGAGGCTCCACCAGTGGAAAATTATGGGAAGTGGACATAGGCAAGGAATGGATCTCAAATCGGCACCAAAGCACTGGAAAGCAAGTGCCAAGTGACCCCCGAGAAGTGATCAATAAGAAAAACCACTCACTCCTGGTGGATATCCCTGGATACTACGAAAGAATTGGAAAGCTGCCTGAAGAAACTTGATTGCGGGTTGTCCAGGTTTCCAGAAAGCTTCGGAATTGGGCTACCCAACAGAGAGCAGAAGTAAATAAACAAGAGTTGAATAGCCAGTTGCGACGAACTTGAGAGAAATTGCTGCTAGAAAACTTTGAAAATGAAATGAGGGCACCCTCATTGGCGCAACCATTGGTGGCGAATCCGTTTTTTAGGACGGCAGGGCAGTTGACTTTTACATGGAGTGTGGCAGGAGTGGCGTTAGAAGCACCGACTTCATACACTAAACTGACACTGGGCGACAAAGTATCGAAATGTTGCTCGAGACAATTCAGGGTTAAGTCTAGCGAGGTGGAAGGATGCCACCTGTTTCTTGAGATAGATCATGTCGGTGATACCCGATGCTACCATCCAGGCCTGCTATCAAAACGCGGCGGGAGGTTAAACATTGCAGAAGAGAGGCTTGAGCGTCATCCTGAATGTGTATCAGAGTGCTGGAATTGAGAAGGATGATGATTCGAAGCAGTCTTTGGAGAACCATAAAAAAATCGACGAGATCCGACGGTTCTCCAAAAAGAAATTCGATGAGAGTCATGACCTACATCGTAGCTTGGCTTTAGCATAAGTTTACTCGAGACCCACGAAGCACGGGGACTATCAGTATATGTCCGGTGTGATGGGGATATTGTACAATCCTTTCTTGGGTTTGGAGGCAGGAGCTGCTTTAAGGAGTTTCGAAGTCACGAATATGCTGAAGTTCTGGGCAGAGCAGATAGTCGAGATTGATCCAACTGAGGGGGTAAAGCCGAGCCTAGGGTTGCTGCTAGAGAAGGTGCCGGAAGTCATTAGTGTGCCGCGCTCTGAAAGGAAGTTAGAGCTGAGGTTGGGAGGCGAAGACAACATATTGTCTACAAACTTGGGAACTGTTTGGAGACTGCTGAGACCATCTTAGTGTCCCAATCCTCAGACGAGTTCGATCGAAGAAGTCACGGAACGAGTGATTTTGTCACCAGGAAAGGATGAAGCTCTGAGAAACTTCAACGTGATACACAAATCGATCCTGCCAAATCGAGAAGAATCTAAAGAAGCGACGAGCAAGCCAAACGAGTCGTCGAAGGAGATGGAGCCAGGTACTTGCCTTGACCTAGCAACTGGTAGTGGAGACTATTGTTGTGACCAACGTTCTTGCATGAGGATAGAGTCTTTTCAAAGGAAGGATCTGGCCCTTTGGTTTGGTGACATTAACGAAAAGGAGAAAATTGACGTGCAAATAATTGCTGTTTCTTACGCGAGCACCACGGTGAGTTTGGCGACGGCACTGGGATTTTTCTCGAGAAAGTGTAGTCTGGAGTCGCCGCAGATGCTAGAATCAGAACAACCTATGCTGACATCGCTGATTGTGGAGTCCTGGCCTGGAGTGTTACAGAGGATCCAGAAGTATATCAGGGGATGGAACGTCGGTCTGGAGGCAGAGATGGCGTTTCCCGTAAGCGAGGCCTACAGTCTGCCAATAAATGCGAAGTCTCTCGTGAGATCAGTCATGGCGAACTTGTGCGGAAGTCATTACTCGCTAAATATGGCGATGCTGGAAGCGTCTAGCCAAAGGGTGCTGATCTACGAGGCTTTCTCGGTGCCCAAGTGCGTACGTTTAGCGAGAATGTCACATCATTCGCATCGAATGTTACAAAAGATGCTGGGAGCGGTGTCAGTAAACCGAGTGGAAGACTTGAGTGAAATCTGGCGAGAGGAGCTCTTGAGTTTGGAAAAAGAGAACATTAGTCATTTCGAAAGACAAAACGCGTTCGGAAAGGCGACGAGCATCACGCAAGCTGTGGACGAGAACGATGTGACACACATGAAAATGATAGAGTTTGAACCTTTGCTCGAGGCTTCTGGAGAACGCAATCTCCGGAGCATCAACCTAACGCTCGGAGAGTACTCATGTCACAATTTGGCGCAAACTGTTATGGAAATATGTTAAATATTTTAAACTGTTAATTTTGATATGGAAAGTCAAGGAAATTTGGTCGATAGGGTTAGGACAAAAGGCCACTCTCTTCGTCGTGAGCTCGATGTTGGCGCTGCGATGGGTTGAGGTGAAAATAAAGAAATATCAGGAGTCGAAGGCACCGACAGTGGAGACGATACATGCCATTGATGTGCCAGTCGGTCATGTCTGGAAGTTTGACCTTGAGAGACACAAAAATACGTAATTTTGGAGTGAAATTTTAATTTTCAAAACTTCGAATGGAGCCTGTCATGCTCAGTTTTCTCGTACCAACTGAAAAAAAAAGTGAAAAATCAGAACATCCGAATTTACAATTGCGGGAAATAACTCAAGAAAAACAGCGGGAAATTGCTATTCGCAATTTCCAGATATAAAATAGGACACGAGTAGAGCTGTCTTATCCCGAAATAGGAGGAGAGACAATAAATAGAAGAAAGAGCGACTATTCGGAACAAACTAGAGTGAACGTTCAATGGAAAGGTGGACAGCTTGAGTGTCCCAATGGTTCATACCAAAACTCAAATTCTAGAGCCAGAACTTACTTCTGTTATAAAAACTGACCACTATCAAACTTATTTAGTTATATTACCTAATTCTTGAGTTGCTTACCAATTTAGTTACTCCCTGTACTCGAGTACATCAACATGTGAGTCCCCAATTTAAATTTCTCGAGTGTGTTTTATGATTGTTATGTTGAGATAAGGCGATCGCGTATTTTGGGTATTTTGAGACCTAAGTATGGGGACGTTCTTATTTTCTAGAGTGGGGGGATATTTTGGTAGTAGCCTTTAAGCTGTAACGGGTTCTAGTCTCATGTCGCAAGCGAACCGAATTGGCTCTGACCGTTCTTGAGGTAGAAAAACACAAGAGATAGTGTCCCTGACTCTTGAGCCAATGGTTATAGGGCCTATTTTTCTTAAGCCTCATATGTGATCGAAGTAGGCGACTGTTACATAGTGTTTTTATGGCGCTCCTGGGTGTTCTTACGACATCATGACTACGGAGTCGAACCCACTTGACACAACTCCGGGCTGCATGCCCATTCTAGAGTACCGGTGGTACGGTTCAGCGGGAACGTGTAAGCCTTGCGGTTGTACCGTGATAGCTTTTTAAGAAAACTTGAGAAACTTCCTGGTACGCTCTCCGAACGAGGCCTAGCTAACCGAGTAAGGGGGGCTAACAAGGGGGAACAAAACACGAGCAAAAAGACAAAAAGCGAAACAAAAACAAGAAAAAAGTATAGAAAAAGGAACAAAAACCATAAAGCCAAAAGACAGTGACTTTGATACCGGATCATTTGGATCAAACCTTTATATTAATTAAATAGTATACCCATACTGTTTTATAAGACCGATCGTTTCGATCAATCTAGCAATTTAAACCAGTGACTCTGAAAAGGTGCCCGAGTGGGGGCGTTGTTAAGGGTTTTCAGATAGATTGCAACCGGACCACTAGGAGACTTGACTGGAAATGGTGATCAGTCGAGGGGGAAAGTGGTTCACAAGGATCGAACCGGACCACTAGGAGACTTGACTGGAAAGGGTGATCAGTCGAGTGGGAAAGTGGCTCACAAGGATCGAACCGGACCACTAGGAGACTTGACTGGAAAAGGTGACCAGCCAAGTGGGAAAGTGGTGATGCTGTCAAGTGCAGAACAGAGACAACCAGCACAAGATCACTACAGGAGGACGCACAGGGGTGTTCTCAAGTTGGGCAACGGGTATCGTTAGAATCCACATTACATTATAGGAGATAAGTGTAAAATTGGATAAGCGGAGCCCCATTGTTTTGAGGAAGTTTTTGCACAAGCAGGCCTGGAAACAGGTCTACGGTTTTCTCTCGAGAGGTTTAGCACCCGGCGCTTAAGGGATTTTTCAGCTTAAGAGGGGGGCTAAAGAGGGGGGAGGTTAGAAGGGGGGCTGGTTAAGTTAGAGGTTAGCGGTTATAAATTGTAAAAAGGGGGGACATTAGAGTAACTAATTGCTCGGCATCGTCGACTTAGTTACATTAGATATTTACACGCGTTGGTTATAAGAAGCGGATATCCAAAATTAGAATCAGGTTAAGGTAGGTATCCTGGTCGGATCGGTAGGTGGGGAACGGACATAGACAGTTTTTGTGATACCCCATAAGATCGCTACCAGAGGGGAGGAAAACGCGTGGCAATCGGGTACCAGACATTTTTTCGGACAAGATTGACATCAGTCAACCTTGAATTTCAGGAGAATTCAACAATCTGGTTTTGAAATTTTTTCTAGTTTAAAATTTTACGTTTTGATGAAAATTTGTTGTTGGTATTTTAACGAACAGGTGATCACAAGATACCTGCGGAGAATTTAGAGTTTCAAATACAGGGGGGTCAGCATTTGGGTTTTGACCGGTAAGATAGGGATTTTGGGAAAATTTTTACAAGAGCTCAAGTGGTGGTAAAAGGTACAGTGGTTCGATAGTCCCTACAACAAAGAACAAGAGACCCGATATCCAGGCACTCAGTGACGAGTCTTGGGACAATACCGAAGAAGTCTTGGGACATTGCAGTCTGGGGACAGTCTTGGGGCAACACATTCTTGGGATAGTCTTGGGACAGTGCAGCATTGGGACAGTCTTGGACCAGAGCAGTCTTGGTACGAAACAGTCTTGGGACATCAGTCTTGGGACATTGGTCTTGGGACATTGGTCTTGGGACATTGGTCTTGGGACAGTGGTCTTGGGACAGTGGTCTTGGGACAGTAGTCTTGGGACATTGGTCTTGGGCCATTGGTCTTGAGACAGCGGTCTTGGGACAGTGGTCTTGGGACAGTGGTCTTGGGACAGTGGTCTTGGGACAGTGGTCTTGGGACAGTGGTCTTGGGACATTGGTCTTGGGACAGTGGTCTTGGGACATTAGTCTTGGGACAGTAGTCTTGGGCCATTGGTCTTGGGACATTAGTCTTGGGACACTAGTCTTGGGCCATTGGTCTTGGGACATTAGTCTTGTCTTGGGACACTAGTCTTGGGACGTTGGTATTGGGACGTTAGTCTTGGGACGTTGGTCTTGGGACACTAGTCTGGGGATACTAACAAGAAGCACTGGGACAACACTGAATAATAGGAAGGGGGCACTAAAAGAGTACTAAGTCAGGTTGAAATAACCAATTGTAAGATCATATTCCCTATCCTATCCTAAAACATAAAATTTTCAAGAGCTTAAGAAAAGTTGTTTTCAGCAAATCGTCGATTTCTTTTTAGAAAAATCTTTTTTTCAAAAGAGGTTTTAACTTTAGAGTAGAATTTTGTAGATAGTAATACTGTAAATAGTAACAATAAAAATAATGAGGCGAAGCAGGGTACCGGTAGCGGAAAAGAGGTCTACCGATGCGAAGACAAAGTACAACTCGTCGCTACGTAAAACAACATCAATGGGTCCGAAAGTAACAAAGAAGAATTTTTCAGTTAGTATGGTCAGCACGAGGTGTACCACGGAGAACAAAGCAAAAGAGGACACAGAAGAGGAACGAGTAGAACCCACCATCGAGATTGATCTAGAGACACCTGATCAAAGTGTGGATGAAGCAGGAAAGAAGACGACAGAGTCAACTCCAATGCCTAATGCGGAAGTACCTAACCCGAATCCCATAGAGTTCTCACCGATAGACAACGCAGAAGACACAACAGGCAACACGCAAGAAACAGTGAAGGATGAGTCTCAAAAGAGAACGTCTTTTACTGAAAGATTAGCAATGATGGTCGGAATGAGATCGAAGGATGCAGCAGTGGAGGAGACGAAAGTTGAGAAAAGCAAAACATTCGGAACAGTATCCACGAGAACGACAGAGACCGATCAGAACGAGGGTCACAGAAAAATGGGACCAGCGATCAACTACAGGACAACAACGGACCATGGAACGACAACTCTTGAGTTAAGCGACTTGATGGCGAAACTAGATCAGATAGATGAGAAACTGAAGCACAGCGAAGAGGATAGAAATGTGATAAAGAAGGAAATGAGACACAACAAACATGAGTACTTGGACAACTATTTCCATCTAGCGAGAGCGACGGAGGAAAAGCTTCAGAAGATGTCTGACAAAGTAGAAACCACTGATGAAGAGCGAGGGAAGAACATCAGAAAGGACATGCAGGAAATGAAGTAGCGATATGACGCAGTGAATTGCCAGTTAGGGAGTTTGGAAACGAGAATGAATTCGATGAGTAGGGAACAGGCTGAGAGCTCAAGTGCAATACAGACAAAGCTAGACTCTATTCTTAGGAATTCAACACAACCAGACAGGCCAGCTGCAGAGAGGACACAAGGTAATAGAGTGGACTTCGTGGAGCCACAAAGGAACAAACGACAGTCAACACCGTTACCAGCAACCCGGGAGGCCGCGATTACGGCACCGGTGGGGGCCAGGGCCATTATAAAGAATGGAACAGTGAATACAACCAGTGGTCCAGGGGATTCCACGACTCAAAACAACGTGGGACCGGATGCCATGACTTGGGCAAGCACCTGGGAAACGATGAACAGGACGCTAGAAGCCTTCGCCACGAGGAACACCGACTCGAGTGACAGAGGAGGCAACAAATCCAGGAAAACCTTCAAGAAACCGAAGGAGTTCAAAGATGATTCAGATGGATGCATTGACACTTGGGTAGAAGTCATGAGGTTGCACTTAGAACAAGACAACTTGAACGATGAGAGGCAAGCATGCTCAGCGATACTGAGCAATCTGGAAGGCACGGCATTGAAATGCGTGGTAGCGAAGAAAGAAGAGGAACTCGACACAGCGGACAAAATTTTTGAAATATTGTTAAATAGATTCGGCTCAGGCATGAAGGGTCATCAAGCGATGATGCGATTTGAGAAGATGAGACAAAGGGACGATGAATCGATTGACAGGTTCCTAGATGATCTTGAGAGCTTGAGAAGAAGGAGTGACCCGGAAGAATCTACCAATCGAAGGAACTTTAGTATCGCCTCAAAGTTCATTGATGGAGTGAAGAGTGATGACTTGAGAACGATGTTAGCAACGTACTACACATTGTCGAAAGACAGTGCACCAACTCCAGAAGAGATGAGGCAGAAGTCAAGAGAGTACATGCTGATGAAACCCAAGAAATACTCGTACTCAGACAACAGGAACACACAAGGGGGAAGTCAACCACAGAGGTCGTCGTGGTACAAGCCCAGAGACGACATGGACAAACGCAGGTCATGTGCTAACTGCGGGTCGGCGGATCATCATGTGGCGGATTGCACGACATAAAAACAGGGCATGAAGAGTTTGGGATATGCACCCGATGAAGAAGTTATGAGCCAGATGGAAGAACACGAGTTCTATAGTGGCTTGATCATCAAAATAGGTGCAAGATGCTTGTTCTGCAACCAGGAGGGGCACTTCAGGATGGACTGTCCGTTGTTTTGGGAAGCAGTCAAGAACCAGAGTCATCCAAAACACAAGTTGAGAAACTGTGCAGAACCAAAGAAACAGACAAGGTGAATTTGAGACGAAAAACCTAGAAAGACCAAATGCGGAGCTACCGACGAAAACAGTAAAAGCTGTAACACAATGTAAGAGTGCAGTAGAGGCCACGGCGAAGAGATTATGAGAAGGCGGCAGCGGAGGCCATCAACAAAGTGAAACAAGACCTAGCAGCGAAAGACATAGAACAACGAATGAAGAAAGAAATCCAAAGACAGAAGATGAACGAAGCATTAAGTTGCACACAGACAATACCAGAAGCTGCTGAGGGGTCGAAAAAAAATGGAAATTGCAACACGGTAAAAATGGTTACAGGAAAGCCATTTGGCATAACAAAGATTGGGGCAAGAATAATGTCAATAATCACTGTGGGTGGCCACGAACTAACGAGAAACTTGAGCGAACCAAGTGACCAGACAATAATGCACATTGATGTGTACGCAGATTACTTGAGTTGTATAAGCCCACAGACGACTTCGAGAGCGTTCAGAGCACTACTCAAGAGAGGGGGTAGCAAGTCGGTACGTGTTGATAACAGGTACACAGAAGCTTATGGTCCACATGAAGTGATGCTAAATATAGATGGAATCAACATCTATACCAAAACAATGATAACATGTGATGAAGACCTAATTGGGCAAATCTACGTGGGAAGAGAAGAGTTGAAAGTGAGATCGATCGGACACTGCGCCATGCTTGAAGAAGATGCGATGCACATCGGGACAGAGGCAGATGTGACAGGACACGTGCTAGACATAAGTGGTAAAAAGACTCAGTTACGTGGGCTACTTGATACGGGAGCAGTCTTGAGTGTCATACCAATCGAAACTTGGGAACGAATGGGCTTCAATAAAGATGATTTGATAGATTCGAGAATACGGTTGTCAGCTGCGAACAAAGGGGCCCTGCAGGTGTTGGGCAGAACGCCGATAATAGCCCTCAATCTGGGGGAACGTAACCTGTGGATGAGCTTCCTTGTGGTAGAAAACCTAGATGAGTCTGACCAATTTATTTTAGGCAGAGAGTTCATCAGGAACTTTGATGTAGCGATTGATCTAAACAACGCAATGTTCAGGATACGGAACCCGGATAGGAGGTACGCAATCAAACCGGTAAATTTAATCATGGCAAATGAAACCAAAGCACCGGTATTCTTGAGTAGGAGGGTGAGGCTAAAGGCGAATGAGGCGGTGATTGTAAGCTTACGAATGAAAAATTACAATGAACTAAGTGACAACAAGCAGGTATGCGTAGTCCCAAATCCAAATAGTCAAGTGCTGCTGTTTTAGGAAGATCCTTCTCGATTACGAAGAGCGGCCTCTGCGTGAGTGTCTTGTTGAATACCCTTGACATGCCAATCACGATACAGAGGGGGAGGAAACTGGGATATGCTTTACCTGTTAAAACTTGATATGAAATGACTGAAAACCATAAACAAAATGAAGTTGTTGATTGTCCCAATCATAGGGACAAAATTTGTATCTTGAGACGATTAAACAAAATAAAAGATTCATCAGGTCTTGTGAAGTCACTTAAGTCAAAGACGGACGATGGACTATCGAGCTGTTCGAATTTCCCGGAACGGCCCACATTAGACGAAATAGAGGGCGATAAACCGGTTCTACCGGATAGTGAACACTTAAGAGGCAAGTTCACGGACGAACAGCTCGAAGCCATCAAGGACGTACTAGAGCGGAACGAGGAAGTTTTTTCAAGACATAAGGCAGACATCGGGTGTTGTAATTTTGTTGAGCATGAAATAGAACTTGAGGAAAACGCAATACCGCACAAGGAGGGGGCGAGGCGCATGACCCCACACAAATCGGATGCGTGTAGAAAGGAGATTGAAACGCTACTAGAGTATGACATGATAGAACCATCCAAATCACCGTGGGCGTGTGGAGTAGTGATGGCCAAAGAGAAAGGCGACCAGTTGAGGTTTTGTTGTGACTTTCGATACCTGAACTCCGTCACGGTGAAGGATGCCTATCCCATACCTAGGATTGATGAGAGCCTCTCGAAGTTAGGTGATGCAAAAACTTTTACGACTCTTGATTTAGGCTCGGCTTTTTGGCAGGTACCTCTGAGGAAGCAGGACAGGGACAAGACAGGGTTTGCCTGCGAGTTGGGTCTGTTTCAATGGAAACGGATGCCGTTTGGACTTTGCAATGCCACAGCCACGTTTCAGCGGTTGATGGCACACGCGCTGATAGGCGTGACGAAGAAGTACGGCAATCTGGTAATGTGCTATGTGGATGACGTGGTAATAGCGACACCCACACTAGAGGACCACATTGAGAGACTCGACGAAGTATTTGCGTGTATGAGGAGTTCGGGGCTGAAGTGCAAACCATCAAAGTGCGAGATACTCAAGGACTCGATAAAATACTTGGGCAGGATGGTGGACAAACACGGCATCAGACCAGATCCAGACGCGGTGGAGGCAGTCCTAACTTGGAAATTGCCGAAAACGGAACACCAATTGATGCGCTTTCTGGGTTTTGCAAACTACTATAGGGAATTTGTCAAAGGCTACGCAGACAAGTTTATCCGATGCAACAGTTAATGAGGCACAAGGGTAAGAAGTTCACGTGGAATAACGCAGCAGAAAGTCATTCCAGAGAATAAAGAAAGAGTTGTGCGAGGCACCAGTACTAGGGATGCCAACAGAGAAGGGGATGTACGTACTGGATACGGACGCGTCTGTAGTAGCGATATCTGGAATTCTCCACCAAGAACAAGAGTGGAACGGGAAGACAGTCTTGAGACCGATAGCGTACGGGAGCAAAGTCCTAAGTGACACGGAAATGAAGTACGGAGCACCGAAGGCAGAGATGTTCGCGATGGTTACCTTTGTCGAGAAATATAGGGCATACCTAGGAAGAGAGCCATTCAAGTTGCGAGTCGACAACCGGGCACAAAGCTGGCTGAAAACGTACTCAATGGACCAAAGTTACATTGGGAGGTGGATAGTTCGCCTGGACGGATACAATATGATAATTGAGCACAGAACACGAGACAAACATCAAAATGCTGACAGCTTGAGCAAGAAGACGGAGTTCTACGAGAGACAAGAACAGAGGGAGGCAGATAGACCTGAAATCAAAGATGGCTTCTCCTTCATGGACAAGAAAACGTATGACAGTCTTCCTCTCACGAGATGGTTGGACAAATCAGGCAAACCGATAGAAGACCACCCCGAGTTACCAAAGGAAACCACGAAAAAAACAATCTTAAGAAAGAACCGAGGGATGCCTATAGGAATAATGCTTAAGTCAAAGTTCAAAGCAAAAGGCTACGATCTCAACCAAGTAGAAACGGGGGAAGCACAAATAGACGTGGACTTAAAGGGGTTACTCGAGAGACTAGCAGATGATAAGCCCGTGATTCAAGAAAACTGTAGAGAGGAACCTGAGCTCACGATACTGCGGAAGAACGGGACAGCTAGTGATAAAAATACCTCGAAGGTGACTAATCTAGATGGGAAGGAAGTGGTGCAGTCACTGGTTGAAAAGATCCCAGCTGAATTACTTGAACAGACTAGAGTCAGGAGAAAGAGAGTGGAATTCAAGGAAGAAGCTGAATACCTGGGACCAGGTCAAGAGTCCGGGGAGCGGTCCACGTCCACAGAAGAAGAAAACACTGAAGGAGAGAATTTGTACGGGGAGTGTGAAATGTGGGATGTGGATTCGGAAGCGAGCAGTGACAATCAAGATAGTCTCTGCATGATATTGGCAGAAGAAAAATTAGACACCAGGACAGGGAATTACAAACAGATCCGTCCTCAGGAACCTTCAACTTGGACGTGCAGGAAATACGAGGTGGTGAGGAACTTGAGAGGATTGCAGTTTCAAGGAAGCCATTCAGGGAACTATCATGCAATTCAAATGTGAGAACAAATCTGGTGCCAGAAGATGACGATGTCCACAACCCTGGGGAGATGAATGGGCAGATCATGGCGCTGAAGGAACATGTCAGAGCGAGATATAGGCTGTCGGACCTGGTAAGAGCCCAGAAAAATGACAAGATGACAAGCAATCTCTCCAAATGGATCCGAACGGGGTCTAAGGAGAAAGGGGAACTTGAGGAAGACAGCTACAAGATCCTGAGCCAGTTCTACAAAGAGAGGAAAGAGTTACTCTATCACACGGCTGATGGGGTTGTAGCATGCAAGAGAAAAGAAGAAGACAAGATATTACACAAGCACAACCTCATCATACTACCACAATTATATCAGACAGAGGTGGTGTTCAGATCACATGATCAAATGGGGCACCAGGGGATAGACGAAGTGCAACAAAGAATACTTCACAGGTTCGATTGGCCAGGATTGAGGAAAGCCTGTGAGAGGTGGGTGAATGCATGCCTGGCATGTTTGCAAGTGAAAGACCCTAGGAAGATGAAATTCCCACTCAAGTCGGTGGAAAGCTCGGAATTTAATGCAGTGGTGCAAATAGACCATCAGAAGATCTGTACGACGGACTCAGGGTATAACCAGATACTGGTTATAATTGATCACAAAGCTGGCAGAGGCGGTGCCGTGTCAAACAGCTTCAGCAGAGGAGACTTGTGACCACTTGATAACCCATTGGATATCAAGGTATGGTTGTCCAATGACTTTTCAGTCAGACAACGGCAAAGCCTTCGTGGGGGACTTGACTAAGGAATTAATGAAGAGGTCACACATAACTCAAGCACACTCAACTACCTACCACCCTCAGACAAACGGACTGGTAGAGAGACAGAATAGATTGTTGGTGAACATGCTGAGGGTATACTGCTCTAGATACATGACGGACTGGGATAAGTGTCTGCCTCAGGTCGTAGGGGCATACAACAGTACTCAACACTCAACGACGGGAATCAGCCCATTCATGATGTTGACAGGCAAAGAGAGAGCGATGCCCCTGACGTTCTTTTACCCGGAGTATGAAGGAAAGAGGACGTCGCCTCAAGCTTACGTGAAAGAGGCGATCAGGAGACAGCAGGAAATTAACGAGCTGTGCAGCAGGAACACTGCTCAGGCACAAATGAGACAGCGCAAGAAATATGATGAGAAAATATTACAGGCGAAGCCATATGAAGTGGGCCAGTATGTGTGGGTTTTCCAGAATGTGATACCGCCCAAAGGGACAAAGAAACTACTCAGGAAATGGAGAGGACCATTCATGATAACTGAAGTACATCAACAAGGACGGTTCCACCGCTTGAGTACTGGGCGAGCAGCACGTTATGAGAACCTGAAGCCTCATATCCCATCCCCAGAGGACTGGTGTGTACCAAAAGACATGGAGGGACTAGAGTACCTACTGGTGGAACCAGCATGTGAAGTGAACGAGAAAGGCACCGGAGATAAAAATGATGGCAATGAAAACTTGAGTTTGGATGACAATGAAAAAATAGACGCGGACTCTGAAGCGGAATCTTTTGTGGAGGAAGATTGGAACGATCCAGATCAAGGTGAGGTGCCGAAGTGGACAGAACCAGACTTGTCAATACCAGCAGGGACAAAGAGTGGCAATCGCAAACGCACAGGCATGAGGTACAACAGGTACGGGGACGATTTCCTGATCGACAAGATAAAGCCCGATGACCTAAGCAGAGAACTAACAAGTGTGGGCGAGCTAGCGGCAGATGGTGAATGGGAGATCATCGACGATAATGAACACTACCCACAGGAAGACTACTGGACGCCGGGGCGGGAGACGGATTTAGAACGGAGCGAGATAGAGAGGAGGGAGAATACGAACCTGAGGGTATTAGAATGGATGCGCGATGTCAAGAACGAAGGCGAGGAGGGACAGAGCATACAGCAAGTTGACATATTAGCAGGGAAGTACATGAAAACAGAGGATCCTCTTCTCGGCTGAACGGCAACAGACAGCCCGCTCGACATTCCGCCAGATAATTCAGAACCAGCGTCATCGACTGGGACGTCGATAAACATTTTTGTCCGAGGAGTGGGGGTAGGACTTACCCACACCGAAAATTTGATGATAAAGAAACTCAGAGAAGTGAAAGAAAAGTGCGGACTGGAGCTGGAAGGGGAGGAGGCCGAGCCTACCATAGGACGGAATTTCAAAACGAAGTTTGAAATACTAAACGAATACTCAGAGAATATCCTGATAACGGATAGTGACTTCATTCTGTCAGACAGGACGAGCGCAATCTGTATCACGGCGGACATGAGTTTCAAATCAAGACTGGAAGCAGACTACAAGAAAGAATACCAGAACGTGGAGTTTCTGTTTAGACAGAGACCGGGACTGGGAGGAATGGCCGCGCTTCCACCATCAGTAGCACAAGTCCCGGGCAAATATCTGTGCTTCCTAGTGACGAGGGTCAATGACAGAAACACGATCGACCCTGAACACGTGATGTTGGCACTAACGAGACTACGAGACTTCATGATTGAATGAGGGATAACGGAGGTCTCAATGCCGGTGTATGACCCAAACAGGGGGAAATTGAGCCCAAGGGAATTGTACGCTATCCTACACGTGGTCTTCGCAGAAACTGAGATAATGGTGCATCTTCACAAGAAATACTACTTGATCATCGCCTGAGTCGGGTACGCGGGGGTCTTGAGTGGGGCAGGAGGGGAGAATCTCGAGTTAGGTGTGGGGGTACAAGACAGGTAGAGAATTTTAGAGGTGATTGGCGTGACAATTAACATTTTAAATGATTGATGGTGCTCAAACATAAAATGAATCTGCATGTTATTAGAAAAAATCCAATTGAACTATTTTAAATAGGACGGAAAGGAAGGGGTTTTAACGATAATAGTAAGGGGGTTTTTAGGTTAGGAACACCACCTGCTAGTCTAAAAATGCAGTGTTATTTTCAGATTGATTTGGTAAAGTCAAATTGACTACTCAACTGTATTCAATTGAAGAAAGAGAACACAAGTTGAACGACACCTCAAGAACTAATACTCAAGTTGCTCAGGTTGAACTTAATACTCAAGTTGCTCAGGTAATACTCAAGTTGCTCAGGTAGAACTTAATACTCAAGATCATTTGGAAATTACGGAAATGGCAGATCGATTCTGGAAGTCCATGCCAACGGCTTTGAAAAAACCCACACTTGACGAATTATACAGACGTCTGAGGGACCTGGATTATACTCAAGTGGATGAGAGAATGGCAGTGATGTTGAACGCCATTCTCCAGTTGGAGGATGAGGTTGAGTGTCGGGAGTCCGCGACAGAAGCAGTTTTGATGGTGGGCTACACCACCGATGGGATATCTAACCAAGAACAAGCCAGGTGGCTGTCTTGGAACGTGGATGGAGCAATAAGGGGGTTCGATTTGGCAAGGAACCCTGGCTTGAGTAATAACACTGAGTATGGAGTAGGGGAATTCCCACTACCGGCCAGACCCTCAGCCAGATCCACGGGCCAGAGCACGAGCAAGACACCCTTGATGTCTCGGGCACAGCAGACGGGGGAAGCATATCCGGACGTCAGCATCATGAAGAGAGAGCTTGAGAGGACTCAGCGGGAGAGAAACAAGGCGAACCTCGACCGGGATCAAGCAGTGCTCGAGAGAGACCAGGCAAAAGTTGAGAGGGATCAAGCGCGAAGGGAACTAGACATGATGAGAGCTGAACAGCTACAGGCAGAAAGGGTGCGGGAGAATGCCGCCAATTGCGAGTAGCTGAAGTCAGAGCTTGAGAGGATCCAACAACGACAGCGCGAGCTCGACATGCAGAAGGGGGCTAGGCCCAAAGAGCGGGTGGTGACCAGCTCAAGGCCAGAGTCACGCATGGAGGTGGATGAGGCTCCTAGGTCGAAGGGACGATTCAACCTCGATCGTGCTGCTCAAGAACATATGAACGAAGGGCTGGAAGTGTGGATACCGTCGGAATCGGCGTCCTCCCTGCGTGGTCTAGAGACACAAGCAATATGCCCGTTGATGGAGGTCGCGCTGCCTGGATATACGCCAAGTTCGACCCCGGGTAGTAGTCAGGTGAGTGGTAGCTCGTCACGACTGAAAGAATTGCACGAGCGGCTACAACTAAGGAATCGCGAGAGTCCACCAAGAGTGGACCTGCCATCGACGTGGGGGGAACAACCTGTCAGGAGTGTGGTAATCTCGAGTTACAAAAAGAATACGGAAGGTAGATACCACAGGCACAATAGGTTGGACTGGAGCACGGCGCAGATGGACAGGAGAGATTGCTTCCATAACGCGGCTTGGGTGGAATACTTCACGCAGCCGCGTGTGCCCGAAGGAGCGGTCCACTTGTTCATAGGGGACAGCTTGCTGCGGGTATTGACCCGGATCCAGTCCCATTGGCAAACGGGAATCTTGAGCTTCGCTGGAGCCGCGACGCCGCAGATGTTAGCGACACTTGAGATGCTAGGTATGGCAAGAGTATATACGGTGACACTGATGATCGGGACGATTGACGTGTCTAGGGGGAAAGCAAGAAAGGTGATGAGGCTGCACGACAAGATGAGCTGCATTCTCGAGTAATTGCGAATTCAAATGGATCCGGCCATTCTTACGGTGTGCACCGTCCCTTACAACTTGAAAGCGGATCAACATGCAATGGAAATGAACACAAAGGTGCGGAACCTGGATGAAATAATCAGGCTAAGACACAAGAGAAGCGTCCTCCCCGTTGGGCTGTCGGACTTGGCCGAGCAAATGGAGCTATCCACTTTCACTGACGACGCGTCTGCGGATGGGATTCATTTTGATAGGCCCAGAGGGGTGGAGTGGTTGAATGACGTCTTCCAGAGGCACATAAACGCGTTGGAGACAGAGTTACTGGAGACGGCACAGGTCACGTTCGGACCACCCCCAAATCCACCTTTCTTCAACTCGAGAGCTTTACCCAGACGCTTGGGGGCGATGGCTGATTCTAGAGACAGTTCGAGAGTTAGCCGAACCAGGTGGCCGGGCGCTGCGCCCATAGAGGCTGATGAGGCAACGTCATCAACGCCCCAGGGATCGATAATATCCTCGGTGGTGGTGGCGGAGACGAAGAAGCCGGAGAGACCAGTGGAGACCAGCAGGTTGAAATATAAAGAGAAGGTCAAGGAGCTGGACCTGGGAGACCTCGAGTGCAGGCTAGAGTTAGCGAAAGCTTTGGGTCTTGAGCAGGTGTCGCACGAAGACTTGGGTAGACTCCAGTGTGTGGACTGGCTGAAGGCTCACGAGACACATTTCTCAAGAGCCAAAATAGCAGAGACGGCGGATCTGACTGGGATTCCCACAAAATCGGTGATGGGACCTATTAACTATAGACCTCTCAAGTCATTGGGGAGTCCGGGATTAGTGGTGGAGCCTCCCAAACACCGAACCAGCATTGCCAGGATTAGGGTGGCCACTCCAGCACAATTGAGGGTGGTGGACAAGCTGATGGATCCGAGGGAGATGGAATTACCAGACGCCGCGTATGAAGGCACGAAACTGGCCAACGATCCCAGATACGGGAAACCCTGCGGGAATACGCAGCTGGCCAAAACCATAGCTGTTTATGACAGGGCAGACCCAGCCGCAGCGAGGGTGGTCATCGTGGCGGGATCGGACTTTGAGGGAACGTCTCCCAAATTGTTTTGGCCGAAAACTCTGATATGCTCATTGCCGGGAGAGGAGCTGAACCAGATGTTAACCCTGGTGGTGGCGATAAAATCGGAGATGCCTTGCGTGCCTGAACTGCTGCTGTTTGCAGGGATGAACGATCACTTGCATGCGACGGGGTTTCTAGAACAGCTCAAGGGTGATGAACCTACGCCGAAGAAAATCTGGGAAGCCATCCAGACACTATTCGCAGCCATGAATGAAGTAAAAGGGAATGTTGCCTCACGATTTGGCTCCAAGACGAAAGTGGCGTTCACAACGTCCCCCGGCTACGCGAGCATGCCTCCCGCTCTACAATTTATGTATGCAATCTTGGTCTTGATAGCAGAAGGGAATGGATGGCGCATTTTGATGGCAGCTCCCAATCGGGAACTGGAACCCACAAACTTGAGACTTCGCAGGTCAGAACTCGCGGCGGCGTGGGCGGATGTGTCCCACGCGTTGAGGGGCTTTCACGAGTTGGCCGACATCCTCATCGTGCTGGACGAGGTCCTCTTGCTGGAGATATCTAACTTCGCGAGGCAACTCAAGCTCAGTCCAATTATAGGGAACGATCATCCAGTGGTGACTCACCTGACGGCCAGTCTGGGGTTTCGAAACATGGAAGTGACAATCACAAGCTCCACCAGTAAATCTAGAGGGCCGAGCAACGAGAAGAAGAATGTGGTCGCATCGGAGAAACAGCTGGAGTCGATGGTGTACCGACTGACACAAGAGGGAGGCAGGTGGCCCTTCCTGACACCAAGGCTGGAGAACGCCACGGAGAAAAAAAGAGAAGATGCTCCGCTTCTGGTGAAGCAGATCTGGGATTTTCTTGAGGAGCAGCTGGGAGTGGCTGAAAAGAGGGAAATGACGGTTGGCAGGTTCGTCACAGCAGCCAACGAAGTCACGATTGGAGGATTTTGGAGGGAGCACGCAAGGGGTGAGCTGAGGACGATGAGGGATCACGAAATTCTTGAGTTCTTGAGTCCTTGTTGGGGAAAAGAGTTCCTGGCCGAAGTGTATAGCGTGAAAGATACCATCTTTAAAGCCTTCATACAGGAAGTGTTGAATATGCCCATCAGTCTGTTGCTGGCACTGTTCTTGGTTTACCTAAGGTACCTGTTTAATATGGGCCCAGCCTACATGTTCAGTCGGGGCGTGGACACCCTCCGGACAGATGGATACTTGACATTGGTGCTTCTAACCCACGGGGAACTGGAGTCATTTCACCGACTGATGAAATACGGAGAGCCTCTGTCGATGGGGAGAGCACACTCGAGCATGGACACCTACTCGTATAAGTGTGCTGCCGGGCTAAAGACGCTGCTGGTACAGTACCTGCTGATGCAGAACCGGCACCTAACTGGAGAAGAAAAGAGCCCGAAGACAAGAGAAGAATGGAGGAAAGTGAATGGGGGCATGCCTCCATTGACGGACCTATGCCTGGCCATGAGATCGGACCCCATGGGGATGATCCGGGGGCTAAAGGAAGTCGTAACCTGTATCTATGGACCGGCAGTCACGTTCGCGTTTCCAGATCCTCTGGTGGAAGCTTATCGACACTCCGTGACCCACGTGAGCCTCATAAGCATACTGGATGGAACGACACTTAATTGGTGTCAACAGGAGGTGCTAAGGGCGAAAATGAGCAACACGGTGCTCTTCGGAAAGGTGAAGGATCCGGAATTGGTGGCATACAGTTTTCGAGGACAACTGCAGTGCAGGATGGGAGGCAAGCGCGAAGGCAACATCGAAACTTATCCCAAGTTCTGGAACCTAAACCCCCTGACAGCAAGTGGGCAAGAGATCTTGAGAATTCCCGCATGGAAGAAGAGCTTCGAGCTGGTGAAGAGGGAGTTGGAAGCGATATTGGAGAAGGAAGTACTGCCAGCAAGCATTCCCGAATTCCCGACAGTGAGGAGAATAACCCTGGGGATGAACAGCTCCCTGGTGGTCCCATCCCTTTTTGCAAGAGCAGCAACCGAAGAACAGCAGAAGGAGTTCATCGACGGCTGGGATCCTCTCTTCATCGGCTACACTGCAGCGATTTATTTTCACACCAGTGATGCGAAGATAAATTCATGGACAACTCAAGCCAAGAAAATGAGAGGGTCGATGCCCCCGAAGTTCGAGGTGCGAAATGCCTTTTAGAATACTTGAGCGGGCAGGTCTAGAGAACCAGTTGCCGGTGTGGGATGACGGCTAGATGATAGTGAATGAAGGGCATATCGCACTGAAAGCAGACGAGGTGCTGTTTGCCACAAGGAGATATCGGGCACCTTACGGACTAGAGCAGGTGGAAAGGAATCAGGAAGGAAAAAAGCTGGATGCAGCAGGCCCATTGCATGTGGCCCTGACAGAGTACAAAAAAACGGGTCCAGCTACGCCAGCACCCCTATCAGTGGATACCCCTGGGGATAAAAGGAGTGGTCCCGTAGAGGATCGACTCAGAAGGATTCTCGAGAGAAGAGAAGCAGAATCGGGGGAGGAGAGCATGGATGAGACTCTCAGCGAGGCAGGAGAGTATATGGAAGTGGGAAAAACCCCGGAGCTGAAGCCATCAGAGGAAGAGTTCACCACGCAAGAGCTGTTGAAAGATCTGAGTGGAGAAAATTGGGCAGACACTCCCACGCCACCTTTGACATCATCTCCTCGCAAGAACCTAGAGTTGCCACTGACGGGTGAGAATCCCAACATGGGAATGATCTTCTTGAGTGCGGACAAAAGGGAGAAAAACACCTTCGAGGGAAACAGAGATGCCTTCCTAGGTACCCTGGATGCGGATGCTTGGCGAAAGTTCTTGAGCGATTTTAATCGAGAAGTGGACGACGACACCACATTGGACGATTTCAAGGAGGAGCTGTGAGACACTGTTGTGTAGTTCGGAGAACCTATCCTGGTAGGGACAGGTCTGGAGGAGAAAGCTAGAGAAGAGCTGCTGAGCAAGATGGTCGAGTTGAGGAAGGCACCACGAAAGACCAGAGAAGACAAATGTAAAGACAGCTCTACTCCGAAACAAAAAACTGACGATAAAATAGTTGAATATGTAAGGGGGGATATGGTCGGAACTAGTAATATAATTAAAAGTACTAATATCCTTAAGGCTCGAGCAGGGGGGAGGCAAGAGTTGGAAGGGTTGGAGGGAGACAAGGAAGTCGATTCAGTGATGGTAACGACAACGCCCCCGAGTAAAGACGTGAGGTCTCGCAAGAGGAAGAGAGACGTGGAGGGATTGGGAAGTCCTTCGGCGGATGCGGTTCCGGAGAAGAACTTGAGAGAGACGGCCCCCATGGTTCTGGCACGACGGAAGACAGCAGCCTACAAGAGTAGCTACGAGCCGAGGAAACTGCTCGACGTAGAAAAGGAGATGGAGATCCCCACCAGTTCAGCAACGGAAGAAGACTTCAAACCTCAGAAGATAAAAATGAAGCGAGGTTCAACGAGCGTGCAGACCTGGGAGGTGGACGTCGGTAATGAATGAGTCTCAAATGAACACCAGGCTACCGGGAAGCAAGTGACTAGCGATCCTCTTGAGAAGAATAGAACGAGGAACACCGCCCGACCGTGGTGGGTGGCCCTGGAAACATTGCAGGAATTGGAAGACTGCCTGAAGAAGCTCGACAGTGGAGTATCACGCAAACGACGCAACTGGGCTACCCAGCAGAAGGCTGGTATCAATAAATTAGAATTGGGGAGCCAGCTGAGGAGAACTTGGCAGAGCTTGTTAAAGGATCATTTTGAAGAAGCGATGAGAACACCATCATCGGCATCGCCGTTGATGGCGAATCCCTTTATTAGGACAGCAGGACAACTGATGTTTGCGTGGAGCCTGTTGGGAATACAGTTAGAGACACTAACTTCGTACGACAAGTGGAAGCTGGGAGGCAAGAAACTGGAGGTATATCGAATGCTGATGCAGCACGTTGCTAGGGACAACTCAGGCTTGAGCCTGGCAAGGAGGAAGGATGCTACCTGCTTCTTGAGATGGACAATGTCGATGATGACTGACAGTACCATCCTAGCATGTCACCAGAGAGCAATTGGAAGCAAGACGCTGGAGAGGAGAGTCTCCACAGTAATCTTGAATGTGTACCAGAGTACCAGCTTGGAAGAAGTCGACGTCATACACGAGAAGATGATGGAACTTGAGCCTCTCCTAGAAGCCTCGGGAGAACGCAATCTTAGGAACATCGACCTCACACACGGGGATTGTCCATGCCACTGTCTGGCGCAGACAGTGTGGTACCCAGACCAAGCCAACCTCTGCCTGATCTGGGATGTAGAAGAAATCAGGTCGTTGAGACTACCCGAGCATCAACAAAAAGTGATCATCTTGATGGTAAGCACAATGCTGGCTCTACGATGGATGGAGGAAAACATAGCAAAGTATCGAGAATCGAAGACGCCAACAGCGGAGTCGATTCACGCGATAAATTACAGCAGGAGACTTGAGTTGTTCGAGACAGCACGCAAGGTGTTCGCCATACCAATGGAAGTCAGACACGTGTGGAGCCGCTTGAGATTCTTTCCTTGGTTTCGCGCGACGTTAACATCCTGGTTATATGTAGCAACGAAGGATCACATGAGGAAACACCAAAAGGAATATCGACAATTCCAGGCCGAGATAGGACCAGATGCCTTCAAGAGACCTCTGCTGACCCATCGAAATGCGATCACGACGGGGTGGAAAAGAGTGGGTAGAGTATCCAGAGACAACACTAGAGCGAGGGAGTCAATACTGGAGGAGGACCTGGCGAAGAATGTAAGCCTGAGTCTTCACAATTCCTTCTGCTTGAACCGGGAGTCGAAGGTGAAGAGCTTGCCAAATCAGGCGAAGAGATTGCAAGAGCAAAGGGAGTGGATGCGGTCCTATGAACAGCTGAAGGCTTGGGAGGAGATTGTGATCAGCTCCGATGACGAGGAGGCACTATTAGAACAGATCACAGTGTCAAAAATATCTGGATCGGGTACCTCGAGGGCGAAGAACACAAGGTGAGCCGGTGGCTCAAAAGGAAAACTCTAGAGTCTTGAGTCTTGAGAGGGAGGGGGCTTGAGGGTGAACTAGGATAAAATCTGGGTTCACGAAAAAGAAATTTTAACGAATAAGATATTGTTATTAATATGCTAGATCTATTATATGAATCAAAATGCTGCATGACAATTTCCTGATTGAATAGGACAAAAGAAATTTTAAATCACCAGCTTAAAAAGCGGGAATTCATAAGGTGCAGTTGTGTGCATATTTTGATTGCTGTTTAGCGATAGTGTGAAAATTTTATATGGTGGTAAATTTTGGAAGGTAGATAAACTTAAGTCTGCTGCAAACTTCTGTAAATGACCACTGGCACTGTATCTTGAGTGACACTCGGGCTTCTGGGGATTCACTGACAGAGACAGCACGCGATGAGGACATCGATCTCGAGTCCGCGGAGTATGTGACAGTCGGTCATGTCTGGAAGTTTGACCTTGAGAGACACGAAAATACATAATTTTGGAGTGAAATTTTAATTTTCAAAATTTCGAATGGAGCCTGTCATGCTCAGTTTTCTCGTACCAACTGAAAAAAAAAGTGAAAAATCAGAACATCCGAATTTACAATTGCGGGAAATAACTCAAGAAAAACAGCGGGAAATTGCTATTCGCAATTTCCAGATATAAAATAGGACACGAGTAGAGCTTTCTTATCCCGAAACAGGAGGAGAGACAATAAATAGAAGAAAGAGCGACTATTCGGAACAAACTAGAGTGAACCTTCAATGGAAAGGTGGACAGCTTGAGTGTCCCAATGGTTCATACCAAAACTCAAATTCTAGAGCCAGAACTTACTTCTGTTATAAAAACTGACCAGTATCAAACTTATTTAGTTATATTACCTAATTCTTGAGTTGCCTACCAATTTAGTTACTCCCTGTACTCGAGTACATCAACATGTGAGTCCCCAATTTAAATTTCTCGAGTGTGTTTTATGATTGTTATGTTGAGATAAGGCGAGTTGTAGGTTGATCCATCTGAAATGGATCAAAGTTCCACTGTCCAATAAAAAGTAACTTAACGGATTGTTCCGACCCTGTTTTTAACGGCGTTCGCGTATTTTGGGTATTTTGAGACCTAAGTATGGGGACGTTCTTATTTTCTAGAGTGGGGGGGATATTTTGGTAGTAGCCTTTAAGCTGTAACGGGTTCTAGTCTCATGTCGCAAGCGAACCGAATTGGCTCCGACCGTTCTTGAGGTAGAAAAACACAAGAAATAGTGTCCCTGACTCTTGAGCCAATGGTTATAGGGCCTATTTTACTTAAGCCTCATATGTGACCGAAGTAGGCGACTGTTACATGACTACAGCAGGAGGCTTGTATTGTTTGAGACTGCTTGTAAAGTATTCGCCGTACCCATTGAAGTGAGGCACGTGTGGAGTCGTATACGATTCTTCTCAGGGTTTCGGGCGATACTGACCTCTTGGCTATAAACTTCAACGAAGAATCCCATGGAGAAACACCAGAGGGGACACCGCCAATTCCTGGCCGAGATGGGGCCAGAAGCCTTCAAGAGACCTCTACTTACCACTTGTAATGGGATAACCACATGATGGAAAGATTTTATTTTTTAACCACTTAAGGGTCTTTTATGATGTTTTAACATCTGTAAACCTTTTTATATTAAATTTATAGTTCAGGTTAATTTAATCAAACTGACGATGGACATAGTTCTGAAAACGTTCGAATTCACATTTTACTTATTTTACATTCTTCGTTGTCCACTTTTGTATATTAAGAAATTTCTTCAGGTTGCGTATCGTATCATAGTAGTAGTAGTAGTAGTAGTAGTAGTGTAGGCTTTAGGATTTCTCCATGGGTTTTGAACCCTCGTTTATAAGTTCATAATTTTTCCCGGTGGGTTGCAGTTTCCACACCAGCAAAGAATTCTCCACATACACAAGTTGTTTTCTGCAAAATTTCTGTTGAAGAATTTCCAAAACGTGTTTGTTATAGATATTTTCAGGCTGTCATAATCTTGATTTTCGAAGTCCACAATTTGGCTAAAGTAGTTGTATAGCGTAATAGAACGTATATAATAATTTTCATTTGACTTTTTCAGTCTTGTTGCATGAACAGCAATCTCACCACGTGTTGCTTGTCTCGTTCGTGATTCGTTTTTATGAATAATTGTATTCAAATCAATGTCATGTTTATTTTTTAGTAGTGAAACTAAGTACAATATGTCGTGTAATTCAAAGTACATTGAGAGTGGAAGGAGCTTTAAAAATTTCAGTCTTTCAGTATAACTCATTTTGAAGTTATTTGTAATCCAAGATGTCGCTCGTTTTTGTACTCTTTCTAGTTGTCTTAATTCTGCTTTGTTCGGATACCATGTTTGCGATGCATAGCTTATGATTGGTACGATGTATCCGCAGTATAAGTTTAATTTTGACTTTAAAGATGTTTTTTTCGAGATATTTCGTTTGATTTTGTAAAAAGCTCCCATTGCTTTTGATATGCGATTTTCAGCATTTACTGACCACGAAAGGTTGTGACACATTAAAATACCTAAGTCTTTTTGGGTCTTTGCGGTATCAACATTTGTATTAAATAGTGTAACTTCCATTTTCCCTTTGAGGTTTAACAAATTACATTTATCTTCATTCAGCGGCATTTTATTTTCTTTGCACCATTTTTCAACATTTGCCGTGTCTTTTTGCAGATGAATTTCTTCAGTAGACAAGATCTTCATATCGTCACAATAGCCAAAACAATCTGAATTCTCAATGCATTTGGGAAAGTCGTTAATGAATATGATAAAAAGTAGAGGGCCAAGAATTGAGCCCTGTGGTACACCGCTAGTTACTTCTTTCAGAGTTGATGAACTTTTATTGATTTTCACAAACTGCATTCTATCTGTTAGATAGTCTTGTATTATGTCTTGTATTTGAATGCTTAGACCTATGTTCCGTAGTTTGGCGACTAGGATACTATGAGGAACTTTATCAAAGGCTTTAGAAAAATCTAGATAAAGGACTGAGAGTGTTTGAACATTTTTGTCATCGTAGAGTTCATATACTTTGCTCAAAAATTGTACCATTTGTAGTACTGCTGACCTTTTTTGCCGGAAGCCGTATTGTGCGTTTTCCAGGAAAGGTTGAACTTTGGGGTATATATTATCAAAGATAATTTTTTCGAAGACCTTCGAGGCGGAGCATAAGAGGCTAATTGGGCGGTAGCACTCGACTGACGCCTTGTTCTTTTCTTTAAAAATTGGGGCCACTTGACTTGTTTTCCAGTAGGTCGGGAAGAGCCGCTTGTTAATGAATGTGCGGAAGAGAAGATAGAGCGATTTTGACAGAGTTTCAGAAAGATTTTTTAGGATTATATTACCTATACCATCAAAACCTGACGCTTTATTTGTTAAAAGATTTTTGAGAATGTATTGGATTTTGGTTTCTTCAATGTGTATTTGTGTACAGATTTCTTCTGTAGGAGAACAGTTTGTATTTCGTGCGAGAGGGTTAGGAATTGATTCCTTTTGATATACACTGATGAAAAATTCGTTAAAAAATGTAGCTTTTTGGGTGTCATCTCTTGTGGATTTTTCCTTGTAGAACATTTTTTGGGGATATTTCCTGGAACTACTTATTTTGTTCAAGTATTTTTGCAGGTCACTGAATCGTCTACTGCTTGTTACTGTTTCTTCGTAAATTGCTTGATCTGCAGTCAATGCTATTTGAAGATTTTTTTCCAGTTTTTTGTGTTTTAGGATAATGCTTAAATTAGGTTTGTTTTGCCGATCGATACGCCGTTTTAAGGTTTGTACTCTTTTTAGCATGTGAGACGTACTTGGCTTCACCCATGGGGGGAGAGTTGATCTGTGTGATGTAACCTTGGGTACATTGTTCTTTATTTTGTCCCATAACCATGCATACCACTGACGAAGGAGCTCATTTACATTACTGTAACAATACGGTATGAAAGGTTTGTCTTTTATTTCTTGATTTATTATCTTCCAATCGGCTCTGTTAAACGCCAGACTTTCATCTTTGTTTATTTCTTTGATACTGGCTTCCATGTTAATTGTTGCAGAGTAAGCATAATGATCTGAGCAAGAAACTTTGTCGATGCTGTATGCGTTTGTTGCTGAATGGTCCGTGTGCCAGTTGAGTATTACTCCAGGGTTGTTTGTTAATAAAACATCAAGCTGCTTTTTTTTGGAGTCGAATAATTGTTCATAGTCAAGTTCAATGAGCTTTTTTAACACTGCATTTTCATATTTGTCCTTTGAGTGCATCATTTTCCAATGAGTGTATTCAAAATTTATATCTCCCGTAATCGACACTGCGTTACAGTTGTGTTGTATTTGTAATTTTGTTAGGTTTTCGAACAAACTGATGAAGTTTTGTTGTTTCCATTGGTATTTACTGTTTTTCGGGGGATTATAAACACAGCAGAGTATTTGATGATGCCCAGTTTCACCTGTTAGTTTGGCCACTATGCATTCTTCATTTTCTATTTGAGCATCAATTTCTTCGTAATGCACATTTTCTTTTATCGCCATGAGTACGCCTCCGTGATTGGTTTTTAAAGTGGAGTTTTTTCTATCTTTGCGAATTATATTAAAACCAGCCAAATGCAGAGCTTTATCTGGTATTTCCTTTACCAGCCATGTCTCTGTGAGACATAGTATATCGTAGTCTGTTTGTAAAATGGCATTGAAAGAGCTATTCTTCTGTTGATGTCTAAAATACTTCTGACATTTAGGCATAACATTTTTAAATACTTGGCAGTAGGTAGTCAATTGCTTTCTTCGACTTTTTTCCAATTTCCACTTTCTTCGTCATATTGGTAAAGGACAAGGTCCCTTAGCCTTAGGTTTTTAGCTGATACTCCAGTTTCTATCATTGTTCGTCTTTTCATAAGAAGTTTGTTCTCAATCAGAAATTCACTTGGGCTGAGCTCTTTTGACACAAAGACAGTTTTGTCGTAGTTTTTCAATTTTGCCAAGGACATTAGTATCAGTCGTTTTTGCCATTCATTTGAAACATTTACAACTATTGTGCGTGGCCTTTTTCCTTCTTCGTATTTTCCTAAACGTTTTAAATCTGTGATTTTTGCTTCAACTGTTAAGAACGCAAACAGTTTGTTCACCTCTTCCAAGTCGTGTTCGTGTCTATCTCTTGAAATTTTTGAGCCCAGTTCAAGCAGTCCTCTTATCCGGATTCCGTTATAGCTTGATTCTGGTTTGTTTAAGGCAGGTTGCTTTGGCTCATTTCTGTTTTGTGGTTTTTTGCTTGTTTCATCTATCTTTTGCTTAAGTGAATCTATCTCTTGTTTAAAAGTAGAGAATTGTTCGGCGATTTCATTTAGTTTTGTTTCAGCAATGGATGGACGGGTTTGCATCAAATCGTTGATCATCGACTCTTTCCTATTGTTTCCAACACAACAGTTACAGAGCAGGAGGACGTTCTGGCTGATCTCCGAAATTCCAAGGATGGCAGTTTCAGATATTCCAGTGCATGTTTTTGTCATGTGCATAACATCGCCACAGGCAATGCAATTAAAGATTTGACTTTTGTTTGTGATCGGCTTTTTGCATGTTTTACAAGATTTCTCAGATGCTTGCGAGACGCTAGCATTTCTGCGTCTTTCTTCTGAGCCCATATTGCTCAAAAAAATCTTCTCAGAACTGACACTCCAAGGTATAAAACCTCAGGAGAAAACCAGACTAGAGAAGACTTATTGAGTTTTTTTTGATTCCCTTGGACTGATACTCCAAGGTATAAAAACCTCAGGAGAGAATAGTCTCAAGAAAATCAGACTCACCAGAACTAGTGCGATGAGGATTGGGCTGCTTGTTTTTTCTTTGCTGCTGCTCTCTTTGATTTGGTGGGCCGTACTCTGGATTTTGATCTTTGCTGAAGTACTAGTGAACGAAGGTTGTGACGTTTCGAAAGTACTTTGTTGAGCAACTTCAGCTCAAGAGACGGAGGGGGGTGTAGTTTAGAGAGGGCAACAACTGTATCAATGTCGTTTTGTTTTTGTTTAGGAAGAAGTCGTTTTATCGCGTCGATGATAAGAGGTTTCGTCTTCCGTAACTTTTCAAAAATGTGAGGGGTACCGTCTCGACGAATGTATATGATCGCAGCTATTTGATGCTGAAAATTCGTGATGATTTCAGTTAACTGCTCCGGGGAACACTTCGTATTAAAGTTTTTGGGATGTTTTGTGATACTATTGTTTATCACGTCGTGCCAGAGAATGATTTCTCTGGATTTTAGGGAACCGTTTCTAAGTAACCACTGCAATTTCTTGAGTTTACTCACGTTGTTTGGGTTGAGGCTTAGTCCCGATTTTGCAAAAGTGAATCTTCGATACTTTACCCTTAGATCGTAGGGTAGGTAGTCAAGGGTCCTTCTGAGTGAGCTTGCTCCAACTACAATCATGTGATCCACCAACCTGTGTCCACCCACTAGTGTCCACGAGCGGTAGCAGAGGTAAATAATTTGAAGTAAATGCAGGGGACCACCACGGCTGTCCCAGTATATCAACAATTTATCTGAAACTATTTAATATGATGTTTTATGATGTTTTAACATCTGTAAACCTTTTTATATTAAATTTATAGTTCAGGTTAATTTAATCAAACTGACGATGGACATAGTTCTGAAAACGTTCGAATTCACATTTTACTTATTTTACATTCTTCGTTGTCCACTTTTGTATATTAAGAAATTTCTTCAGGTTGCGTATCGTATCATACGTTTCAGATACAATTTGTTTCATCTAACTGATTTCTGGGCTTTGAAAAAGGTTGTCCTGAAGTTCTTGTCCAAGCAGAGGCTGAACTACTTTTGCCTACTCCGAAGGTATGTGAGAAGTTTTTACTGCAGGAGTTTGTAAAGAGTGTCCGGAGAGGACTGATCCTGGTGACAATGTGAATTAAATTGGGGGAAAAAGGCCAAAGTCGATCGAAATGGGCAATTATACGGACTCTGAGTTTGTACTATCAACCTCAATCTGAAACTTTCTGGTAAAGTTTTGAAGTGTAGCTGGATGCTCTTTTAACGGCTTAAAGCTGATCTACTTGGAGAAATTGATGCAGTTTTGGTTACTCAAAACTGTGGACTCGACTATAAACTTAGTTTGTTGAATTTGCAATGCATATTGTATTCTTTTAACTTAAATATTGTATTTGGTATATAATTGTAATTTATTGTACTTATTGTAATTTTTCTTATAACGCAATGCATTCGAAGCTCACCAATGTACCGTTCTATTAGTGCTAGGTTTTATTGCGTTGGTACGAACCTGATGCCTGCAAGGATTATCGACAGAAAAATCTCTGTTGGTTTTTCTTGGGTTTATAACTCAGCTTGTAGGCATATTTTTGAAAGGGTCACCAAGTCGTATGTTCACCGACTATTTTTCAATTATTGTAAACTCCACCCTCCTCCTGTCCCGGTACTGCTCATGAGTGTTTTTTTTTCTGTTCTATGCAAATCTGGTATCGTTTTTCTGTGTATCTGGCGTCATTGTAAATTTGTTTCTGTTATTTCGTATGTATGGCATTTTATAAGCCCGCGGGTAAACGCCAAGCTCCTGAATTGTATTTTACCCCAGTATTTTACCCAGTTTATACGGCTGATCTCATCAATTTCCACAAATTTCAGTTTAACTACAATTTACTAAGGCTACTAATCTATGCTATATTTAAATCGTGTGACACGTGTCTTGTCTTGTTGAAGCGTTTTTTATGCAACAGTTAAGTGCAAAACGTATCTATGTGTGATTAAGCTATATCATATATTGCAATGCTTGGGAATTTTTTCTCGATTTTCCAGTGAATGAATGCTAGGCCTATTGAAAGACCAGAATGTAAGGCCATAGCTATGATGTCATTATCCACTTGATTAAAACTCAGGAGTTAGGCCAATTGGCATAGGCGAAGTCATCCGCAGAGTAATAAGTAGAATGATCATAAAGTGCTCAAAAAGTGAACTTTTGGTACTCGGATCGAATTACCAACTATGCCTTGGCCAACGAAGTGGCATCGAATATGCAATTCGTACGCATAATATGCAATACGAGAAAACAGATTCCGATGCAATATTACTGATAGTCGCGGAAAATGCATTTAACTCCCTAAACCGGAACCTGGATTTGAAAAAGATTGCAAAGATAAGCCCTTCTATACTAACCGCTATACAGAACTCATACTATAATCCATCCAAATTCTTCTTACATAAAAAAGTTGTCCTATCTAGAGAAGGAACCACACAAAGAGACCCATTTGTAATGGCGATGTACAGGCTAGCCACTTTACCTTTATTAAAACTAGTCAACGATAACAGCTTAACTCAGAAATGGTATGCAGACGATGGGAACGCAGTCGGAAATTTGTAAAGCCTGTGAACAGTTCTTGACAACATATAACACGGAAAATAGTTTGGATATCATATAAAGGCATCGTAATGAAAGCTCATTGTAAAAGATGAAAAACACAATGAGGCGATATAAGTATTCAAAAATACCGAAATCAAGATGAAGAAAGGGGCCACAGTACTTGGTTCTGTCATAGGATCGAAGACTGAATGTAAAACTTTCGAAGAAATTCAGTTGGAAGAACAACAAAATGAAAAAACTCGTCAAGACCGCGCAAACATCACCATATAAAAGTGTACTCCTGTTACACCAAAAGGGTACAAGAAAAATTATCGTTTTTAACTAAAACTACTACAATACCATATATAACATGCAGGCCTGTGAGAAGATACTGCAGGAAACTCTTATTCCAAATTTAATTGTAAAGATAATATTAGCCATCAACTTAGAGACATCGCTTCGTTTGCACTGAAAATGGGTGCGCTAGATATCAAGCTAACTTCTGACTATGAGAAATTTTTAGAATGGTGAATTAAAACATCGTCAGTCTAAGACACATACCACCCATGAACAGCTATATCTGAGCAACAAAAATCTATACAAAAGTTAAAACACTCGAAACTGAAAGATCAAACCAAAAGAGAACTAACATTTTGAACAAAATGAGTGACAGTAAAAAATACTGGTTAAACGCACTGTCACTTAGCAGATATAATTTCAACCTAAATGAATCCGAATTTCGGGTTGGAGTCTGTCCTATCCAGATATGGATGGGAACCAACCAACATTCCACTCACATGTGCTTGTGGTCAATATTTCGACCTTACCCACGCACTTCACTGTGCGAAGGGTGGATGCACCCACACGAGGCACGACGAAATCAGAAATACCTTTGCCAATCTCATGAGCGAGTTTTGCTATGATGTTGAAATCGAGCCGAAACTTCAGTCGTTGCAAGGCGAGAGCTTTGTCAACAATTCAACAACAACTGATGAAGACTCTCGACTAGATGTAAAAGCAATTGGATTGTGGCGCTCAAGGTTTAGCCGAACCTTCTTTGATTTCAAAGTGTTCAACCCGCGCGCAAAAACTTTACGAAGATTACTGAAAGACGCCTATAAAACCACGAATCACTAAAAAACTCAAAATACAAGTCAAGCTTCTGCCCGCTCCTTTTGGGCTGCTCTGGTGGTGCCGCACCAGCAGCTACTCGGACAATGCAGCGCATAGCTGAAAAACGTAGTGAAAAAAGGCATGAAAGCTTCTCAGAAACAATAATCTTTATAAGAACTAAGATAAACTTCGCGCTGCTTGACTTTATTTCTCAATATTGTTTATTGATGTAATTATATAAGTCAGGTAAGGGCCTTATCCAGCTTATGCATGACTGACCTAAACAGAATTCGATGCTTGGCTTCTCTTCTCGTTGCAAAATCATTAGCGGTGCAAGTGATTCAGTTCTAAGGCTTAGGATTTTCTGAGCAATTTTTGTAATTTTTTAAAGAAAAAAGCACAGGTTTATTTCCCGATTTGTCTATTTGTTTTTTTCCCGTTGCTTCAAACTTCGATCTTCTAACTGTCATAGAGCGAAAATTGAACAACTTTTTTTTTGGGTCAACAGGCGTCTTGCAAAGTATTGTCGACTCGGTTGCCGTTTAGTAAAAGGTAAATGACTGCGATTGCATATTTATTGAAGGTGATTGTCTCAAGTTTTTTTTGGTAAGTTGAAGATAATCAAGACCAATGTATGCAATTTTGGTAGATGTAGTTTTCCCAATTTGAAAAAAAAAACGTTTTCTTTGACTTGCGTCATGCGTCTCATTTTATGTATGCTGATTTACAATACCATGTTTGCTTGCTATTGCAAATGAGGCTAAGCTCCGTGTCGCCCGTGTGTAAAAGTGGTTACTCTTGGCTACACTGAAATTTTATTAACAAACTCTTTTTTCGAAGGTTCTTTTAAAGCGGCATCTTGTGTTATCGATTTAATCTTAATTTCATGTGCTCTGCTGATGCCTGAATTTGAAACATTAATCAATATCTGCCGGCATTAGAGGTTTTGAAAGAGTTCTTTGTTAAGAGAACCATGTTTTATACATGAAAAAAATCCAGTTGTTTTTTTGAAACAAAAGTTTCTATCCTTATAGCTGTAGAGATTAGAAACATCTATAGAGCGTTCATTGAAAAAAAAATAGTTCCGAAGTTCAAAAATCCAAGAAAAAGGCGTTAAATGAAATTTCAAGAATGTTGACAAAGCGTAAAAATTATACCAAACATTTTGGATTGACTTGTTAGGAATTGGATATTATAGTTGCGAGTGCAAGTGTTTTGACACCGATTTAAACTTAATTCCAGTAAACCACTTTGTCTCAACCTGAGCTTCTGCAAACTAAGCTTTCTCTTCAGCCTTTTAATGAAGAATGCTATAGGCTGTAGTGGTTTGCTTGTGTTTTTGGCATTTGTTGCGTTACTTATTTTTCAGTGCGAGTTTTTCTTCGCAAAATTCGTCTGTCTCAAGTTTGTCGGCGTTAATGTCGCATTGAAAATTGGGCAAACATGATGTTTTTGAATTTGAATGGATCTTGCTTTTTAAAGTGGAGACGCTTAGAGTGCTTCATAAACAAAGTCATTTTAATTTCAATTACATAGATAACATAGGCTACTGAAATAAAATTGACTTTATTTATGAAACACTCTGTGCGTCTCCACTTCAGAACAAGACTCCTTGCCATTTAAACATCATTCAAGATAAAATCAGCAAATATTTTCGGAACGTTTTTGAAAAATGAATGATTTTAGTTTCTATGTTTTTATCTCCTTTTTTGTCGATTAGTTATTCATGCTAAGTATGGTTTTCTCGCAACTAATTCGATGCATGGCTTCTCTTGTCGTTGCAAAGTTATTAAAGGTGCAAGTAATTCAGTTGTAAGGCTTGGATTTTTTAAGCAATTTTGTAAATTTTAAAAGAAAAAACACAGGTTTTTTTCCCGATTTGTCTTTTAGTTTTTTCCCGTTGCTTCAAACTTGATCTTCAAACTTTCATAAAGTGAAATTTCTGATAACGTTCTTTTCGGGTCAATTTTGGTAGATGTAATTTTCCGACATGCTTTCATCGACATCCGGTATGTTTTCATCGACATGCGTTATGCGTTCCATTTTATGTATGCTGCTTTACAATACCATGTTTGCTTGGTATCACAAGTGGAACTAAGCTCCGTGTCGCCTCTGTGTAATAGTAATTACTCTTGGCTTCACTTAATTACGAAATTTTTAACAGCCTTATTTTTGAAGGTTTTTACTGAGGCGGCATCATGTATTTTCGATTTGATTTTAATTTCGTGTGCTCTGCTGATGCCTGAATTTGAAACATTAATCAATATCTGCCGGCATTAGAGGTTTTGAATTTTGAAAAAGTTTTTTGTTAAGAACACTGTGGATGAAATTTCAATCATGTTGACAAAGCGTAAAAAAAATACCAAACATTTTGGATTGGTTTGTTAGGATACGATTATTAAGGTTGCAAGTGCAAGTGTTTTGAAATCGATTCAAATTTTATTCGCGTTAAACTTTGTCTCAAATTGAGCTTCTGTAAACTGAGCTTTCTCGTCAGCCTTTTAATGAATATTGGTATATGCTGTAGTGGTTTGCTGGACTTTTTGGCATTTATTGTATTACTGCATTTTCCATGTGGTTCTTTCAACGTAAAGTTCGTGTGTCTCAAGTTTGGGGGCAATTGCACACTTTCGGCCAACTGGGTCACGTTCGCGCAAACTTCGGCCTAAATCACATTTTCGGGCAATTGGTCACGTTCGGGTATTTTTCGGCTAATTGCACATTTCGGCCAATTGGGTCGTCCGGGAATATCGTCCGGGTCGGTGGACCAGAATGTCATGCACTTTCTTATCCTCTAAGACTCGGGACCGAAAAACCCTGCTTCAACATCTGTAAGATATCGGCAATTTTAAACAAAAAACATGAAATGAGTAATAGCTGAAGAAATGAGGTAAACCTTTTCCGTTTAACATGATATCAAAACGGTCGTGAGTCATAAATTTTCATTTAGAAATAGTTTGTTTTGAAAATTTATGAAGAGCCTATCATTGAAACGGGCGGAAATTGTAAATCTAGGGTTGACCTAAACATAAAACTTGTTAGAAAACCAATTCGAGATGATCGAGGTATGTTTGTATCTCTCCAGAACCAAGAGAAAGCCAGAAAATTTTACCCATGGAAATTTTACCAATGCAAATCGAGCTTTACCTTATTTGAAAGATGAATGAATTATTTTGAAAGATGAGTGATTTTAGTTTCTATGTCTTTTATCTCCTTTTTTGTCGGTTAGTTTTTCATGCTAAGTATGGTTTTCTCGCAAGTAATTCGATGCTTGGCTTCTTTTCACGTTGCAAAGTTATTAAAGGTGCAAGTAATTCAGTTGTAAGGCTTTGATTTTTTAAGCAATTTTTGTATTTTTTTAAAGAAAAAATACAGGTTTTTTTTCCCGATTTGTCTTTTAGTTTTTTCCCGTTGCTTCAAACTTGATCTTCAAACATTCATAAAATGAAATTTCGGATAACGTTCTTTTCGGGTCAATTTTGGTAGATGTAGTTTTCCGAATCGGAAAAAAAAATGTTTTCATCGACATGCGTTATGCGTTCCATTTTATGTATGCTGCTTTACAATACCATGTTTGCTTGGTATCACAAGTGGAACTAAGCTCCGTGTCGCCTCTGTGTAATAGTAATTACTCTTGGCTTCACTTAAATTACGAAATTTTTAACAGCCGTATTTTTGAAGGTTTTTACTGAGGCGGCATCATGTATTTTCGATTTGATTTTAATTTCGTGTGCTCTGCTGATGCCTGAATTTGAAACATTAATCAATATCTGCCGGCATTAGAGGTTTTGAATTTTGAAAAAGTTTTTTGTTAAGAACACTGTGGATGAAATTTCAATCATGTTGACAAAGCGTAAAAAAAATACCAAACATTTTGGATTGACTTGTTAGGATACGATTAAGGTTGCGAGTGCAAGTGTTTTGAAATCGATTTTCAAATTTTATTCGCGTTAAACTTTGTCCCAAGTTGAGCTTCTGTAAACTGAGCTTTCTCGTCAGCCTTTTAATGAATATTGGTATATGCTGTAGTGGTTTGCTGGACTTTTTGGCATTTATTGTATTACTGCATTTTCCATGTGGTTCTTTCAACGTAAAGATCGTGTCTCAAGTTTGGGGGCAATTGCACACTTTCGGCCAACTGGGTCACGTTCGCGCAAACTTCGGCCTAAATCACATTTTCGGCCAATTAGTCACGTTCGGGTATTTTTCGGCTAATTGCACATTTCGGCCAATTGGGTCGTCCGGGAATATCGTCCGGGTCGGTGGACCAGAATGTCATGCACTTTCTTATCCTCTAAGACTCGGGACCGAAAAACCCTGCTTCAACATCTGTAAGATATCGGCAATTTTAAACAAAAAAAACATGAAATGAGTAATAGCTGAAGAAATGAGGTAAACCTTTTCCGTTTAACATGATATCAAAACGGTCGTGAGTCATAAATTTTCATTTAGAAATAGTTTGTTTTGAAAATTTATGAAGAGCCTATCATTGAAACGGGCGGAAATTGTAAATCTAGGGTTGACCTAAACATTAAACTTGTTAGAAAACCAATTCGAGATGATCGAGGTATGTTTACATCTCTCCAGAACCAAGAGAAAGCCAGAAAATTTTACCCATGGAAATTTTACCAATGCAAATCGAGCTTTACCTTATTTGAAAGATGAATGAATTATTTTGAAAGATGAGTGATTTTAGTTTCTATGTCTTTTATCTCCTTTTTTGTCGGTTAGTTTTTCATGCTAAGTATGGTTTTCTCGCAAGTAATTCGATGCTTGGCTTCTTTTCACGTTGCAAAGTTATTAAAGGTGCAAGTAATTCAGTTGTAAGGCTTTGATTTTTTAAGCAATTTTTGTATTTTTTTAAAGAAAAAATACAGGTTTTTTTCCCGATTTGTCTTTTAGTTTTTTCCCGTTGCTTCAAACTTGATCTTCAAACATTCATAAAATGAATCGGAAAAAAAAATGTTTTCATCGACATGCGTTATGCGTTCCATTTTATGTAGGCTGCTTTACAATACCATGTTTGCTTGGTATCACAAGTGGAACTAAGCTCCGTGTCGCCTCTGTATAATAGTGATTACTCTTGGCTTCACTTGATTACAAAATTTTTAACAGCCTTTTTTTTAAGGTTGTTACTGAGGCGGTATCATGTATTTTCGATTTGATTTTAATTTCGTGTGATCTGCTGATGCCTGAATTTGAAACATTAATCAATATCTGCCGGCATTAGAGGTTTTAATTTTTGAAAGAGTTTTTTTTGTTAAGAGAATTGTGTTTTATACATAGAAAAGTCCAGAAATTTTTTTGAAACAAAAGTTTCTATCCTTATAGCTGTAGAGATTAGAAACCATCTATATAGCGTTCATTGAAAAATGTTACTTCCCAACTTCGAAGTTCCGAGAAATAGGCGTTGAATGAAATTTCAATTATGTTGACAAAGCGTAAAAAGAATACCAAACATTTTGGATTGACTTGTTAGGATACGATTATTAAAAGGTTGCGAGTGCAAGTGTTTTGAAATCGATTTAAATTTTATTCGCGTTAACCTTTGTCTCGAATTGAGCTTCTGTAAACTGAGCTTTCTCGTCAGCCTTTTAATGAAGAATGGTATATGCTGTAGTTGTTTGCTAGAGTTTTTTGGCATTTATTGTATTACTGCATTTTCCATGTGGTTCTTTCATAGCAAACTTCGTGTGTCTCAAATTTGGCGGCTTTATTGCCGCTTTGAAAAATGGGCAATCACGATTTTGTTCAATCTGTCTGAGTCTTGTATTTTTAAAAAGGAGACGCATAGAGTGTTTCATAAATAAAATCTTTTTATTTCAGTTACATATATAACAGATGCAATTGAAATTAAAATGACTTAAATTATGAAACACTGTGCGTCTCCACTTTAAAACAGCAAGACTGCATTCCGATTCAACGATATCCAGTTTGCCCATTTTTCAAAAGATGTTCAATAACATATTCATTTTGTGTTCTATTCGACAATTTCCAGAAAATACCATGTTTCTGATGTTATTAATACATTCCTGTGCGTGTTCGTGCATCTATGTCATGAACAGTTCTGCTTTTTTGAAATTTCTGGTTGCAATTTTTATAAAAAAACGTCGCGTTCTTCGAAAAATTAAATTCTTATTTTTTTTAGCATAATTTCATTTTTCTTTAAAACTCAGTGTGTCTGATATGTATTTTGTGTTCAAGTGCCGTGGTGTATTCCGAAGTGAGAGAACAATCAATTGTTGTGTGCTTTCGATTTTTTAAAAAGAGTTTTTTTAAAGTAATGTTTTTTTTTCAATTCTGAAAAAATAATGAACATCATTCTTAATATATAAGTTGTCCTAACTTCAGTATTTTAAGGTTTACGCTATTACTTCCAAATCTAGAATGAAAATTGAGCCTTCTGAGTTTTTAGCTAATGAAAAATGAATTGTTTTTAAAAGAAAAACCGTATATTTTTAATACCTAAATAGAATGCAAAAACTGTTGTATTCTCTGAAACTATTACCGAGTTTATTGAAGTTGCGAGTTCGAATTGAAGTTCTGGACTCGCAAACCTTGATGTTTCCAGAAATAGGTTTATATAAAAATGATCTCAAAAGATAAGAATAATTCCAAATCTTCTGGTTAATTTTTTTCGCACACTTTGTTGATTTGCATGCAGCAAAAGCTAAAAAAAATTTTCTGAAGTTATTCTAAAAAAATTACCAATAAGCATAAAGTTCCAAAAATAATAATAAGGAAACGGATGTGTATAGCAAGTGTATTGAAATCGGGTACATTCTTGGGACTGCAGTGGCCTGCAGTTAGATTTTAGCCAGGAGCCCAATTATTTGGAAATTGTCAGTTTTTTCTTTAGTATATTTTAGTTATCTGGCTACTTTTTGTCCGCTTATTTTTTTTTCGTCGATTTTTGTTTTTATAGAATAGTTTGAATAGTTTTTATAGAATAGTTTTTATAGAAAAATTTGAAGGTTTTTATAGAATAGTTTGAAATCTTAGTTTTTATAGAATAGTTTGCCTCTGTTTGAAACCTTGCGAGAAAAAATTCTGGTTACTTGGTGCACAAGAATACGTGACGAATAGCCAGGGTACGTTTCCAAACGTAAATTTAAACATGAAATTTTGGATATAGCTCTAGAAGTTTTGCATTTAGTATTGGTCTTCACTATATACCGGAACATATTTTCTTTTCTATTTTTCTTGGTTAATTCCAATTCGACACGTTTTTTTCTTTCTTTTGTTTATTTCAGTTTTTATTTAAGCATATGTTATTTGTTCGTTTTTTTTTGCGCGCGAGTTTTTTCCATTTGTTGGAAATCATTTTACGTTTTTGCAGTGACTGCCTTACACTACCGGTTTGTTTAACTACTGTCTCCTGGCAATAAAAATAAAAAATCTTTTGAAAATGCTTCTTTGTTTTTATTGTGCTTGTTTTAAATAGCCGATTTTGCACTTTCATTCCCATTATTATTTTTCGAATTTATGGCCTATTAAACTATAGATATTCAGAGGTTTCACTGTTTAGCCAATAGAGCTGAAACTGCTCACTTAGACCCGAAAAAAAATATACAAGTTATATTGCATTCTACTCGTTCCAATCAATTGATTCTCTAGCGTTTCTATTCAGTTGAATCATGTTTTAAAAACGGTGATTCAGTGCAATTTCTAGAAAATATCCGTTTTAATAGTTATCGTTGCAAAGTCAATTAATTCGTTTTTGTTTTGTATTCACTCCGATTTTACGAGCTATATAAAACTATTAAAAATTGGTAATAACGTCTGATCATGTTTCTCTTTTTGGTTTTCGCCTCTCCTTTTTTATAGTCATTCAATTCAACGAAGAACTATAGCTACCATAAGTACACAAATGCTCTGAAAAAGAAATGACCACACAGTAAGTAATGGTCAAATAATCACCAAGTTACTGCGAACAACTTTCGAATAGAGCAACAGCACAAAAACTAAGTCAAGCCTGCATTATTATTACATTGCTCACGATTCTGGCTGCTTGAATACTCCTTAAATCTAAATAGTCTACCAGTTTTACATTTTGGCTCGCATTTTGCTGTTTTTTTTTCCTCGTGGTTTTTGAAGATAAACCACGCGATATCTACAATTGTTTTGGAAATGAAGTTGCTGATTACTTCCTTAATTATATCTTCCTTCTTGATTTCCAAGCATGCGTCGACTACAAACCCTGCGATCAGTAAGTTCTTGATTCATTTCAGTTCAACTAACCCAGTTAGTGTCTTGTTTTCTGTTAATGCGAATGGATCTGAAGCAAAGAGCAGCGACCTCAGGCATTTCAATTCAAAAATATCATCTTTCACCGGCTATCTTTTAATGGCCAATTTTAAGGTCGAAGTTTTGCAATGCAACATTCTTCTAAAAATTGAAGTTCCAACAAAATGAACGTCGTCAAAATAGTTTGTCAGATGTTTTTTTAGTTTGATAATTTCATGTTGAATTCGGCCTTCTTAATTTTGCACAAATGCACATAATTCTTAAAAAAATAAAGGATTTCCTGTTATTTTTTCCGTAGAAAGAGCGATTTATTTAGGGTGATCAAAAGCTTTCAGACTGAAACACTAAGCTTTAAAAAATGAACAGAAATTGGCATCCAATTTTAATTCTATTAAAGTTTTGACAATATTTAAACTCTCATTTTCACTCATTCAAGCAGCTTATTTCACCTAATTCAATCGCCCTTACAAGGAAAAAAAAACAAAAAGTTAGTTCAAAAAATAAAAATATGTTCAAGCTTCTGCTCATCCTGTATAATTCAGTGTGAAAACTGAAAATATTCAGACCAGATTTTCTTTCATTTTATTTTCTTAAAATCTGAATCATGACGACCATTAGGGCTTCAAAGTGATATCTCCATACGAGCCTAACTAATCAATATCTATACGCAGGAGTATGAACAGCACAGACGCAGAAAAACACAGCACCCCTTAATGGTGACTATATGGCTACTACAACAATCACAAAATGATAACCAATTTGGCCTCACGTGCTTTTTCGAGGTGGAAAAAAACGGCCGAATTCAAAACATCCTACGTCATAGTTCTTTCCTTTCACTTGGTGAATTGGTCGGAACAAAAATCTTAGGCAGAGATGGACGTCAAAGAATAGTTTTGGAGATTTTCAAGAACATTTTAAGAAAAAACCGACTCTGAACCAGGAGTGCTTTTTGCGAAATTTACTTCCACGCCACTCAAAAGATCCGGCTCAGGATTTTTTTAACAATATAGTCTAAACGCCTCCCTTTGCCTGATAGTGCTCAGTGTTGGCAGAAAACACACTTGTTTTTTTCACGTGTTTTTTCCATTGTTCTTTTTGCGATTGCGATACGCAAGAGTGTTGTTCAAAAGTTCTAGAAAAAACCTGATTTAGAAACAAAACAATGATTTAAAAGTTTTTTGTTCAAAACTTCGTTTCTTTTTTAAAAAAAAAATATTTTTTTTTGTTAATCCTGATAGCGTCAATGTAAACTATTTTGAGGAGGCGAGTGAAGAAAGTGTTCAAAGTTTGGCTTAAGGCAAAAGGTATTCAAGAGTATTTAGTGTCATGAGGAAACTACTTCTCATGCTACTCTTATAAAATTGAAGTCATCCCCACTCGCCCCACAAAAAAACTACTATATTTCTATTTCTAGCTGTGGTGGCTAATTTAGATTTTTTCTTTTTTCAATGGCCCCAGCCCTGCACTCTGCAACATATGCTTTAGCGTAAAAGCGAGAATTTTTATTACTTTTATCGGTGCGGGTTAAAAAACTTAAAACTTTATAGCTCAATATTTTTTTTATATGGTAACAGTTTTGTTTTCGGCCCAATATGGGTCGACTCAAATTTTGTTGCCTTAGTTGCCGCTCGGTTATTGTTTCTCAATGCTTTTGCAGACTGTTAATGAGCATCAACTCCCTCCCCCATTGTGGTACATAGTAAAGAATAACCACTCCTACATAGAACTAATTCAATGGTTAAGCTAAGCATATTGTGATTTTGAAAATCTTCATCTATTTCTAGCCGATTGCATTTGTTTTTACAGAAAAAGATCCCAAATTTGTTCAATTAAGAAAGGACACTTGTCTCTTAAGCTTTTTTGTTTTTAAGCTCTGAATGAGTCAACAGACTCGACTCTGACTCTTACAATAACGGTCGACAGTGGAGATCCAGTTGTGGGTGATATCACAATTAGCCCTACTTCGATCCCAGCTGCGGACATTTCTGAATCAACCACAACCGATAACCAATTCACATTCAGTGGACTGCTACATGGGACATGCTATTCCATCTCTTACTTGACAACAACAACTAAACAAGCATGCACTAGTAAGTTGAGGACTCCACAATTTTAAGGAAAACGTCGTTTCTCGCAAGTTAAAAATATACAATCAACCACAACCATCAGCCACAAAGCATTTAAGCTGCTTTGTGCAGCGTTTAAGCTCGTCTGATGACCTATAAAACAATAGAATGGAAATTGGCAGGAAAACAAATCAGATAAAAATCGAAATGTCTTTAAAATCGCAATGCCTTTCAATAACAATATCATCATCAGCCATTTCTGTCACTGAAAATAATGGAATTTGGCTGTTTTTTTTTTGCTATTTTTCCCTCCACTCAAATAAGCATCAATTTTAAATAAGCATCAATAACGAGTGTGTTTACGAGTTGAATTATGAAGACCAAATATCTTGGGAATAGCTGAAATAGTGGACATGGCCATTTTTTCAGTAATCGGACCCTGTTAGCCATTGTTTTACAGCTGAAATATTGCAGATGGGGCTTTTTGTTTTAATGTATCGAGAGAATTAGCTGCTATTTTGAATGTGTCTATTGTAGAAGTGCAAGTCAGTCCTCAAGATGAAACAACATCCAGTGTGAATTTGAATGTGGATTCCAGTTCCGGTGACGTCACTGCAGCCACTGCTGTCTACACAGACAAAAATGGGACACCTCAAACCGTAGGTGGTACTGTAACAGGATCTGCTGTCTCGATTGCTGTGATTACTCTGGAAGGAGGAACCAAGTATACAGCAGAGATCAATGGAGTTACTGTTACTTATACGGGAGATAATCTTCCGACAAATCATTCGTGGGCTGCGGACAGTGTCGAATTCTGTTCGAGTCAGTATTTTGTTTCATTTAAAATTTCTGTGATAGGAATCGTGAATGAACTATAAATTTATTCCACGACTTTTTTGCGTGCATTACAGCGTAACTTAACTTCCACATCTAGCTATGTTTGTGATCACCAGAGTTGCGTGATGACCATGACACGACAGTAGTTACTGTCTCACATCACTTCTCAACTTATGTCAACTAAAATAATATCAAGGGAATGTAAATAGTAAAATTGAATGTAAATCGAGTAAAATATGAAGTGTTGCATTTCAGTCTTGCAAGACTGCGGAATAAAGACACTATATGTAATCAGTTCCACAAGAATAAGCTAAACAATGCTAAAAAATCAGTAGTGGGTTCAACTGTTTCAGAACCCAAGCCAGTTCAGACTGTGGCTCTAACTGCGGATACAACTCCGTCATTGGATTCGGTCAGTTTGACGGTGACATTGTTGGGTGCCCCTGTCAATGCAGATTCAGTGATGAAGATAAAGCCCACTTGTGGGACAACAGCAGAATCCGAACAAGACTGTTCTGCATCTCCCACCTGTACTGTGTCTCCCTTGAGTGTTGCGGGGTGTGAGTACACGATGGCTGTGCGGATGGTGTGTGAAGTGTCTGGTCACGATGCAGTTGATAGTGAGCTTGTAACCTTCAGCACATGCACAAGTTAGTAATTGCATATCAGAGTTGCCAATTACATTTGCATATGATGAATTACTAGTCTTTATTTCTGTGCATGGTAATTATACGCATTTTGCCTCTCCTCCTTGTGCAAGCTCAATTTATGCATTCAGGAAGAATTTGTTCGGTAGATTGAGGATTAGAATAGGCGCTAAAGAGCTCCGGATTCAACACAGGGCTGGCCCAAATTTAATTCGACCACTTTGGAATGTTTCAGAACCAGTTCCGCCGAACTTGGGTGCGATATCTGCAATAGAGACTGCCGCCTTCTCAATTGCTGGCATCTCTGTTGCGAGTGGATTTGCCTCCAAGTACTCGATTAGCATCAGGTGTAACCAAACAGCTACCCCTGATGCCGAAGTATGGGGAAACTCGAATATTACTGACGGCTCGGCAGCTATAGCTGTGGATAGTTTGGTTCCAGGATGCAAACACGAGATAACAATTGCTTCTTTCTGTGTGGTTGAAGGTGACCCTTCAAAGGATACAAAAAGCGAGGACAAGATCGTCTATCAGTGTACAAGTAAGAGTGTTTACTATTTTCTTAAGAAAAAGAATTATTGAAGAAGATTTAATTTATTGCTAGAACGATTTTGGAGCTTTTTTGTTCTGACCGCTTCACTGAAAGTGATGAAAAGGAGATACGAATTAGCCAGTGTTTTTCCTCAAATTTGACTATCCCGGAAAAACTCGGAGGTGGTCAAGTACAGTATCATATTAAAGCCCTATTGGTCGAGATCTGGATTCTAAAAGAAACCGACGAAATGGTTTTCTCCGTCTCGAGAAAAATTGGTCTTAACTTTGCCTTTGTACAGTATAATTAACATATTTTTGTATTGTTTAATCGGTGAGACAAATAATGGCTTCTTACGCTTACGATAATCAAACGTTATCAAACTGGAGTATAGACTTTTTTTCCAGCTAACAACTAATTTAACAAAGTCAGTTGAATCACTTGCTGACTTCTTTTCCCTTCTCGTAATATCTTCCAGGCTGCTTCCCCCTTGGCCTAGAGGTAAATCAGTTGCCTTTGTACCCTAAAATCTAGGGTTCGAGTCGTGGCCGAACCTTGTTTTTTTTCAGTATGAAGAAAATTGGGAAAAATTCAGAGAAACTTGAATTGTTGGTTTTTATTTTGTCCGCTCAAGTTTTTTCGGCCGAATTGACATAGGATTTTGCGTGTGATGTAGAAAATTTTCATTTTAATTTCAAATGCAAATGTTGTTCATTCTAATTTTAAGGGGGGGGGGGGGGTGCTTGAAAGATTAAAAAAACCATAATTTTTTCCCGGTTTTGTTGGTGTCTGTTCGAAGATTGTCGGCTTAGTTGCCACATCACTGATTTTTTGCTGTGAGCAACTTTTATTGTAGTTACAAGTTCAAGTGCTGTTCATTCTAGTTTCAAGGGGTAGTTGAAAATTTGAAAAAAGTCAAAAAATCTTTTTTTTTTGTTTATTTGGTTTCAGCTTAAAAGTTGTTGGCTTAGTTGCCACATCACTGATTTTTCTTGTGCTGGAAGCAACTTTCATTGTAGTTGCAATTGCAAGTGTTGTACATTGTTGTTTAAGGTGGGACTTAAACTTTTTTTTTCTAAAATCATAGTTTTTCCGGCTCAACTTGTGTAAACTTAAAGATTATCGGCTTTGTTTCGTTTCGTAAATTTTGTTCCGTTGTTCCTGATTGAAATTTCAAGTGTCTAAAGCATTTGTCGGGAATGAATTTCTATCGAGACATATGAAAGTTTATATGACCTAGTTTTTTTGAAAAATATTCATTTTTTTGCCTTTTTTATATTTATGATGTATCGCAAGTGGGGCGAAGATCCGCTCCGCCTCTGTGTATAATTCTACTGCACTTTTAACCTTTTCAGCCGTTATCACCGAAAAATATTGTTTTATTGAACCCACAACGCAACGCTTAAAAATAGTTTTTTTTAAAAAATTTTTTACATTAGTGAGCTAGCGAGCGTAAGCATAGCTTAATAGTATGACTCTTCTTTCTTTATTTCCATACTAACTCGCAAAAAAAAATATTCATATGCTCGCTCCAATTTCAAACTCTGAAAAACCTAAAAAAATCCAACTCAAACAGTTGAATGAACAAGAAATATTTCTCGGCAAGTAACTCCGCTTGAAGGATAATTTCTAAGTCGTTCATAGCATCAACAATTTACAATTTAAAATGTAAAGCAAGCTCTCAAAACACTGGTATTTCTCCTTGAGACAAATTGAGCTGTTTTTGGAGGTCAGACTTAATCATAATCAAGCCTGAACCGAGTTACTGAGAAAAAACGGTAAAAATTGGGGTATCACACCCTATGTCAGTATGTTATAACATGGGTAGGTGGGGGCTCGAACTCACGCAAACCAGTCGACCTTATTTCTAGCATTTGTCTTAGACCGCTTGGATGAACTTTCTTTGTTTCATGCCTTTATACGTTCACGCTCCACCACCAAAGACAGGAACTGGAATGAGGAACTGGAACGGTCGATCGGGTAAATTTGCTGTCTTCGGTCGGCCGGGTAGTTGTCCTAACGAGAACGGAACGTGCGCATCCGTGTCTTCGGAGGGTAAAAATTTCACGAGCAATCGTCTTCAATCGACCATACAAGATCAACCGTCTTGAGAACAACGTCAGATTGGGTGTTCCACCTCGCACGCTTGTTAAGTTAAGGGGCATACTCCCGTAGCCAACGTAACCATATAACGTCAGCGTACGACTGCGCTCCTACGTACATTTTCTTATGATTGAATTATTCCCCAGAAAAGAGCGAAGGAAAGCTTGCGGCGTACTGCCCAAGCAAAAAGTGACTGGGGGCTAAAGCTTCTAAATCACGCGAATCGGTAGTTAACGGAGTGATTGGTCTTGCAATCAAGACCTGCTCAACTAAGTAGAGTGTCGTTCTCAACACTTTTTCTGTTACCCGCCTACTGCCTAGTATATCGTGGAGCACAAGCTTAAAGCTACGACCGAGGAACTACCAAGAACCCCCATGGTGAGGTTCACTGAGTGTGTTAAATTCCAGGCTATACATTTTTGCTCAAAGACGGTTGGAGCCATGTGGTTCCAGTTCTTGATGTAGGCAACTGTTCCTTTTCCGTACCCACAAAGCTGGACCCGCAGCTTCGCCTCTGTGTTGAGCTAATGTTCCGTCTGAGAGATGGGACGGAATGTTGTATTAGGGTGTGTCTTTTTGCTCGAAAAGAGGTACAGTAGTTTTCTTGCAGGATATATTATGCAACTTTGAACTAACTAGTAGTAACCTGCTGGTAACTTCGCCCATGGACATAGGCGGATTCTATGGACAAAAAGAAGAAAACGAGGACCACACTTAGATCAATGAAACCTAGACGAGGCGACAAAATGAGAAGTCAGCTTGCAAAGACTGAAAGAGACCAACAATATGAAGTCAGCTTGCAAAGACACCAACAATATGTTCACACCGATGCCCCAGAAAATGTGATTCAACAAAATGAAAGTCCAGTCGAACTACCTGAGATCATCAATCCCATTACGCTGGTCAAAATTGCAACGCACAGCGAGGCCAGCGAAATTAATAAGAAATATACTGAAGCGCATAAATGGTCTCAACAGCTGGTGTGATTTCCAAATTCAAACCTCCTTCGTAAGCGTGCTACCTTTAGAAGAGGCGCTGACATAAGCACGAAAACCTTATCACTGGAAACGGTGTTTCCTCTTCTACGACTGGTCCACCGCTTAGCAGATGCGATATCACAATGGCTAGAATGTCTATCTATCAAACATCAGTGGTAATCGATCTTTGCAATTCAATCCGAAGCTCAAAACAGAGGTGTAGCTACAGTAAAAACAACCAGTACTATCAAGCAAAAAGAAAAACAACAAGGATAGTGACCATTCATAAAAAAATGGTCCATTCATTCAATTTGAAGCCCTTTTTGCGCGTGTGGCGATGAGAATACGAACATTTGATACGAACAGATCGTGTGAAGAGTCGGTAATTTAGGCATAATCGAGATCAGTTGTTTTCGCGTAAAAATGACAAACCCCGAAACTATGAAAAAAATCAAACTTGTTCAAAAAATATTCTATTTTTTGCAGAATAATTGTTTTGTTTTAAAACCTTTTTATTGCTAAAAAAGCGCTATTTTTTAGCTTCCAAAACAAGTACTCCTGGAAAAACACGAAGTTTTCTGCTGTTTACATTTTTCACTTGTAGTCTAATTCTTGTGATAAATTAATTAAATGGTTTCTTGTTAGATGTATCGACAAACCTGATTATAACTAGGTAGCTCTTGATTACGAGGGAGGGTCTGCTTCGTGAAAACCTATCTCAGCTCGTACAAGCAGAAAGGTAATGCTGACAAATCTCAACAAGTTTATGATTCACTTCGTGAATCTATTGACAACCTTGAAAAACTGTGGCGACACCCAACCACGAGCCCAAAAGAAGTAACCCCAATTTAATCAAAAAAGGTGATGAAACCTTGCATGAGTTAGCAGTGCTAACCATGACGTGAAACAGATCAAGAAACAAAATGAACTTACTAAACTTCTTATTCAGAAGTCAGTCCGAGACACAATCTGTCAGCTAAGGGTTGGCAGCCCACCAAAAGATATACATGGAGCCAACAGCGGTACCAAGGTCAACCAAGAAATTTCAAAGGTCGAAGAAGTGTACTTCTCACTGTTAACAGCGTTAAGGAATCCAAGAAATCAAGGAAGCCAAGGCGGTTACCCTGAAACCTTCTGAGAAATGTAGAGTGTATCTCTCTGCTGGTCTTTCACCTCAAAACTACAGCATTCTGTGGAACAACAAGTTTCGAAAAGAATAAGATGTGAACTGCTCAACAGAGATATCCAACCTGGTCGCATCCGCTTCAAAAACCTGAAATTTTTCTCGTACAGCAATGAAATTACAGATCTTTCAAGTGATGACCGAAACATGAGCACAAACTGACTAGACTCGACCGAACTCATTGTTTTCTGCTTCACTGCTCGTAGTCTTTTTAACTCAGGGATTCGACCCTCTGCCTACCTAAAGGGTCCCCCTTTGATACTTTTTAAGAAATCCAGTTTTGGCCGACCAACCGGCGCCAATATATACTAATTTTGAGTGGGGAGCGGGCGCCGAAAAAACGCGATTTTTTGTTCAACATTTTCCAAAAAGTGCCTAAAAACGCCTTTTTTGGGCTGTTTTTCAAATTTTTGCCTGCGGCGCAAAAAATTTGGCCAAAACAGGGACTAAATCGTGCTTAGGGAGAGCTCAAAAAATCAATTCGGTCGACCTAAAAAAAAGGTCGACAAAATTTTCGAAAATTTTTTGAAAATCCGCCCCCCCCCTCGAGAAAATCCTAGATCCGCCCCTGAATCCACCCAATGAGTCGAATTGTTTATGGAAGTCGCTGAAATGATTGAAGTCGTTGAAAATGTGGCAAATGGTTTGTGCATTCTCTTGATTGGAGATCTAAACTTAGCTGCTGCATCCTGGGAGAATATGTCCAGTCCACTGTTCAATGAACATGTGAGTTATAACCGAGGTGGTTATCTCGTAGAGTAATTTCGGATAGGGTACACCGTCTGCTCGTCACGCTATCTTATTTTCGGCCGGATAGATTCGTGCAACTTCTTAGTCTAATACCGATCCTAATCTTACTCTTATACTATCTAGTCTCAGGGTGTTTAACTAGTCTCTGCTAGGCTCAATAGATCTAGGGTATACTGGTTTAATGCGGCTGCTGAAGTCTTCTTGGAGAGTCAACTAATTTCTAAGTTAAATTCAAATCTCTCTGGTGCTGAAATTACAAGTAATTCCAGCACTTACAAATAAGTGGGTTGTTAGTTAGATGGATCATGATTGGTTAATATTAAATACTTAACAGTGGTAAAATATCTAATTTATCCAATCATAAAATGTAGTTTAGATCAGGTTCCACCCATCCGGGTTTTACAGAGTTTTTTAGAATAGTCTTTCTGCAATTCAAAAGATGGATGATGGACGTTGGTATTTGGCGAACATCATATTTCGTCTGGGTTCTCTTGTTAGAGAAGTTCCAGATTCAGTCGTTGTGTCTTCTCATGACAACGACTGGGTTTTCGCAACAAACTCAAATCTGATTTCAGAATGGTTTGCTATGACAGGTTTTTTCGTTTCATGTAGAGAACTTCTTTGTGTTTGACCTTGTCTGGGAATGGCGTGGAGATTGTGCGTGGAGGGGATGCCTGGTTACTCGGATCTGTACGTATACTTGAACATCGAGGTGGTCATTGGTCTAGTTCAATGAAGTCCTTTTCTGCGAAGTCAAGTCGTACTCTAAATCCTTTGAGTTGTGATTGTGGGCGGCATATTGATTGTGGTTGGCCATTCTTTTTCGAGTGTAGTGGGGTCATTTTGTCTTTGGATGTTCGTCTTTGGTGTTGTATGCTGATCTATATATACTGCAAGGTATAATTTACATTTTATAAAATTTTTATTAGTTTGGTGTTTTAATTATGATTTTGGTTAGTTGTTTTCACAAAAGCTTTTTGTTTTAGTTCGGTTATTTTGAAGAGTTACTCACCCTTGAGTACCTCTTATTAAAAATAGGAGTGTGGTCACAAAGCGTGGATGTAGCGCGGTGGGTTAGGCCGGCTATAGAGCATGCTCAGGACGTCCTCTCTGGTGGGTTAGGCCAGGAGTGGGAGTATGGTTTCGTGCGGTTTCTGTGAGAGGTCCTATTATGTGATAACGTTTTATGTTGGGTTTATTGTGGTTTTTCTTATGTTTCGTTGGTTGTGTCCTTTTTTCAAAAATCAAATTGTTTTTGGTATGGGGTTGTCTTTCGGCTTTTTTGTGTTTTATTGTTTCTTTCTTAGACTTTATAATAGTCTTCAAAAGAATAAATTATCCAGTTTTAAACTGGGTTAATCCGGTTTGGGTACCGTTGGTTTCCTTTTCTTAGTCATGCTGTTATTTTATGTGTTGTGGTGTTTAGTAAGCTGCATTGGTTAGTTTTGTTTAGTATATAATTCCTTTCCAACCGGGTTAAAGGAAAGTTTGAAACTTGTTATCGTGTGTTAGAGTTGTTGAGTGTGAAAGCTTGAAACTGAAATTCATTATTTAAACAATTCTTCGTGGGCGAGCTGTGCGAGTTTGGATAGAATTCTTGTGCGAGTGAATGAAAATATCAAAAGGTTAGTACTGCATTTGCGTTTTATTAATTTACTACATAGAATTTCAATTTTATTGCTTGTTTTGGGGAAAATTTAAGTTACAAATTTTCATCATTATTAGAATTACTGCTTTTAGGGAAATAATTTATAAATTAATTTATTACATTTGTATGAATTTTATTTAATTTAGCTGGTGCAAAAGATTATTAGAGTTTGGGACAATTTGAAGTTTTCTATTTTTTATTTTTCTTTTGTGTATTTTGCAGATGATCGTGAGATGAAGACTAAAAATCTAAATAAAACATGGATAAAGAATGGTTAGTGTTTTATTTTAAATTTATTAGTATATGTATAGTTTATACTTACCTGTTAGTCGTCGGGGAAAAAACCGTGGGGGAAGATGTCGTGGATTATGTCGGAATTTGTTAGTAACTTTGCTATTATGCGAATGATGTTTTTAGTTTGAAGCAGTGGCCAAAGCAATTGAAGTGCTTTAATGGTTTTTAGTTCTTCAGTGCCAACTGCAAAATCATAAGGTGTGTTTTGGATGAGATTATATAATTTGTGGTTATATTTAGTGTTGTGGATGAATTCTAATATGGGGATTTCTATAGGTTGAACAAATTCATGTGGGATAAGGAAGGGTCGGGATTCTTCTGCGTTGAAGGTCTTGGTGATGGGACAAAAAATATACATTTGGGTTATGGGATCATAATTTCGAAGAATACCATGAAGGTTAGTATCTTTAATGCAATATGTGAAGTTAAGAAAGAATGGTGAGGTGTATTTGGAATTGATGAATTGGAAACGGTGGTGTGGTTGTCTGGAGGGAGTGTGTAGGTCGAAGTGATTTTGTATAAAACGATAATATGTATATGTGTGAGTTTGTTTAGTGCGCAACATAATATCGTGTGAGCAGTGCAAATCTCTTTCATGTGGTGCAAGGAAATGAAAGGTTAGTGAAAATATTTGGAAGCGTTCTTTAAAACTTTCGTAGGCTTGCGTGTCTGTTAGTGCTTCTGAGATGATGTGGTCAAATTTGCGATCAAAGATATTGAGGGTAAATACATATGGTGTTTTAATGAAAAATTTTTCTGTGATTTGTGGGTTAGCGAAGCGGTCATCGTCTAAGAATTGATCTTGGTTAGTTCGGATGATATTATGATCGTAATATTCTAGCGTATATTCGTTAGCTCGGGGTGCAGTGTATGTTTTTAGTGATTTTTTATATCCAATGTAAGTAAATTGTCTGTGTGTTAGTGGTGTAGTTAGTCGATATAGCATATCTTGATTTCGTTCTATATCGATGTGAGTATTAGATAAAGGTAGGCAAAGGGGGTTAGTAAAATGATAATATGATGTCCAATGAAGTGTAGGCATTAAAACTTGTTCATCTACAAAGCTACGTGTATCGTTAGTATCTGTAGGGGTGTTCAAAGTATATTGTGGAAATGAAGGTAAGGTGATTGCTAAAAATTCTTTCGTGTTAGTGTGATTTGGATGATTTATATATTCACGTGCTGTTCCTGGTTTTGTTGGAAATGGATGGTTTGGGAATTTTCTTTTGAAAGTGCGGTAAGCTCTATTAGTGCTAAAAGATGATTCGGTGGATGTAGATGATGGTGCTAATGATGCGGTATAAGCTGAAGAGGGTGTAGGGGTAGGTGGGTTTGATGATTCTATTGTGGATGAAATCTGATTTATAGTGGGGTTTTCAAGGTGGAAGGGTTGTTGTTGTAAGGTGATAAAATTATCTAGTTCCTGGGAGATTTGGGGAGTATCTGGAGAATTGGATGATCGGTCTGAATGAAATGAGGAGTAGGTTGGGGTAACTTGTGAAGCATAGGATGGTGTAGAAATGGATGGGAGTGGTTGAAAAGGGGGTTTCGAAAAAACTGAGGGATTGGTTTGAAAATTATTGGATGGAGATGGTTCAGAGTCTGCAAATTCGTCAGGGGTTTCAATATCTGGGTTATTGAGTTGTGAGATGGAGTATAAAACTGAGATGTGTGAATTAGTGTCTGAATTCATGCCTGATGTTATATTACTGGTTGGGAAATCGGGTGGTGGGAAGGCAAAAAGTGGAATTATTGTAATTGGAGTGTTGAGGTTGGTTGGGTGTGAATTTGAGCGGTGTAGGGATCCAAGTTGTCGGCTCATCGTGGGCTAACAAAATTATTATTTTGAGACTGAAAAGCGGTGGTATGGGGTTGTTCTATAATTTGTTCATATTTATTTTCATCTAGGGGATGGTGTGTCATTATATGTTGAATGGGACTTTGTGATATGGTTGGTCTAGAATTTGGATTATTTGTTAATGCTAAATTTCGAAAATTTCGTGGGACTAGTGATAATGGATGGTTATGTGGTAGTGGTGGTAACTGTGGTGCTGTAGGCGTAATGTCTACATTATTATGTTCTTCGTCGTATGTGTTCTGTCTTGTTGCTATTTTTGTGTTGTATTCCTTTATTTGTGCATCTAAAAGAATTTTGTTTATGGATGATGAAAAAATTCCAAAAAATCCTGCAAATAGTATGCGTGCTACACTTGCTTGTCTATTTACTTGTGTGTGTATAGCGCATGTATTATAGATTCCTTTTAAAAGCGAAAAAAGAAATCTTATAAAGTTAAACATTGCGTATAAAATAGTCAATTTTTCTAAGATGTAGTAGGGCCATCCTAGAAAATCGAGAATTTCATTTTTTAGTGTAACAAAGCTAAAAATATTTATACGTGAAATATCTTGTGGTCGGTATTTTTCACCGTTTAGATATATATAGTCTTTAATGTCTTTAAAATATCCGCTATAGTCTTGTGTATAAATATCTGCAAATCCTGCTGTTTCGGCAAGTTTGCGTAAGTTTTGGTCAATTGATTGTCTTTGTATTGTGTCCATTTGTGTTAATAATTCTTGGAATTGTTGTGTTCTAATGTGATGTTGTATATCGGATTTTGAATATATTCCAATTGATTGTAAGTCGATATTTGGGTTTCGAACAATAGCTCTAATGCTTTCAGGTGAAAATTTTTTGAGTGATTGCATTAATGTGGGATATGGAGTAAGAAGATAATATTTATCTTCATCAGGGTTCAGTTGAACTACATTGTGGCTATTTTCTGATCCACATGGGACTGCGGTATCCCAGAAATAGGTTCGTCTTGAAAGTGTGTCAACGAAATGTACTTTATTCTTATAAAAGATAGGGATTCTTTTATAGCATCGTTTATCTTCAAAAACATATAGTGGTGATACTTTTGTGGTACAGGTATAAAACCATAAAATGTTTCCTTCATAATCTAAAAAATTTGATCTATTTCCTGATAGTGAATATCCTGCGTAGGGTATTTTTAATACTGCTAGTGCAAGTGATTGTAGGATTTGTGTCCTTTCTAGTTCGCATAGCTGGTGAAGTGTTTCTAATTCAGATAGTGACATTTCTTGAAAAATTCGGCTAATTGTATAGTCTAATTTCATATCTAGGTGAATATCATAGTGGATGTTACCGAAATATGTACTATTCATTAGTGATAATTCTTGTAAACGTGTGCTTCTAGTGTCATGGGGCTTTAGATGTCCACCAGGTTGATTTTTACTCTTTTGAAAATTAACTGGTATATATGATGTTCCTTCGTTTATAGGGTGACTTGTGGCGTATGGGTCGATTTTTACTTTTCCAGTGGTCATGTCGAATCCTTTTTCGTATTCAACTAATATCTCGGAGTATTGTGTTTTGTGAAGTGGATTTCTGTATTTACATGCAAGTTCTGTTTCTTGATATATTTGAAAACGTGTCAATTTATTTTCTATATTGTGTATGTTTCTAAAATTAGAACTTTGTCTTCGTGACGGATGGACTTGGTCGTATGGAATTGATTGTATGAAATATTTTTCGTGAAATTTTATCATACGAGCGTGTATTTTTGCTACTTGAAATGTTGTACATGTGTCTTCAGGGAACCAAACAATTGTTGCTTGTGTTCGTGTTGTAGGGTCACAATAGCCTTGGTCGTTTTTACAAGGTAATCTAATTCCTTGATAGAGCATTGTGTTGTCTGATAAATCGCGTGTGAGTTGTATTTTTTCGAGTTGTATTTTCCAATCAAAAAACATGATTTCTTGATATCCTTTATTTTTTGTGTCTGCTTTGCAGTTTGATGGGTCATTTATACCAATGTGTGGTATCCAGTGTTTATCGTGTATATCATAAGTTAATCTTCCGTGTGCGCCGTTGTATGGGTATTTTTCATCTAATTTTATATGTCCTTGATATCTTTCAAGTTTTGCTTGATGTACAGAATCTGCAAAAACTTGGAAATATACTAATTTTCTATCAGTGTTTTTATTTCTTGTGATATTGAGTCTTAGTAACTCGTTTCTACAATCTTCGGGATTGAGATGTAGAAGTCGTTCGATATTACTTTGGTAGAATGATTCGTGGTCAAGTCGGTTTTTATTTCCATTTGAGACTTGTGAACAATGTACTTTCTTTTCGGAAAATGTCGCTGTGAATTTATATCCTTTAACTGTTGTTGCTCGGGCTTTTGAATAAAGTGTCGCTATTACATTTGTTGTTTCTATAGCTTGTGGTTCTGTTTCGCATTGTGATACTTGATTTATTGCATATTTGTGTAATGTTTTTTGTTCGTTTTCGTCACAATCGTAATGTGTTACTAATAAATCTTGGGGTCCTGTGCGGGGGGAAGGGTTTATGTTTTCATTTGAGGTTATTAGAAAAAGGAGTTGGAGAAAAATTAAAATTTTTAGAGTATACATGTGTATGACAATCCTGAATATGGGTTATAAAATGTGATGTAACCAATTGTCTTTTTGGTATATCTGTCGTATTTGTATATTACTTCAGTTGTTATAAATGGTGGTGGTAGGGATTGAGCTGTTATATTTGGTGGATTTAATGGATAGGGATGTTGAGTAATGTTGTTTAATTTAACCGTGATTTCAAATTTTAATTGTAGACTATTCTGTTGGAGTATTTGGATGTTATGAGCACGAATGTCTTCGTGAATGTCTTGTCTATATTGTAGTCTATTTAGTGCCCAACTGTGGAGTCGGTTACTTTCTAGGTGTTGTCCAAATAATGGTGGAGGTGCTGTGAATGTATTCCAGTCTAGTCTTAAAGGAATATTTGTTGATGATTGTTCTCGATATCTAGCGTCGAGGTTATTTGGGAAATTTAAGTTAAAAGGTGGTGGTGAAATCTGGCTTATTGATGGTGTTGATGGTAGTGATAATGTTTCTGGTAGTGATGAGGATGTTGTTGTATCCGTAGAAATGTCTATTGGATCATTGATTAAATTTGGTTCACCTTGTGTGAATGAATGTGTTGTCCAGTATGGTAGTCGTGATGTTTGGTTTGTAGGGTTAAAGGGATTTTCACGTACTTGTTCAGATGTTGGTGTTGAACCTAAGTAATCTGATGGTAGGCTTGAGGTGCTACGTTGTGAAAGAAGCGTAGGGGTTTCTGGTAATATACCAATGGGATTTTCTGGTGTACTTTGTGATGGGGATTGAGGTATATCAAAATGAACTCGGGGAGTTTGAAAATTTCTGTTTCGTCGAGGGTGTATAATTTGTCTATTTATTTCGACTGTTTTTTGGTTTTGACTAGGATTTCTTATTCTACTTAATTCTTGTGGTAGTGTTGGGTATAAGTTATATGTTGGTTCGCTTAGAGGTGCTTGTCGTTGAACTGGTTCTAGTGGTTCTGATAAGCGAGCGTGTCGTTCTTCAAAGGTATATGGGTTATCTTGAAAAGAAATTCGTGTAGATGTTTGAGGGTTTTGGGTAGTTGAAGATGGTGTCGGGTTTTCTTGGGATGATGTCGGTGAAGACTGACTATGTGATTGTTGGTTAGCAATTTTTGATGGTTTTTGATCTATTCTTTTAGTGGAAAAATTTATGTTTATTGTAGTATTCTTCTAGAAAAAGTATTAGGAGGATTGTTGCTAGGGCGAATGTGATAATTGCTTTCTTTATACATTTGCATATTGTCAAGATGAGGGATGATAGAAATGTTATAAAAATTACAAATAGTAAAAAAAATACCTGTTCTACTAAAAATGGTTCGTATCATTTAGAAAAGTTTTGTGAATCGTACCTGTGGATATAATCAATAGCTTTTGAAAGCTGGAGGTATAGTTCAGATATGGAATAGAAAATTAAAAAAATATTACAAAAAATGATTAAGATTATTAGAAAAGATTCAAAGATATCAAAAAGAAATATGATGAAAGGTTTAAATATTGTGAAAAAGTTTGCGAAAATGTTTAGAATTATGGTAACTGGTCGAGAGAAGAGCATTTAAGAAATGGCTTCTCGATCGAATATTTTTTGTTGTTTGAGGCAATTTTCAAGTGTGGTCGAGTTATTTATTGGTTTTTTGACAAGTGGGTCGAGTTTTGTGAAAAATTGTTGGGGGCAAATTTTATGGTGATCGGGAGTTCTTCTTTGTCTTTATTTTCATTTGTCAAATGATCTGGGGTATTTTTGAGATTTTTATACTTTAGGCTAATTAAAATGGTCGTTCTTTTACTTTAGGCTAATTTAACATATTTGTTTGGGGGGTATTTGAGGTCTAGGTTAAGGAAATATTGTTGATCTTTGGTTTATTAGATAAGGGAGGGTCATGATAATATGGTGATATTTATTTTAGTTGTCAAGTTGGAATGGTTTGCTTATTTTTGACCTGGAGGTCGCAAAGTTATAGTTATAGATATGCCTAGAGTTTAATATCGTTCGTCTAGTTGATCTGTGTTAGAGTTAGAGAAGTTGACGGATTGGATGAATCCTATTGGCTAATTATGAACTAGAATCGTTGCGTGTTTGTCAGCATGTTATTTTGAAAAAATGAAAGTTCAAAATATTTCAGAGGTGCAAAAATTATTAAATCTAAACTTAAAGCTGTTTTTGAAATTCGACTTTCTTTAAGATTTTAGATTGTGGAATGAATGTTTTATAGTTTTTACGTGGTTGATTTCTAAGTCGTGATGACTCTCTATGTTCTGATTTGTCGATTTGTTCTTGAGGTATTATTTTTTCTGTCAATTTTCTATTCTTTCTTTCTTTTTGATCTAGTTTTTTTGTTGTGGTTGATTTTTTATTTTGGTTTTCGAGATGAACGTCATGTTGTTCCTTTGTTTCATTTTCTGTATGTGGGTTATTTTGAATAACTTTTAAACCTGTGAAAGAATATAATTGAGTTAGTTCGCGTAGTGCGTACTCTTTTGGGTAATAAGGTAATAGGTTGTTTCGGTGTTGGACAATTTCTTTTTTGTCTGAGTCGGTAATTTTATATGTGACATCTGTGGGTTTGGCAATTAATTGGTATGGTCCTTTACGAAGGGGTTGTAATTTTTTTAGAGATTCCTTTTTGAGTGTTAAAATTGGGTATTAAAACAAATGTTCCAATTTTTAAATCGGAGGCTGGTGTGAAGCGTGAATTTATTTGTTCATTAATGTTTTGTCTTTGTAACAACTTTTTTGTTACTTTTTGGTAAATTTCATTGTGTTTTTATCTCTATTTAAAATCCATTCGGTGTGTGTACCGGAGGCTAATTTAAGAATTTGTGGGTGATGAAAATGATCTTCATCGTGTGTGTGTAAAGGTAGGTTATAACAAATTGTTCTTTATTCGGTTGACAATGACTTTGTGCATTTTTATGAGAATTTGCTGTAAACATAATCGGTTTGCGTGGCTTTTGATTAAAAACCATTTCATATGGTGACATTCCTAGAGTTGTCGTGATTTGTGAATTATATGCTAAGGGAAATAGTTTTACATCTGCTGACCATTCGGTATATCTTGTATCATTTCCATTGATGATACATCTAAGATATTCTTGTAGTGAACGGTTCATACCTTCGACTAAGCCGTTTGTCCAAGGTGCGTGGGATGTACGTGGTTTGTGTTTGATGTTATATAGATGACATAGTGTGATAATTTCATTATTTATGACTTCTGTACCGTTATCTGTAACTAGAATTTCTGGTAGTCCGAATTTGGCTATCCAGTGTTCATATAGTGTTGTGTAAGCATAATAAGCGTTACAATGTGGTACTGGGTTAAGTGCTACATAATGTGTAAACGCGTCAACAATTACCATAATGTAGGAATTTCCTTCGGATGAGGGTGAAATTGGTCCTTTTGTATCAAATGAAATACGGTGGTTAAAGTACAAACTTTGTCCTTTAAAATCTTGTTTTTGTGCTATTTGTTTTTGATTTGGATAAGGTTTATTTAGCTGACATACTATACAATCATTGCATAGTACTTTTATCCAAATTGGTGCATTTGGAAAATAAAAGTTTTGTATGAAATTTGAATATGTTTTCTCTGATCCAGAGTGTCCTTTAATGTTTTGTGTATGCGAAATATTAAAAGCTATAAAAATCATACTTAGAGGGAGACAGGGAACTGTAGATTCATTTAATTTGTATTCTAGAAGGTCTGTGTTTTCATTAATTGTTGTATTATTGAATTTTCGAAAATATCGGAGGAGTGTTTTATTTCCTAAAATAGTTGTATCTGCCTTGACGGGTTTAGTTTTATATTTGTGCCATGATTTTAGTTGTATAATTACTGGGTCAAGATTTTGATATTGCTTCAAAGTATTAATTGTAATTTTATCTGTTGGGAGGAGAAAAATGTTTTCTATTTCCAATTTAGATAAAGGAATTGTATCAAGTGGGCCATGGAGGTCAAATACTTGATTTATTGTGTATTTTGAATCGTTTGTTTGTGGTCCTGATAAATTTATTTTATCAGTTAGATTTTCTTTTTCAATTATTGGAAAAAGGTCTTTTTTATTCGAGTGTTGTTTTACTCTTTTTTGTTGGGTGTTATTTTTTATCCATTGTGAGTATGGAATTGGTTTGAAAGTTGATGTTCCAAGTAGATCAACTTCGTAGTGATTATTTTGGCAATCTAAATAGAGTGGGAAGTGTTGTAGATTGTTTATCTGTGATTGTTCAACGTCAGTTTTTACTGCATATTTGCATTCTAGTCGGGGTGATGTTTCGTTTTCTGCAAGGTAGAATTTTATATTTTTAGGTATTTCAACTGTAGTTTTACGTGTAAGTAATTCAGGTGGTGTATTTCGACTTAATGTGTCTGGTAATGCAAGATTTTTTCCTGCTGTCCAAACTATATGTAAGTTTGGGAATTTCATTAGAATTAGTTGAAATCTATAAACTCGGTGATTTGGATTAGATTTTTGTGTAAAGAGAAAAATGATTGGTTTGTGATCTGTGAAAAGAACTGTTGGATGTTTTGATCCAAGTATCAGAAATTCATATTCTGTTAGTGTATATATTATAGCTGTACACTCTCTCATTAGAGTTGAGAGTCGTAGCTCTGCTTGAGTGAATAATCGAGAATTTGCTGATATAAGATTCATTTTGTTTGTGCCATTGTGTGATTGTAATAATGCTGCGCCGATGCCAAAATTCGAACTATCGCACATTGCATAGAATGGTTGATTTGGATCTGGAATTGTATTTGAAATTTGTTCAGTTAGGAGTTTTTTAATTTCTTCAAATCGTGCTTGATGTTCTGTGTTCCATTCAAAATTATTTTGTTGTCTAAGTATATTATAAAATGGTCTTAGGTATAATTGCATTTTATAGACATATTTACTTAAAAAATTTAACATTCCAAGGAATTCTTGGATTTTCTTTTTGTTTGTTGGTGGTTGGAGTTTTTGAATAGCATCAATGCGTGATTTTAATGGAGTGATTGTTTTTCTTTCTATATTATGTCCTAATAATTTAACTCGTGTTAAAAAGAAGTGTGATTTATCGGGGGCGGCCTTCAGATTTTCGTTCTGAAGTATTTTGTGATAATGTTCTAAAACTTTAAACATTTCTTCTTTTGTCTGTGATTGCATAAAAACATCGTCTAAATAGGTGATTGCGTTTTTCTTGAGTATTAGTGGTCTAAAAATTTTGCTCATAAAAGCTGAAAATGCTGCTGGTCCTATGGATATTCCATAGAATAGGCGGTTGAATTCATACTGTTGGTTTCCAATAACAAATTGTGTTAAACGTCGCGATTGTTCATCTAATGGCATTTGATTATATGCACTGTTCATATCTGCGGTTGTAAAGTATTTTCCGTTTATTTTTGTTAAAATAACTTGTATTGGTTCAATAGGCCAATTGCACTTTGATTCATCTATGAGTGAGTTGAGGTATCTAGCGTCGAGAACGATTTTTAATGATTCTCCTTTGGCTAGAATGATAACAGGGTTGATAAATGTGTTACCTTTTGGTTGTTCTTCTTTATTTACTGGTGATATAATGTTGTATTGTTCTAAAATGTCGAGTAATCTGTTCACTTTATCGTGTAAGTGAATTGGTACTTTACTTGCTCTTTGTTTTTTGAAAACTGCGTCTGGTTTTAATGGGAGATGTAGTGATGAACTGATTTTGCCAACATCAAATTTAGATGTTGCATAGACTGATGAATATTTTATTAGCTGTATGGCTAATTTATCAAATTCGTCTTGTGTTATTTGTGAATGTTGAAAGTTAAACATTGTTAAAAACTTCTGTTGAGATTCTGTGTAGTTACTTATGTTGAATGTAGGTTTGAAATATGGAGTTTTTGTGAAATAGTCTGTATTTCTTTTTTCATTACTTATTATATTATTTATGGATAATTCTTCATTAAGAATTGTGGATTGACAAATATCTAATAATTGGAGTATATTATTTACGCGGTATGCTTTTTCGTGTACTGGTGATATCGTAGCGTTGGTTTCGCAATAGCCTAAAAGTCCTAAAGGTAGTGTTACTTGATAGCTTGATAGGGTGTATTGTTGTATACATGTAGAGAAATAATATCTGAATTCGAGTTTTTCAAATATTTTATGGATGAAATTGTGATTTTGAAAAACTTATGGATAGGTTTGAATTCAAAATCTGACATATAGAGTTGTTGTTTGTTTTGTTTTTTATCATATTGGTGAACTTGTTTTATTGAAAAATTATATATATTTCCTGATAGTGGTTTCAGGTGTTTTCTTTGTTGATTATATATCGGATAAAATTTTGAAAAGAATGGTGGTTGTTTATTTAATCTTTGAAAAAATGTTAGGGATGTATCTTTTGTTTTTGTGTATTTATCTTTGATTAGTATTTTACTATTCAAAATGTTGATTGTTGGTATATATTTAGAGATAAATGGTATTCCAATGATATTGTGTTTAATATCAGTGATATGGAATATTTGTTTAATTGGTTTATTTAAAATTTTATTTTGTTCTATTGTTCTTGTGGGGAGAAGAAATAATTGAATTTTTCCATAGTTTACTAATGTTGATCCTTGTGCTGTTGCTAGTTTACTGGATGTTTCAAGGGGCGTTAGTTTTGGGTGTAGTGATTTTATCTCATTCCATGTGGGAATGTTTATTATGTTTGATTCTGCTCCTGAATCAATTAAAAAATCAATTTCAAGATCTGGTGGTTGAAATTCTTTGCTTCTTGGACTTTCTAAAAGAAATGGTATTGTCCAAATTTTTTCTTTGGGTTGTTCTTTTTGTATATTTTGATAGATGTGATTTGTATTCAAGCATTTTGTTTTGTCTTTTTCATTGGATTGGTTTGTAGTTTTAATTTCGTTAGTTTCTTGTGCCGTTTGTGTAGAATGGATGGGTTCAATATAATAATTGTGAAGGAGTTCTAATTGATTTTCGTATATATGTGATGAAAATGGTTGTTCATATATGATAGGTTCATAGTCGTTTTCGACTGCTATCATATTGATGGAGATAGCGTTTTCTGTATCACTTTCTGAATCTGATGATTCACAGTTTATTTGATTCAGTTGTAGTTCATTCTTTCCTGTGTCATCAATACCTGGGGGGTCTGATGTCGTTTCTGGGTTTGATTGTACTTGATTAATATTTCTTTGATGTTTAGGTGTACTACTTCTGTGGCGATTGTTAGAATTATTATAATGGTTATTATTCCTGTGTGGTGATTGGGAATAATTTCTATAACGATTATTACAACTTGAATGTCGATTTTGTGAATTATTTCGTGATCTGTTTTGATAATTATTGTTTGGTCTCTTGTAGTTTGATCTATTATATGAGTTATTCCTTGATCGATTGTTCGGGTAATTCTGGTTTCGATTGTTTGAATAACTTCTATTCCGATTATTGGAATAGTTTCTATTTCTATTGTACGATGAGTTTCGTGATTGATTGTTTGGATAGTAATTATTTCTTGATTGGGAATTAGATCTAGAAACAAATTGTGTTGTATTTGAATTTGATCTGGAGTAGTTATTTCGACTATTTGGTCTATTGTAATGATTTTGTGACGAATTTTGTGTATTTCTTCGTTCTGGTGATCTTCCTCTATAACTTGAGTTATATGGTGATTGATTTCTCGTGTAATTGGTATTGTTCGGAAGTGGTTTTCCTGAACTGTTGTTGCTGTATACATTTTTGTTTGGTAGATTTTGATCTTTCTTCATGTATTGATAGAATGATTTATTTGGTTCTCTACATTTTTGAGGTTTGTTTTGATTGTCCTGTTGTTTTTGTCTACATTCGGAAATACTATGTCCGTATCGTCGGCAATAATTACACCATTTTTTGAAAGATGGTTTGCCTTTAAAGTTTGGGTGTTTTTCATAAATAATGAGTTTTTCAGTGATTTTTTCAACGAGGTCTGTATCTGAATCCTGTATATTATTGATATTTGTGGTATTTGTTTCAATTCGATTAACATATTGTAATTTCAGATTTTCTGTTTCTTCAAGTTTCATTGTTATTTCTGCTTGCTCTAGCTTGTCTACTAGTTTTCGAAAATCTAAATCGGGCTCTCGAATTGAGGAGGGATGGGATGCTCTCTTTTTTATAGCTATTTTCCTTAATTGAGGTGTTAAGGTCATCATTAAGATTTCTGTCATTTTTGTGTTTTTATAATCGTGTGTATTTAATGAATATGCTTTTCGAACTAGTGTTTCGATACGTACTGCTAATTGTTTGATGGTTTCATTTGGTAATCTGCGAATTTCATTACATAAAACTCTTTGTTGTTGTTTGTTTCTTTCGGAGTGAAACATTTTTGAAAATTCTTGTGTAAATCTCTTCCAATTTGATTTTATTTCTATAGGCAATACTGAAAACCATTTTTGGGCTGCGCCGTCTAGGGTTGTTTGTATCAACGCTGTGCATCGATGTATCCAGTTTTGATGTAGTGGCGTATTAATTGGTTCAGGTCCTATATTTAAAATTAAATTTGCTGTTACTGCATTTAAATAATCTTCTACAGAATATTCAGGGTCTGTTCCTGTGAATACCTTTAATGGTTTGTTTTGATGTTATTGATGATCCACCCATAAGGTATGGATTCATTGTCATTTGTAATGATTCTGCTGCATTTGGCATTTGTGAAAAATTAGAAAGTTGATTTTTTGTTATTTCGTGTTGTTGAAGATAATATGGAAGTGGTATTTCATTTTGCATTTGTGTTGGTTGATATGAGTGTGTAATCATTGGGTTTTGTGGCTGAATTGGTTGAAAAGATTGTGTATTAATTGGGTTTTGCATTTGTATTGGTTGTTGATTTTGTGTATCTATCTGGTGTGGAGAAAAATTTCTATGATGTGTATATGGTTTCTGCATTCCTTGTCCGTGATATTCTTGGGTATATGGTGCAAATATATCTGGTTGTAAATGATCATCATCAGAGGATAGGTAATCCGTTTGATGAGGTGCTTGTTTTTTATTTTTATTCTGTTGAAAGAATGGGTAATTTTCACTATAATCCTGTGGAGGATGTGGATTAGCTTGAAAATTTACTGAATTGGTTGTTGCCATTGGATTATTCCAATATCGAGATCTGATTTGATTTTCATTATTATTTCGTGGAGGATAGTTTGTTTTTGATGAATGTGTGTAATTATAATTATGTTCTGCAAAATTGTTTCTTGTGAATGTTCTGCGTGTTTTTGACGGTAGTGTCATGGGTCTATATGTTTGGTAATCCATTTGTGAATATTTTGGAGCAACCGAAGGTTTAACGGTTGATTGTAAGGTTACCTGTGCTAGTGAAGTGTTTGTATTTCTTGGTGTTGTTAAATTTGGACGTATTGGTGAAATACTTTGTTGTGTAGTTGTTGTTGTTTGGACAATTTCTTCATTTATGAAGTGTGATGGTGTCTGAATATCTTGTGGAGTGAGATTTCTAGTTCCATTAAGGTTTTCATTGTGTATGACGGTCGAATTTAAACTGTTATTTCGAGTATCAGGTAAAAATGTATTGTAGTTTAATGGTGTTGCGTCAATGGTTAATGGTACTACTCTTACATAATCTCTTATATAAGATATTGTACTTATTGCTTGGCTTGCAATTGATTGTGGGATATTTATAAATGCATAATGAGACCATTCGGGGTCCCAAACGTAGTCTGACTGTTCTGTGATGGCGGTATCATCGTTTGAATTTTGAGGTCTAAAATTTTTTCTTGCTTGCGAAATTAAATCTAGATTATGTGTGAAATAATCTATTATAAACCATGCCAAGATTTTTTGTAAGTCATGTTTTGTATGTTGTGAAACATCATCTTTAGTGAAATTTTCTTTAATTATATTTAGGAAAGATGAAAGTAGTGTGATTTCATGTCGTACCCTTATATGTTTGGATGTCTCTGTCGGTGAGACATTTGAGATTGGTATTTCGTTTTCTAATATTGAGATATAACTATATATTATGGCAAAAACTTCATTAGTAAATATGGAGTTTGCTCTTTGTGAGTTATGATATTGTATGCTTTTTATATATTCTGAGAATACTTTTGAAAATTTTAAATCAAGGTCGTCTGTTTGAATTACATATTTGCGGTGATTCGGGTTTGGTGAGGTTAATTCTATGGTGTAGATTCCGTAGTGTTGTGTCAAATTACATTTATCTTTCAGATAGTGATCAATAATTTGTCTTTTGATCTTTACATCGGGGAACTCTGCTGTACATGGGCTGATTCCGGGTTCAAATAAATTTAGTAGTAAATTCTTGCATAGTATATGCTGTCCTCTATCAGTGGGTGCATCTACGATAAAGGGGAAGATATCATCATCATCTGGACTTTCTTCACCTGGGGTGTGTGTTGAGCTCATTTTTTCGTTTGATGACTGTTAATATGTAATTATCAATGTGTCTAATTGGTTGATTCCAATTGTATAAATGTACTGGTTTGTGTTTATATTGCTTTTTTATTCTTCTTTTTCCTCTTTTTGATGAATTCGATGTTGTTTCTGAGTCGGAAAAATATAATTGATCGTGAATGGGGCAATTTTTATCTATAGATTCTTTTAATTTACAGAGTTCGTCTAAATTGCTGGCTTCTGATTCTGAAAATGCGTTTCTATTTTTGGAAAATCTTTTTCGTGTTATTTGTCTTTGTTTAGTTATTATTTTTCTTTTTAGTGTTTGTCGTTTTGTTCTAATATATCCAACTGTTTGTGTGTGGGGTGTGATTACAAGGTCGTATTTTTTGTTATCAATTTCACAGTTGTGCAAAACGATTGTTTGTTTGTTTCCTAGATTTTTAAATGACATAAGGTTTAGGATGACGGATGCAAAAAGTTGTTAGATGATTTCTATTTTCTTAAATTGTTAGTCCTTACGATTTTTTGGTTAGCTTAACCTGGGTCTATTTGTTCAGGGTTGGAGAGAAAAGTATATCTATTCCGAAGAATGATTTTTACTTTCTCGTGGCTAGTATAAGCTAAGGTGTTAACTTACTTAATCTTACTTAGGGGTAGTGATTGTGTTCAAGGGTTGGAGAATAGTAAATCGATCCACAAGGTTCAGGTATAATTAGAACGCGAGTAGTTCGTTAGGTACTATTTTAAACTTACTAAGTCTATGATTTATCCTGGGTCTTGATAAGAGGAGGGTTCAAGTGAAGGATGAATAACCGAAGTTTTTCACTGTTTATCCTAATTTGAATGGTTAGTTTTGTTGAAAAATTTCTATTAGTCTTGGGTTTTTTGAAAGGGTTGGATAGTGAATCGACGTTTGAGGTCGTTAGACACTAGCTAAGTGGGTGGGGGAGAACAAAATTGTTCTATTTGATCCAAGGATAGGCCTTGATGATCAAGTTTAAATTTTAACTGAGTAGAAAATGAATTAAGATCCAAGGATAAGCCTTGATGATCTGATTTGAAAATTAAGTGAATTTAAGTTTAAATGGTTTAAATTTATTTAAGGAAAAGATTTAGTGTTTTAATGATATTAGTGAGTTTATGATTGCTGTTATGTTTTAGGTGATGAAGCTGAGACAATTGGGAGATTTATGATTACTAACAGTTTATTGTCATGCTACTAATTTTTATTTTGATTTTCAATAAATATTTTCCAAATATGTTTTTTATATAATACTGCAGAATTTTAGAAAAACGATCTGAGATCTTTTTATCAATCGTTATTGTATATTAATATTTTGTTTAGCGCCTGAAATGATCATGAAGATTGACTTCAAGATTTAAGTTTGCAAATGAAAATCTAAATTCATTGCTAATAAGATTCTAAATATAAAAGTTTGTGTTGGCTTTTGCCGTACTATCATATAACTATTTGGTAAGTTTCTATTTTGTCGTATGTCGTCTCTGGTTCGAGGTCTCCTTCCAATTCCGGGTAGTTCTCTTATCGTTCGGAATATTGGCTTTGATCTATTGAGTCGTAGAGACATTTCGATTAAATTATTGTCGTGTAACATTTTAAAAATGTTTTGTCTAATTTCTAATCTATTTTTGGTTAATTCTAAGCTACTAAGGTCTTGTTCGAGACTTATGGTCGCACCAGATGAGTTATAACCGAGGTGGTTATCTCATAGAGTAATTTCGGATAGGGTACACCGTCTGCTCGTCACGCTATCTTATTTTCGGCCGGATAGATTCGTGCAACTTCTTAGTCTAATACCGATCCTAATCTTACTCTTATACTATCTAGTCTCAGGGTGTTTAACTAGTCTCTGCTAGGCTCAATAGATCTAGGGTATACTGGTTTATTGCGGCTGCTGAAGTCTTCTTGGAGAGTCAACTAATTTCTAAGTTAAATTCAAATCTCTCTGGTGCTGAAATTACAAGTAATTCCAGCACTTACAAATAAGTGGGTTGTTAGTTAGATGGATCATGATTGGTTAATATTAAATACTTTACAGTGGTAAAATATCTAATTTATCCAATCATAAAATGTAGTTTAGATCAGGTTCCACATGCCTGCCTCCATATCTTCCTTAAAAAGAACTTATCGCAGCTAAGTACATTCAATACGACACAAAGCCATAACTTGTGTGTCGATCTCACGAACAAACCAGAAAACATAATTTCTGTCCTCCTTGCCGCGTATCCACAGCTGAATGGAAGAAACTTATCCGACCACAATCTGCAGTCTGTTGAGATAAACACCTCCCTCTGTTTTTCTGAAGCACCTGTTCAAAAGCGTCGAAGTTTCAAAAAGGCAGACTTCCGGGGAATTTCAAATGCAATCGACGCTCCGTCTTTCGACCTGTGTTGCTGGACAAATCCCAGTCTGATTGTGCAATTGTGTAACGCGTAGATTGAGCCAGCATTGGGCAAGTTTGTGCAATCAAAGACTTAACATGCATCTGAATTAGCTCCATGCTTTTGGCCTGAATTTTCCCACTTTTTAAAGAAACCCAGAACTCCTGAACGATATTTGAAGCAGACTGCTAGATACTCTGAAAAAGTAATCGAGGCAAGAAACGAAAGCCAAGGATGATTTAGGATTGTATGAAACCAAAGTTTTTGGAAACAGTGACACTCAGCAGTGTTTAAACATCTCAGGAGAGTGAGTTCATCTCAGCTTCTCCCAGCAGTACGAAGAAACGGCCCTGTCTCAGCTAGAACCCCCCAGTAAAACATCGAACATGCTCAACATATATTTCAAATCAGATTACAACTCAATCAGTCAACCCGATGGTTCAATTTGGTTCAATTCCCATTTCTGCTTTCTTCTACTCTGCTCTAGGAGACTTTGGCACAAATCACGAGAAATTCGTATCAATTTTCATTCCACTGGACGTCACTAAAGCTACAGGACCAGATGGTTTTTCCCCATTTCTGCTTTCTTCTACTTTGCTCTAGGAAATTTGGACACGAGTCACGAAAAATTCATTTCAATTTTAAGTCGGCTAGACCTCCTCAAAGCGACAGGACCAGATGGTTTTTCCACACAAAACATGTTGTTCATTTTTAGCCCCATCGCTTTCGCATATATTTATCAAAGGACAAAATTTGTAACTACGGACCGGTAGCGCTCGTTCCATGCTCCAGCATATTACTCAAGCAATGCATATTTGATCGATTGTTGGATATTATTAATCCTCAGCTCTTTGATTATCAATTTGGTTTTCAGAAAAGACGATTATCTGTAATTCAACTATTTGTGTCGCTGAAAAAACTATACGAAATTAAGAAGAAATTGTCATCTCATGCTTCTTATCTAGACTTTCGGAAAGCTTCTCGGATGTCAATGGTTGGTTTCTGAGAATAATCCATGAGAACCTGAATGACAGAAAGCAACATGCTCTTGTCGAGGAATGCATATCCAGCGCATGCAAAATTAAGGCAATTTCCCAGAGGAACCCGAATTAGATTCTCTACTCCTGTATTATATTAACGACCTGCCAGGGTTTTTAAATGTATCCGCACCTTGGTCTTTCTGTTTGCTGATGTCAGGAAACTAATTTAATTGGTTCGCCAGCTTGACGAATGCTTTCCTAACTTAGAATCATGGGCTTTGAATGACAAAATCTCCACTCCTCCAAAAGCTCTTAGGCGAACCCATAGAAGTAATCCTATCTCATCGTGATCTCTGACTCATATTCTGTGCCTCCTTGTCCACGGAATGAAAAAGTTCGCGAATCACAAAAGCATACCAAACGTTTTACTTCATTGCTCCATTATACAGCGAAACTCAACTTTTACAAAGCTCCGTCTTGGCAATGCTTTGCTACACTTCTCCGTATTGGTTCGCTTCCAGAGGCGACATGAGACGCATCGAACGTTTGCAGAGCATAATTACTAAGTGGTTTGAGCCTTATATCTCCTACTTCAAATATCTCTTCATCAAACTTGAAATATTACCCATTCCGTAAACAGGTACAATAAATGAATGTCAGGTATCATATTTGAGCCCTTAAAGTTTTGATTCCAGTTCCATCGTCGAGGATGTTGCAGTTACATTTTCTTACTATGCTTAAGTACAACGAAGCGTGGTTGATTAGAAATTTATTAATCATTACGGAGTTATATAGTTTGTATGCATAATTTAAATGCTTTGCATCGTCAGTAATTCTTTGCGGAAGCTGGTTTTCGTGCAGTATCACGCCGCCGTAAATTGCTTAAGTTATAAAATACGATAAATATTTCCTTAGCTTAAATTTTTTTGCGATAGTGTTTGGAACACCAGCAGTTTTTTCATGTTCTTTTTTTCTTTTCGACATATTATAACTTCGTCGAACACGTTGATTTTCTAAGGATGAAGTGAATTTCCACTTATTTTAGTCTTGTGTTTTTGTTAAACATCAAATATCTGGTACCCATATCTGCTATCAGGAAATGCGCAAAGCATGTTACATATCTTTTTCATCTATTTAACTGCTGTTAACAGGTTATTTTAATTTTCATCCTAATTTACTAGATTTTACAACTAGATTGTTTTTTTTTCCAGAACCAGCCATCATTGACACTGGAAGCATTGATGTTGACATTTCACCGGTCAGAATCACTATTACCGGAGTCACAAGCACAAGTAACGGTGTGTACGATACTTATGGGATTAAATCCATTGATGGTAGTGATCAAACGGATCCTTTGAGTACCGAGGCAACTGGCTTGACCGCTGGAACATGTTACAATTTTGGGATTGTTTTACTCTGCGGAACTCTAGAGGGCGATGTTGCTACAGCACCATTGTGTTCTGGTATACCCCTGACTGTGGGGTCCCAAACTACAACTGGCGCAACTCTTACATGGCCTATGGATGGTCAATCGCTCACTGCGAATAGTGTATCGGTAACAACCTACTCGATAACAGTCGATTCCAGCAGTGCACAAGCAGGAACTGCCTCGGTTGACTTCGCAATGACAGATTTGAACCCACCAGGTTCTGTTCACAACGTTTCGGCGTCCGTAATTCTTGACAACGGGCAGACATTACAATCTGATGCTGTGAATTTCTGTCTGAAACCAGAGATGGCGAGTGTAACAGCAGAAGAAACATCCGCTACTTTGGATTCAATTGCACTGACTGCTCTTGCAGTAACATCTGGCGACTCTTCAGGATTTGAAGTAGAGCTATCGGGTTGTAGTTTGGCGGCAACACAGTCTGTGGACGACCTAGCTTCCGCTTCTGTTCAGTTCACCTCTCTGATTAGTCCTGGCTGTCTTCATAACGTCACCATTAAAAGCTATTGTGAAACAGGAGAGGCTAAAGTATACGGCGATGATTTGGTCTTCAAACAATGCACAGGTGAGCTAACGTGTTCAACTTCGTTCAGTCTTTGATTGTGACTTAACATAAATATGATTAATTGTCAAGTCGAAAGTTAATATTTGAGTTAACATTTGAGTCAGGTTTTTTCAGCATTTTCAAATGAAGGCTTCGTTTTTGTTCAGTGGACATGCTTTGAAAATCCAGTCGTAATTTTTGATGCGTGAGCGTTTTTGTTCACCTGTGTGATTTCGACTTGGTTTGACTTTAATGGTTTTTTCCCAGAACCCGATAAAGTAACTGCAGTAACAGTGGCAGCCGACTCCATCACGACCAATTCAATCAATCTGATGATAACTAAGCCGACTGGTAATCCCAATTCAGTCATAGCTGTAGAACCCATTTGTGAAAGTACAGCCGAAGATGAACAGTACCCAATGTGTACTGGAACTGAGGATGAAGTTGTCTGTGTAATTGATAGCTTGCTAAGAGCTGGCTGCAGTTACACTTTCAAAGTTCGAATGATATGTGGAAAAGATGAAGCTGCGCCATCGAACAGAATCTACAGTGCCGAAGTCAACCTCACTTCATGCATAAGTAAGAATGGACAGATGTGGATATTGTTAACCCTAGCCAATGCCCCCCCCCCCCCAATCTCTCGTCAATTTTTTTTGGCGCATATTGTAAGCAATGGTCTAGATGGTTGTTTTCTAAGACGAACTTTGTTCGAAATCGGTTGCATTTGATGCAGGGGCGGATCTAGGGTTTTTTACAGGGGCGGATCTCGAATATTTTGACGACTTTTTTTTAGGTAGACCAAATTGACTTTCTGATCTCTCCTAAAGCACTAAAAAGACTCTGTTTTGGCCAAATTTTTGGGCACCTTTTGAGAAATTTTGACAAAAAAATTGCATTTTTTGGCGCGCGCTCCCCTTCAAAAAATAGTATATATTGGCGCCAAAGGCGCCTTTAGAAAAATTTTAGGGTCGGTCGGCCAAAAATGGATTTCTTAAAAAGTACCAAAGGGGTGTCAACCTCCACAGCTGATGACCCCCTATAGGGATTCGAACCCCTATTCACAGATGTGTCAACCTCCAGAGCTGATGAGTTTTAATTTCGAAAAGACTCTGCCAAAACTTCAAATGAAGTTCGCATTTACCAATTCCCATTGGCTTTGATGTAAATATGGTTCACAGTTTGTTTGGACTTTTTTTAGGTAGACCAAATTGACTTTCTGATCTCTCCTAAAGCACTAAAAAGACTCTGTTTTGGCCAAATTTTTGGGCACCTTTTGAGAAATTTTGACAAAAAAATTGCATTTTTTGGCGTGCGCTCCCCTTCAAAAAATAGTATATATTGGCGCCAAAGGCGCCTTTAGAAAAATTTTAGGGTCGGTCGACCAAAAATGGATTTCTTAAAAAGTACCAAAGGGGTGTCAACCTCCACAGCTGATGACCCCCTATAGGGATTCGAACCCCTATTCACAGATGTGTCAACCTCCAGAGCTGATGAGTTTTAATTTCGAAAAGACTCTGCCAAAACTTCAAATGAAGTTGCATTTACCAATTCCCATTGGCTTTGATGTAAATATGGTTCAAAGTTTGTTTGGATAAAGATATGCTAGTGTTAATACATAGCGTGGTAGAGTGTTTGCCTGGGTTTTTGAAGTGAACGGAAGGCTCTGTAGTAGCTGTAATGTTATGTGGCTTTTCTATTTTAAAGCACCTTCACCAGGTATTTCTAATCATTTTTGGTTTCTGTTTGGATTGTAGATCTTGTCTTCTTCCCTTTATTAACCATCTGAAATTGTTATCCCATAGCTCAGTCTAAACTACTCTCTGAACTGCAATCTTCAATTTAGATTTTTAAAAATACTTGCGTAACAGTTTTTTCTGATAATGATGGCAGAATTGAAAATTTCTTGGTCTCATCGCAACGCTTCCTTTGACCCTGAAATGTTGCGTGAAATACCGATTAAGCACAAAACAGGCGGGAAACTAAAAAACGCTGCGGGTCTTTTGACTCATTCCGCCCATATTCGTTAAAGTAAAAGAAATTGAATCTGATAGGCTGAAATTGAATACGTGTCCAAAACATGGCTTGAACACGCTGTATTTTGCATAAAACGTTTATGTGTGAATTGGATATGCTCTTCGTATAAAATTTGATATTTGCGAGGGCGATGCTATGGAAATTCAAAAATAACCCGACCAAACTGATTATCCTCACAAATTACGCTCTATTCTTTTCTGATGCATTTTTGCAAAGCAACTTTTTCTCTTTTCTCAATCATTCTTCTCAAATTTCCAACTAATTAGGAGTAATGATACCAGCGAACTTTCTGAAATAGTAAAGGGGTGCTAGATTGGTCCATAACAATCTGTTCACTCACTTGGTTCGTTTTCTGTTTTCTTTTTGAATAAGATTTTCTAATCTTTGTTCTCTTCAGCCTCCGTTCTAATCCTGTCATAGGTTGTTGCAAATACTGACTCCCTGAAACAACTAATCTGTATCCCCCCTACTACAAGTTAGTTGGTGCAAAAGCCAAACTTAAGTGATACCATGTTCAAAATTCGAATGGCTCCGTTGATTATTCTTGAAAAAAACCGTCTTCAATGCTTCTCGTAAAATATGCCGATGAGGAAAAGTTAGATTTTTTGCATTAAGCAAGGAAGAAAGTGTTTCAAATATCGGAAATTGGAATTTTGTTGTTAACTGCTTTGCAAGTAGAACTAAATGTGATGACAGCGCGAAATATTATTGAGGGGCGAAACCGTCTTCTCAATTGTGTTCGGTGTTCCCATTCTTGTTTTAGTCCCGAACGAGGTGCAGCCGAAGACGAATTTCACTTTTGACACCACCAGCATAACTCTGACAGGAATCCATCAGTTGGATAGCTCTGGAATGTTCGAAGATTTCTGGTTTGTAAATCCAGATATTCCAAGCGAATACGTGAAAACAGTGTCTGGACTTGAGCCTGGATCTTGTCACACGATTGAAGTTGTTTTGCAATGTGGAGTTTTATATGGGTCGCCTATTGGCCACAAGTACTGCACGCAGCATGAAGTTGAAATTCAAGATGGCTCTGAAACTTTAGAAGGTGTGACACTAATTGCTCCGATAGATGCAGGGAGCTCAGGAGTCACTGTCACGTCCTACACTTACTCGGTCGATGACGTTGAAAGTGATCCTAAAGCAGCTCCTCTAAATGAAGCATGGATAATCACTGGTATTACACCTCCGGGAAGTGTACATAATATCTCGACTACTGTTCGCTTTTCAACCAATGAGGATTCCGAATCTGCAACCATTGATTTTTGTCTGAAACCGGAAGTAGCTACTATACCAGATGACCAAACAACAGTGGGAATAAATGATTTCACGCTCACAAACATGTCAGTGGCTAATGGCAAATTCACAGGCCATAAAGTGGTTGTTTCTGGTGCTGCACCATGTGAGTTAACTGCTGTGAATAACATTGTGCTGACAGGAGGTAATGTTAGTTTTGCTGGTTTGATCCCTGGATGTATTTATGACGTGGTCGCGACTAGTTTTTGCCAACCTGACGGAACAGGCGACGACGCGGGCAAGGTAGAAGGGGCGCCACTCTCAGAAAAGCAATGCACAAGTAGGTTTCATTGAATGATTTTGATACAGATTGCTACAATGACCTGCTTAAATGTGCGAATGTATTTGTTTCATTTAGTTAAAAAGATTATTTTAGTCTTCGCGTTTGTTGGCTGCACCTCAAAAAATTATTTGGCAAAAAAAATCCAATTGTTGCCTTTTTTTACTCTTGTTTGTATGTGTAGATTCAGACACTCAAAACATTTTTCTTCCAGGACCCGAAAATTTGGATGCAACCGACTTGAACTTTACGAGTGATCCCACCAATTTAGTGGATTTTGGAAATATTAAGGTCACTGCAGGTCAAGCCTCTGTGAGAATTTCGATGACTTCGCCAGGATATGTCTGTACTAACAAATCAGCAGTCATCCCAGGTGTAACTGCGGAAGCTCCGTTTTCAACTGGCCAAATTACAGGTTTGATCAGAGGCTGTCCTTATGATGTAACGATTCAGCCGTTTTGCGAAACAGATGCGAGCTCAGAGGAATCAATCGAGTACAATTCGGCAAGTCACGTGGATCGTCAACTATGCACTATTCCTGATGTTATAAGTGGAATGAATGTTTCTGACCCGACCGTGACCGATACGCTGGAAGTGAAGAGTGTGTCAGTTACTGACGGTTCTTCGTTTGTAGACTTACAAGTGAATGCGTGGTGTGAGGCGGATAACAGTGTCAGCAGACCTGGTCTGGAATTTGACTCGGACCTTTTTAATATAACTGGTTTGAGTCCAGGGTGTCCATATGTTGTGGGCGTGAGTTTGAGATGTTACTTCGGCAGTGATGCCTCCTCGGCAAAAGTGGGAGCTCAGGCAAATTTCACCTTCTGCACAAGTAAGTGCCAGTTAAATTGTTACATAAAATACGGCTGTGATCTGCAAACCAGTGAATAATTTGATTACGTAATACGAACTTGGAATAATAATTACGTAATACGAACCTGGAAAATAAAAACTTTCGAAGCCCACAATGCAACTGCACATTCGTGTGAATTAAATTTGCTTTTTGGTGCTACTTTTTAATGCATTGACAGAAGTTCGGACGGATTTCAACAATCATTGAGAATATAAAACGAAAAATTCAGCATTAGTTATAGAAATTTTAAGTATAAACATATTTTTTTGATGTTGTCTGAGATTTTTTCAAAATTGAAATGAATTTACCACTGATATGTTTAAGAACCAGTTCCGCCGAACTTGGGTGCGATATCTGCAATAGAGACTGCCGCCTTCTCAATTGCTGGCATCTCTGTTGCGAGTGGATTTGCCTCCAAGTACTCGATTAGCATCAGGTGTAACCAAACAGCTACCCCTGATGCCGAAGTATGGGGAAACTCGACTATTACTGACGGCTCGGCAGCTATAGCTGTGGATAGTTTGGTTCCAGGATGCAAACACGAGATAAAAATTGCTTCTTTCTGTGTGGTTGAAGGTGACACTCCAAACGAAACAAAAAGCGAGGACGAGATCGTCTATCAGTGTACCAGTAAGATAGTTTACTATTTTCTTAAGAAAAAGAATAATTGAAGAAGACTTAATTTATTGCTAGAACGATTTTGGAGCTTTTTTGTTCTGACCGCGTCTCTGAAATTTGCGAAAAGGAGCTATAGATTAGCCAGTGTGTTCCCCATATTTGACCATCCCGAAAAAAGCTCGTAAGTGTTCAAGTGCAATATCATTTTAAGCCCTATTGGTCGTGATTTGGATTCCAAAGAAAACACGAAATGGTTGTCTCAGTGTCGAGAAAAATTGGTCTTATCTTTTCTTAATCTTTGTTCACATTCTAATTTACACTTTTCGTATTCTTTAATCAGTGAGAAAATTGATGGTTTTCTATATAACTCTAATTTTTAGCCATAATCATCGAAATCGGCAGAATAGTATCTAATTGAAGCCACAACGCAACGCCTAGATAAACATTTTTCTATATTTTTTCGAATCTTCCTCGTTTTTGCTGAGCTTACTTAGTTTATTGTGTCGGAACAGTGTGTGCTGATTACCCGGCAACTGGCTACCAGGTTGGGTTGTATTTTTTTGCTTCTATGAGTTTTGAAGTTCCGCAAGTTGTTTCTTTCGAAAGATTGAACGCAAGCATTGTGACACTTGCATCGTTTCTAATTGAATTGAGGCAATAGTCAATGAAATTAAGTCAGACTTTTATATAGGTTTGTATGTTATATAGGTGGCTTTTATATAGGTTTTATATAGGTTCCGGCTCAAATTTACTTTAACGCAGCTTGACTTAAGATTCCTTTTTGAATTCAGTTCATTTCCTTTGTTCAAAGGAAAGTAAACTCCACTATTGAACAAAAAAAGTCTAAAGGCCACCAGAAACTTGATCGACTTCTAGTTGTGGAAGTGGAATTTAGTTTTCAGATTTCACAGCAGAATCAAAAATTTACCTATTGATACAGTTTTCTCAATTTAGGTAGATCAATCTAACTCAAAAAAGTGTTAATCATAAATTGTTCTAGAAATTCAAAGAGCTTTAAGAGGACATCTATCTTTTTGAATTTTTTTGTTTACTTGTGTTTTTGTTTACTTGTGTTGTTGTTTACTTGTTTTCATTTAGCTAATTTCCAACTGTCTCTTGGCTATGATTTCAGAGTACAATTTTTTTTGATCACGTCCAAATTTATATTCTGGCGGGTTTGACTTATGATTTGCATTTAGGACGACTATTCCGAATTCCTTCGCTGAATGGAAGGCACAGTACGCTCTCTGGAATAGTAAAGGCACAAAAATTGTAGCTTCAAATAGCATTTAAAAAGCTTCAAAAGTGACACTAAACTTGGTCTGATTAAAAGACAAGTATAGTCGGTTTGATCAATCTGTTTAGAACCTTTGGCCTTCACTGCAGCGGTAATAGGAGAATTGGTGGAACCTACCTTACTGGAGATAGTCCAAGTAGGAAATGAGGCAGACACTTATTGGTCCACATACACAGTACAAGTCATTTCTTCAGAAGAAGTGTCTGACTTCGAGATACTTCTGGAATCGAACACCGATGCGACCCTCAATGTCTCTGGTTTGACGCCGGCGACAATGTACAATTTCACAATCACGCCTTACTGCGATCAAATAGCGGGAGACGAGTTTGCGATCAAAAATATTGTAACAGGTTAGTTATCAGCAAGATAACTGCACCTGTGGTCGAATTTTGGTAAGGTCCCCTTGCAGTTTTTGGAGCGACGTGCGAGTGGATATGGGCTCCGCTTTTTTTGAAAGGTCACATGATGTTGGAAGGTCACTGGTTCAATCCCACCATGATCCGTTCTTATTGCTTGATAGTGAAGCAACAGTTCTCAGCCCAGAAAATATTGCATGAAGGTCTTTATAAAGGGGAACAATAGCGATTCGGCGTTATAGGCAAAATAGCTCGCATGTTTTCCCTTTCCCTACAGGGTAAATGGTTTTATTTTAGTACTTTTTCATATATTTTTTTATAAAGCTTTGAAAAAAAAACGCCAGAGTGGGCATCCTGTTAAGTTAGAATTTTAAAAATAGCCTGGTGATTTCGATGATCTTACTGCGGTTTGATAACTCTCAAAGCGAGTTTTGATTAGAGCCACTTCCATTGAACTTCACGATATCGACCGAAACTTCTTCCTCGTGTGAAATAACAGTAGAGCTTCCTACGGATGGAACGGCAACTTTCTACCAGTATGCGTTCTCCATCTCAAACCAAAGCGCCCTTACCACATTCGGGGACCTGGACAGCAGTAGAACTAGAACATTCGAATCACTATCGGCTGCAACTGACTACACCATCTATGCTAAAGTGAAGTATAATCACACTGGGACGGACAGGGAGCCTATTGATAGCGAAGTGTCTTCGATGGTCTGCAAAACCAGTAAGTATAATAGTAGTGAAAAGAAGTTGGAATTGAAGCAATTCATTTAAAAGTGCATTTTGAACCAAACTACTCCCCTCACGCTAGAAAAAAACGCTTTTTGTCCAAAAAATCCCAACCCCAGTTGAGCTTACTAGAATCCTCCCTCCCCGTTCATTATCGAAATATACATCGACCCCTGCGAAATACGTACTGCACAATGTATGTATACTAGGACACTAAGAGGGGACCATTTAAGTATCTCGAATAGAAGACGAGACGAGACGAGACGGGACATTCATAAACTGGTAATGCACTGATGATGAAAAAAGTGCACCAAAATATCTCCGTGCAAAACTCAATGATAGATATCTGTTTTTTTTTGCGTGTGTGTGTGTTCTGTGTTTTATAAGCCTAGTATAATATAAGTACGACATCTGCAAGATATTGGAACCTGATCTAAACTACATTTTATGATTGGATAAATTAGATATTTTACCAATGTAAAGTATTTAATATTAACCAATCATGATCCATCTAACTAACAATCCACTTATTTGTAAGTGCTGAAATTACTTGTAATTTCAGCACCAGAGAGATTTGAATTTAACTTAGAAATTAGTTGAACTCTCCCGAGTACTTCAGCAGCCGCAATAAACCAGTATACCCTAGATCTATTGAGCCTAGCAGAGACTAGTTAAACAACCTGAGACTAGATAGTATAAGAGTAAGATTAGGATCGGTATTAGACTAAGAAGTTGCACGAATCTATCCGGCCGAAAATAAGATAGCGTGACGAGCAGACGGTGTACCCTATCCGAAATTACTCTATGAGTTATACCCATCGAATATAACTCATCTGGTGCGACCATAAGTCTCGAACAAGACCTTAATAGCTTAGCATTAACCAATAATAGATTAGAATTTAGACAAAACATTTACAAAATGTTATACGACAATAATTTAATCGAAATGTCTCTACGACTCAATAGATCAGAGCCAATATTCCGAACGATAACAGAACTACCCGGAATTGGAAGAAGACCTCGAACCAGAGACGACATACGACAAAGCAGAAACTTACCATATAGTTATATGATAGTTCGGCAAAAGCCAGAACAAACTTTTGTATTTAGAATACTACTAGCAATGAATTTAGATTTTCATTTGCAAACATAAAATTTTGAAGTCAATCTTCAAAATCATTTCAGGCGCTAAACAAAATTATTAATATACAATAACGATTGATAAAAAGATCTCAGATCGTTTTCCAAAATTCTGCAGTAATATACAAAACATGTTTGAAAAATATTTATTGAAAAATCAAAATAAAAATTAGTAGCATGACAATAAATGATTAGTAATTATAAATCATCCTGTTGTTCCAGCTTCATCGCCTAAACATAACAGCAATCATAAGCTCACTAATATCATAAAAATACTAAATCTATTCTTTACACAAATTTAAAACATTTTAAACTTAAATTCACTTAATTTTAAAATCAGATCATCAAGGCTTATCCTTGGATCTTAAATCATTTTCTATTTAATTAAATTTAAAACTTGATCATCAAGGCCTATCCTTGGATCAAAAAGAACAACTTTGTTCTCCCCCACCCACTAAACGAGTGTCTAACGACCTCAAACGTCGATTCACTATCCAACCCTTTCTAAAAACCCAGGACTAATAGAAATTTTTGAACAAAACTAATCATTCAAATTAGGATAAACAGTGAAGAACTTCGGTTATTCATCCTTCACTTGATCCCCCCTCTTACCAGACCCAGGATAAATCTTAGACTTAGTAAGTTTAAAATAGTATCTAACGAACTACTCGCGTTCTAATTATACCTGAACCCTGTGGATCGATTTACTATTCTCCAACCCTGAACACAATCACTACCCTTAAGTAAGATTAAGTAAGTTAACACCTTAGCTTATACTAGCCACGAGAAAGTATAAAATCATTCTTCGGAATCGATATACTTTTCTCCCCAACCCTGAACAAATAGACCCAGGTTAGGCTAACAAAAAAATCGTAAGGACTAACAGTTTAAGCAAATAGAAATCATTTAACAACCTTTTGCATCCGTCATCCTAAACCTTATGTCATTTAAAAACCTAGGAAATAAACAAACAATCGTTTTACACAATTGTGAAATAAATAACAAAAAATACGACCTTGTAATCACACCTCATCGCAAACAGTTGGATACATTAGAACAAAACGACAAACATTAAAGAGAAAAATAATAACGAAACAAAGACAAATAACACGAAAAAGATTTTCAAAAAATCGAAACGCATTTTCAGAATCAGAAACCAACAGTTTAGACGAACTTTATAAACTAAAAGAATCAATAGATAAAAATTGCCCAATTCACGATCAATTATATTTCTCTGACTCAGAAACAACTTCAAATTCATCAAAAAGAGGAAAAAGAAGAATAAAAAAGCAGTATAAACACAAACCAGTACATTTATACAATTGGAATCAACCAATTAGACACATTGATAATTACATATTAACAGTCATCGAACGAAAAAATGAGCTCAACGCACACTCCAGGTGAAGAAAGTCCAGATGATGATGATATTTTCCCCTTTATCGTAGATGCAACCACTGATAGAGGACAGCATATATTCTGCAAAAATTTACTCTTAAATTTGTTTGAACCCGGAATCAGTCCATGTAAAACAGAGTTCCCAGATGTAAAAATCAAAAGACAAATTATCGATCACTATCTAAAAGATATATGTAACCTAACACAACAATACGGAATCTACTCCATAGAATTCAGCTCACCAAACCAGAATCACAGTAAATATATAATTCAAACAGACGACCTTGATTTAGAATTCTCAAAAGTATTCTCAGAATATATAAAAAGCATCCAATATCATAACTCACAAAGAGCAAACTCCATATTCACCAATGAAGTTTTTGCGATAATATATAGTTATATCTCGATATTAGAAAACGAAATCCAGATACCAAATGTCTCACCGACAGAAACATCTAAACATATAAGAGTACGACATGAAATCACACTACTCTCTAGTTTTCTAAATATAATTAAAGAAAATTTCACGAAAGATGAAGTTTCACAACATACAAAACACGACTTACAAAAAATCTTGGCATGGTTCATAATAGATTATTTCACACATAATATTGATTTAATCTCACAAGCAAGAAAAAATTTTAGACCCCAAAACTCAAACGGTGATACTGCCATCACAGAACAATCAGACTATGTTTGGGACCCCGAATGGTCTCATCCCGCATTCATAAACTTCCCACAATCAATCTCAAGTCAAGCAATAAGTACGATATCTTATGTAAGAGATTATGTACGAGTAATACCATTAACCATTGATGCAACACCATTAAACTATAATACATTTTTACCCGATATGCAAAATAATAGTTTAAACTCTACAGTCATACACAATGAAAACCTCAATGGAACTAGGAATCTTACTCAACAAGATATCCAGACACCATCACACTTCATAAATGAAGAAATCGTACACACAACAACTACACAACAAAGTATTTCACCAATACGTCCAAACTTAACAACACCAAGAAATACAAATTCTTCACAAACACAGGTAACATTACAATCAACCGTTAAACCTTCGGTTGCTCCAAAATATTCACACATGGATGACCAAACATACAGACCCATGACAATACCGCCAAAAACACGCAAAACGTTCACTAGAAACAACTTTGCAGACCATAATTATAATTACACACATCCATCAAAAACAAATTATCAACCACGAAAAAATTTTAGTAATTATTCAAGATCTCGAAACTGGGATAACCCAATGGCACCACCTAATTCAGTAAATTTCCAAACAAATTTACATCCTCCACAGGATCGTAGTGAAAACTATCCATTTTTTCAACAAAATAAAAATAAAAAACAAACATCTTATCAAATGGATTACTTATCCTCAGATGATGATTTCTTACAACCAGATATATTTACACCCTATAATCAAGAATATCGTGGACAAGGAATACAGAAACCACATACATATCATAGAATTTTTTCTCCACAACCAATAGATACACAAACTCAACAACCAATTCAACAACAAAACCCAATTAATAAATCTTTTCAACCAATTCAGCAACAAAACCCAATGATTGCAAACTCGTACCAACCAGCACAAATGCAAAATGAAATACCACTCCCATATTATCTTCAACAACACGAAATAACAAGAAATCAACTTTCAAATTTTTCTCAAATGCCAAATGCAGCAGAATCATTACAAATGACGATGAATCCATACCTTATGGGTGGATCATCAATAACATCAAATAAACCTTTAATGGTATTCACAGGAACAGACCCTGAATATTCTGTAGAAGACTATTTAAATGCAGTCAGCAAATTTGATTTTAAATATAGGACCTGAACCAATTAATACGCCACTACATCAAAACTGGATACATCGACGCACAGCGTTAATACAAACAACTCTAGATGGCGCAGCCCAAAAATGGTTTTCAGTATTGCCTATAGAAATAAAATCAAATTGGAAAAGATTTACACAAGAATTTTCAAAAATGTTTGACTCCGAAAGAAACAAACAACAACACAGAGTTTTATGTAATGAAATTCGCAGATTACCAAACGAAACCATCAAGCAATTAGCAGTACGAATCGAAACACTAGTTCGAAAAGCATATTCATTAAATACACATGACTATAAAAACACAAAGATGACAGAAATCTTAATGATGACCTTAACACCACAATTAAGGAAAATAGCAATAAAAAAGAGAGCATCCCATCCTTCGTCAATTCGAGAACCCGATTTAGATTTTCGAAAACTAGTAGACAAACTAGAACAAGCAGAAATCACAATGAAATTCGAAGAAACGGAAAATCTGAAATAACAATACGTTAACAGAATTGAAACAGCTTCCACAAATATAAACAATATACAGGAATCAGATACAGATCTCGTTGAAAAAATCACTGAAATACTCAATATTTACGAAAAACACCCAAACTTTAAAGGCAAACCATCTTTCAAAAAATGGTGTAATTATTGCCGACGATACGGACATAGTATTTCTGAATGTAGACAAAAACAGCAAGACAATCAAAATAAACCTCAAAAATATAAAGAACCAAATAAATCATTCTATCAATACATGAAAAAAGATCAAAATCTACCGAACAAAACAGTCTACAGCAACAACAGTTCAGGAAAACCACTCCCGAACAATACAAATTATACAAGAAATCAATCACCATATAACTCAAGTTATAGAGGAAGATCACCAGAACGAAGAAACACGCATAATTCATCACAAAATCACTACAATAGACCAAATAGTCGAAATAACTACTCCAGATCACATTCAAATACACAACGATTTGTTTCTAGATCTAATTCCCAATCAAGAAATAATTATTATCCAAACAATCAATCACGAAATTCATCATACAATAGGAATAGAAACTACTCAAATAATCGGAATAGAAGTTATTCAAACAACCGAAACCAGAATTACCCGAACAATCAATCAAGGAATAACTCATATAATAGATCGAACTATAACAGACCAAACAATAATTACCAAAACAGATCGCGAAATAATTCACAAAATCGACACTCAAGTTATAATAATCGTTATAGAAATTATTCCCAATCACCACACCGGAATAATAATAACTATAATAATTCTAATAATCGCCACAGAAGTAGTACACCTAAACATCAAAGACATATTAATCAAGTACAATCTAATCCAGAAACAACATCAGACCCTCCAGGTATTGATGACACAGTAACTGATACGTTACAACTCAACCAAATAAACTGTGGATCATCAGATTCAGAAAGCGATGCAGAAAACACTCTCTCCATCAACATGATAAAAGTCGAAAATGACTATGAACCTGTTATATATGAAGAACCTTTTTCATCACACATATATGAGAATCAATCAGAACTCCTTCACAATTATTATATTGAACCCGTCCATTCCACACCGACGACACAAAAAACTAATGAAATTAACACTACAAACCAACCCAATGAGAAAGAAAAAACAAAATGCTTGAATACAAATCACATCTATCAAAACATACAAAAAGAACAACTCAAAGAAAAAATTTGGACAATACCATTTCTTTTGGAAAGTCCAAAAAGCAAAGAATTTCAACCACCAGATCTTGAAATTGATTTTTTAATTGATTCAGGAGCAGAATCAAATATAATAAACATTCCCACATGGAATGAAATAAAAACCTTACACCCAAAGCTAACACCTCTTGAAACCTCCAGCAAACTAGCAACAGCACAAGGATCAACATTAATAAACTACGGAAAAATTCAATTATTTCTTCTCCCCACAAGAACAATGGAGCAAAACAAAATTTTAACCAAACCATTTAAACAAATATTCCATATCACTGATATTAAACATAATATCATTGGAATACCATTTATCTCTAAATATATACCAACAATCAACATCTTGAATAGTAAAATATTAATCAAAGATAAATATACAAAAACAAAAGACACATCCCTAACATTTTTTCAAAGATTAAATAAACAACCACCATTTTTTTCAAAATTTTACCCAATATATAACCAACAAAGAAAACACTTGAAACCACTATCAGGAAACATCTATAATTTTTCAATCAAACAAGTTCACCAATATGATAAAAAAACAAAACAAACAAAAATTTTATATGTCAGATTTTGAATTCAAACCTATTCATAAGTTTTTCAAAATCACAATCTCATCAATAAAATATTTGAAAAACTCGAATTCAGATATTATTTCCTTACATGTATACAACAATACACCTTACCAAGTAACATTACCTTTAGGAGTTTTAGGCTATTGCGAAACTAACGCTACAATATTACCAATACACGAAAAAGCATATCGTGTAAAAAATATACTCCAATTACTAGATATTTGCCAATCCACAATCCTTAATGAAGAATTATCTATAAATAATATAATAAGTAACGAAAACAGAAATACGGATTATTTCACAAAAACCCAATATTTCAAACCTACATTCAACATAAGTAACTACACAGAGAATCAACAGAAATTTTTAACAATGTTTAATTTCCAACATTCACAAATAACACAAGACGAATTTGAAAAACTAGCAAAACAGCTAATTAAATATTCATCAGTCTATGCAACATCCAAATTTGATGTTGGCAAAATCAGCTCATCACTACATCTCCCATTAAAACCAGACGCAGTTTTCAAAAACAAAGAGCAAGTAAAGTACCAATTCACTTACACGATAAAGTGAACAGATTACTCGACATTTTAGAACAATACAACATTATATCACCAGTAAACAAAGAGGAACAACCAAAAGGCAACACATTTATCAACCCTGTTATCATTCTAGCCAAAGGAGAATCGTTAAAAATTGTTCTCGATGCTAGATACCTCAACTCACTCATAGATGAATCAAAGTGTAATTGGCCCATTGAACCAATACAAGTTATTTTAACAAAAATAAACGGAAAATACTTTACCACCGCCGATATGAATAGTGCATATAATCAATTGCCATTAGATGAACTAAACCTATCAAAGCAGATTCAACTATTCTAGGAAACAAAACACTCCTCCGATATTTTCGAAAATTCAACAATACAACAATTAACGAAAACACAGACCTTCTAGAATACAAACTAAATGAATCTACAGCCCCCTGTCTCCCTTTAAGTATGATTCTTATAGCTTTTAATATTTCACATACACAAAATATTAAAGGACACTCTGGATCAGAAAAAACATATTCAAATTTTATACAAAACTTTTATTTCCCAAATGCACCAATTTGGATAAAAGTACTATGCAATGACTGTATAGTATGTCAACTAAATAAACCTTACCCAAATCAAAAACAAATAGCACAAAAACAAGATTTTAAAGGACAAAGTTTGTACTTTAATCATCGTATCTCATTTGATACCAAAGGACCAATTTCACCCTCATCCGAAGGAAACTCCTACATTATGGTAATTGTTGACGCATTTACACATTATGTAGCACTTAACCCAGTACCACATTGTAACGCTTATTACGCTTACACAACACTCTATGAACACTGGATAGCAAAATTCGGACTACCAGAAATTTTAGTTACAGACAATGGTACAGAATTCATAAATAATGAAATCATCACACTATGTCATTTATATAACATTAAACACAAACCACGTACATCTCACGCACCTTGGACAAACGGCTTAGTCGAAGGTATGAACCGTTCATTACAAGAATATCTCAGATGTATCATCAATGGAAATGATACAAGATATACCGAATGGTCAGCAGATGTAAAACTATTTCCCTTAGCATATAATTCACAAATCACGACAACTTTAGGAATGTCACCATATGAAATGGTTTTTAACCAAAAGCCACGCAAACCAATAATGTTTACAGCAAACTCTCATAAAAACGCACAAGGTTATTGTCAACCAAATAAAGACTCAATTTGTTATAACCTACCATTACATACACACGATGAAGATCATTTTCATCACCCACAAATTCTTAAATTAGCCTCCGGTACACACACCGAATGGATTTTAAACAGAGATAAAAAACACAATGAAATTTACCAAAAGGTAACAAAAAAGTTGTTACAAAGGCAAAATATTAATGAACAAATAAATTCACGCTTTACACCAGCCTCCGATTTAAAAATTGGAACATTTGTTTTAATACCCAATTTTAATACTCAAAAAGGAATTTCAAAAAAGTTACAACCCCTTTGTAAAGGACCATACCAAATAATTGCAAAACCCACTGATGTCACATATAAAATCACCGACTCAGATAAAAAAGAAATCGTTCAACACCGAAATAACCTATTACCTTATTATCCAAAAGAATACGCACTCCGCGAACTAACTCAATTATATTCTTTTACAGGTTTAAAAGTTATTCAAAATAACCCACATACGGACAACATAACAAAGGAACAAAATGATATTCACCTCGGAAATCAAAATACAAAATCAAACACCACAAAAAACAATACAAAAAATCTCGATCAAAATACATCTCAAAAAGAAAGAAAAAATAGAAAAATGACAGAACAAATAATACCCCAAAAACAAATCGACAAATCAGAACATAGAGAGTCTTCACGACTTAGAAATCAACCACGTAAAAATTATAAAGTATTCATCCCACAATCTAAAATATTAAAGAAAGTTGAATTTCAAAAACAACCTTAAATTCTACATTTAAAAATCTTTGCACCTCTGAAACATTTCACACTTTCATTTTTCAAGATAACATGCTGATAAACACGCAGCGATTCTAGTTCAAAATTAGCCAATAGGATTCATCCAATCCGTCACCTTCTATAACTTTAACACAAACCAACTAGACGAAAAATATTAAACTCCAGGCATATCTATAACTATAACTCTACGACCTCCAGGTCAAAAATAAGCAAACCACTCCAACTTGACAACTAAAATAAATATCACCATAATATCATAACCCTCCCTTATCTAATAAACCAAAGATCAACAATATTTCCCCAACTCAGCCCTCAAATACCCCCCAAACAAATATGTTAAATTAGCCTAAAGTAAAAGAACGACCATTTTATTTAGCCTAAAGTATAAAACTCTCAAAAATACCCCAGATCATTTGACAAATGAAAATAAAGACAAAGAAGACCTCCCGATCACCATAAAAATTGCCCCCAACAATTTTTTACAAAACTCAACCCACTTGTCAAAAAACTAATAAATAATCCGACCACACTTGAAAATTGCCCCAAACAACAAAAAATATTCGATCACGAAGCCATTTCTTAAATGCTCTTCTATCAAACAGTCACTAAAATTATCACAAACCTCAAACAATTTTTTACGATACTTGAAACTTTCATAATATTTCTTTTTGATATCCTTGAATTTTTTCTAATACTCTTAATCATTTTTTGTAATATTTTTTTAATTTTCTACACTATATTCGAACTATTTCTCCAACTTTCAAAAACCCTTGATTATATCCACAGGTACGATTTATAAAATTGTCTAAATGATACGAACTATTTTCAGTAGAACTGATATTTTTCTACTATTTGTAATTTTCATAACATTTCTATCATCCCTCATTTTGACTATATGCAAATGTATAAAGAAAGCAATCATCACATTCGCTCTAGCAACAATCCTCCTAATTCTTTTCTTAGAAGAATACTTTAATAAACATTAACTTTTTCACTAAAAGAATAGACCAAAAAGCTATCAAAAATTGCTACCCAAAAGTCACCAAGTCAGTCTTCACCGACATCATCCCAAGATAACCCAACAACACCTTCAACTACCAATAATCCTCAAACATCTACACGAATTTCCTTTCAAGATAACCCATACACTTTTGAAGAACGACACGCTCGTTTATCAGAACCACTAGAACCAGTTCAACGACAAGCACCTCTAAGCGAACCAACATATAACTTATACCCAACACTACCACAAGAATTAAGTAGAATAAGAAATCCTAGTCAAAACCAAAATACAGTCGAAATAAATAGACAAATTATACATCCTCGACGAAACAGGAATTTTCAAACTCCCCGAGTTCATTTTGATATACCTCAATCCCCATCACAAAACACTCCAGAAAACCCCATTGGTATATTACCAGAAACCCCTACGCTTCTTTCACAACGTAGCACCTCAAGCCTACCATCAGATTACTTAGGTTCAACACCAACATCTGAACAAATACGTGAAAATCCCTTTAACCCCCCAAACCAGGCATCACGACTACCATATTGGACAACACATTCATTTACACAAGGTGAATTAAATTTAGTCAATGATCCAATAGATATTTCTACGGATACAACAACATCCTCATCACTACCAGAAACATTATCACTACCATCAACACCATCAATAAGCCAGATTTCACCACCACCTTTTAACTTAAATTTTCCAAATAATCTCGACGCCAGATATCGAGAACAATCATCAACAAATATCCCTTTAAGACTAGATTGGAATACATTTACAGCCCCTCCACCATTATTTGGACAACATCTAGAAAGTAATCGCCTCCACAACTGGGCACTTAATAGATTACAATACCGACAAGACATTCACGACGATATCCGTGATCACAATATCCAAATACTCCAACAAAACAGTTTACAATTAAAGTTTGAAATCACAGTTAAATTAAACAACATTACTCAACATCCCTACCCATTAAACCCACCAAACATAACAGCTCAATCACTACCACCACCATTTATAACCACTGAAGTAATATATAAATACGACAGATATACCAAAAAAACAATTGGTTACATCACATTTTATAACCCATACTCAGGATTATCATACACATGTATATTCTAAAATTATTAATTTTTCTCCAACTCCTTTTTCTAGTAATCTCAAATCAAAACATAAACCCTTCTCCCCGCACAGGACCCCAAGATTTATTAGTAACACATTACGATTGTGAAGAAAACGAACAAAAAACACTACACAAGTATGCAATAAATCAAGTATCACAGTGCGAAACAGAACCCCAAGCCATAGAAACTACAAATGGCATAGCAACACTTTATTCAAAAGCCCGAGCAACTACAGTTATAGGATATAAATTCACAGCAACATTTTCTGAAAAGAAAGTACATTGTTCACAAGTCTCAAACGGAAATAAAAACCGACTTGACCATGAATCATTCTACCAGAGTAATATAGAACGACTTTTACATCTCAATCCCGAAGATTGTAAAAACGAGTTACTCCGACTAAACATCACAAAAAATAAAAACACAGATAGAAATTTAGTATATTTCCAAGTTTTTTCAGATTCTGTACATCAAGCAGAACTTGAAAGATATCAAGGACATATAAAATTAGATGAAAAATACCCATACAACGGCGCACACGGACGATTAACCTATGACATGCACGATAAACACTGGATACCACACATTGGTATAAATGACCCATCAAACTGCAAAGCAGACACAAAAAATAAAGGATACCAAGAAATAATGTTTTTCGATTGGAAAATACAACTCGAAAAAATACAACTCACACGAGATTTATCAGACAACACAATGATTTATCAAGGAATTAGATTACCTTGTAAAAACGACCAAGGTTATTGCGACCCTACAACCAGAACACAAGCAACAATTGTTTGGTTCCCCGAAGACACATGTACAACATTTCAAGTAGCAAAAATACACGCTCGTATGATAAAATTTCACGAAAAATATTTTATACAATCAATACCATATGAAAAAGTAAATCCATTACGAAAAATAAGTTCTAATTTTCGAAACATTCATAATATAGAAAATAAATTAACACGTTTTCAAATATATCAAGAAACAGAACTTAATGCAATCACTCAAAAAATTTTCACCAGAAAGCATTCGCGCTATCGCTCGAAACCCAAATATAGACTTACAATCAATAGGAATATACTCAAAATCAGATATTCAACATCACATTAGAACACAACAATTCCAGGAATTATTAACACAAATGGACACAATACAAAGACAATCAATTGACCAAAACTTACGCAAACTTGCCGAAACCGCAGGATTTGCAGACATCTATACGCAAGACTATAGCGGATATTTTAAAGACATTAAAGATTATATATATCTAAACGGTGAAAAATACCGTCCCCAAGATATATCACCTATCAATATTTTTAGCTTTGTTACACTCAAGAATGAAATTCTTGATTTTCTAGGATGGCCCTACTACATCTTAGAAAAACTAACTATTTTATACGCAATGTTTAACTTTATTGGATTTCTTTTTTCACTCTTAAAAGGAATCTATAACACATGTGCTATACACACACAAGTCAATAGACAAGCAAGTGTAGCACGCATACTATTTGCAGGATTTTTTGGAATATTTTCTACATCTATAAACAAAATTCTTTTAGACGCACAAATAAAAGAATATAACACAAAAATAGCAACAAGACAGAACACATACGACGAAGAACATAACAATGCAGACACAACACCAACAGCACCACAGTTACCACCCCTACCACATAACCATCCATTATCCCTAATCCCACGTAATTTTCGAAATTTAGCCATAACACATAATAATTTTAGACCAACCATATCACAAAGTCCCATCCAACATATAATGCCACACCACTCACAAGATGAAAATACTTATGAACAAATTATAGAACAACCCCATACCACCGCTTTTCAGTCTCAAAATAATAATTTTTTTAGCCCACGATGAGCCGACAACTTGGATCCCTACACCGATCAAATTCCCACCCAACCAACCTCACCACTCCAATCCCAATAATACCACTTTTTGCTTTTCCGCCACCCGATTTCCCATCCAGTAATGTAACATCCGGCATGAATTCCGATACTAATTCACACATCTCAGTTTTATACTCCATCTCACAACTCAATAACCCGAATATTGAAACCCCCGATGAATTTGCCGACTCTGAACCATCTCCATCAAATAATTTTCACACCAATCCCTTAAATTTTTCCCAACCCCCTTTTCAACCCATACTACCAAATAACCCTGACCCAACCAATTCTACACCCTCTTATGCTTCCCAAGTCACTCCAACCTACTCCTCACTTCACTCAAACCAATCATCTCATTCTTCAGACACCCCCCGAATCTCCCCAGAACTAGATAATTTCATTACCCTACAACAGCAATCCTATCACCTTGACACCCCAACCATAAACCAAATCTCATCCACAATAGATTCATCCAACCCTCCTACCCCTACACCCTCTTCAATTTATACTGATTCATTAGCACCATCATCCACAACTACTGTATCTTCACTCAGCACTAATAGAGCTTACCGCACTTTTAAAAGGAAGTTCCCCAACCATCCTTTCCCAGCGAAACCAGGAACAGCCCGTGAATATATCAACCATCCACAACACACTAACACAAAAGAATTTTTAGCTATCACCTTACCCTCATTTCCACAATACACCTTAAACACCCCTCATGACACTAACGAGACACGTAACTTTGTAGACGAATACGTTTTAATGCCTACCCTTCCTTGGACCTCATATTATCATTTTACAAATCCCCTTTGCTTACCTTTATCTAACACTCATATCGATATAGAACGAAATAAGGACATGCTATATCGACTCACTACACCACTAACACCTAGACAATTTACTTACATTGGATACAAAAAATCACTAAAAACACACACTGCACCCCGAGCTAATGAATATACACTAGAATATTACGATCATAACATCATCAGAACTAACCAAGATCAATTCTTAGACGACGATCGCTTCGCTAACCCACAAATCACCGAGAAATTTTTCATTAAAACACCATATGTATTTACACTAAATATCTTCGATCGCAAGTTTGACCACATTATCTCAGAAGCACTAACAGACACGCAAGCCTACGAAAGTTTTAAAGAACGCTTCCAAATATTTTCACTAACCTTTCGTTTCCTTGCACCACATGAAAGAGATTTGCACTGCTCACACGATATTATGTTGCGCACTAAACAAACACACACATATACTTATTATCGTTTCATCCAAAATCACTTTGACCTACCCACTCCCTCCAGACAACCACACCATCGTTTTCAATTCATCAATTCCAAATACACCTCACCATTCTTTCTTAACTTCACATATTGCATTAAAGATACTAACCTTCATGGTATTCTTCGAAATTATGATCCCATAACCCAAATGTATATCTTTTGTCCCATCACCAAGACCTTCAACGCAGAAGAATCCCGACCCTTCCTCATCCCACACGAGTTTGTACAACCTATAGAAATCCCCATTTTAGAATTCATCCATAACACTAAATTCAACCACAAATTATATAATCTAATCCAAAACACACCTTATGAATTTGCAGTTGGCACTGAAGAACTAACCACCATTAAGGCACTTCAATTGCTTTGGCCACTGCTTCAAACTAAAAATATCATCCGCATATTAGCCAAACTACTAACAACTTCAGATCTCATCCACGACATTTTCCCCCACGGTTTCTTCCCCGACGACTAACAGGTAAGTATGAATTATACATATTACTAATTAATTCAAACATTAGAAACTCACCATTCTTTATCCATGTTTTCTTTAGAATTTTAGCCTTCATCCTAGATCATCTGAAAAATTCACAAAAGAAAAATAAAAAATAGCAAACTTCTTCAAAACTGTTTAAGACCCTATTAAATTTTTGCACCAACAATTAAATAAATATAATACCAATGCAGTAAATTAATTTATAAATTTTTCCCCCACCAGCAGTAAATCTAATAATGATGAAAATTTGTAACTTAATTTCCCCCAACAACTAGCAGTAAAATTAAAATTCTATGTAGTAAATTCATAAGAAGCAAAAGCAGTACTAACCTTTTGATATTTTCATTCACTCGCATAAAAATTCTATCCAAACTCGCACAGCTCGCCCACGAAGAATTGTTTAAAGTAATGAATTTCAGTTCCAAGCTTTCACACTCGATAACTCTAACACAAGATAACATGTTTCAAACTTTACTTTAACCCGGTTGGAAAGGAATTATATACTAAACAAAACTAACCAATGCAGCTTACTAAACACCACAACACATAGCATAACAGCATGACTAAGAAAAGGAAACCAACGGTACCCAAACCGGATTAACCCAGTTTAAAACTGGATAATTTATTCTTTTGAAGACTATTATAAAGTCTAAGAAAGAAATAATAAAACACAAAAAAGTCGAAAGACAAACCCATACCACAAACAATTTGATTTTTGAAAAAAGGACACAACCAACAAAACATAAGAAAAACCACAACAAACCCAACATAAAACGTTGTCACATAACAGGACCTCTCACAAAAACCGCATGCAATCATACTCCCACTCCTGGCCTAACCCACCAGGAAGGACGTCCTGAGCATGCTCTATAGCCGGCCTAACCCACCGTGCTACATCCACGCTTTGTGACCACACTCCTATTTTTAATAAGAGCTACTCAAGGGTGAGTAACTCTTCAAAATAACTGAACTAAAACAAAAAGATTTTGTGAAAACAACTAACTAAAATCATAATTAAAAAATATTAAACTAATAAAAGTTTTATAAAATGTAAATTACATTATGAAATACATAGATCAGAATACAACACCAAGGACGAACATCCAAAGACAAAACGACCCTACTACACTCGAGAAAGAATGGCCAACTACAATCAATATGCCGCCCACAATCACAACTCAAAGGATTTAGAGTACGACTTGACTTCGCAGAAAAGGACTTCATTGAACTAGACCAATGACCACCTCGATGTTCAAGTATACGTACAGATCCGAGTAACCAGGCATCCCCTCCACGCACAATCTCCACGCCATTCCCAGACAAGGTCAAACACAAAGAAGTTCTCACCAATGAAACAGAAAAACCTGACATAGCCAACCATTCTGAAATCAGATTTGAGTTTGTTGCGAAAACCCAGTCGTTGTCTTGAGAAGACACAATGATTGAATCTGGGACTTCTCTAATAAGAAAACCCAGAAGAAATAAGATGTTCGCCAAATACCAACGTCCATCATCCATCTTTCGAATTGCAGAAAAACTATTCTAAAAAACTCTGTAAAACCCGGATGGGTGGAACCTGATCTAAACTACATTTTATGATTGGATAAATTAGATATTTTACCAATGTAAAGTATTTAATATTAACCAATCATGATCCATCTAACTAACAATCCACTTATTTGTAAGTGCTGAAATTACTTGTAATTTCAGCACCAGAGAGATTTGAATTTAACTTAGAAATTAGTTGAACTCTCCCGAGTACTTCAGCAGCCGCAATAAACCAGTATACCCTAGATCTATTGAGCCTAGCAGAGACTAGTTAAACAACCTGAGACTAGATAGTATAAGAGTAAGATTAGGATCGGTATTAGACTAAGAAGTTGCACGAATCTATCCGGCCGAAAATAAGATAGCGTGACGAGCAGACGGTGTACCCTATCCGAAATTACTCTATGAGTTATACCCATCGAATATAACTCAATATGAATTAAAGCTGAGAGCAAGGACTCCGAAAGACTCCACTGGTAACTACCGTTTATTCAGAGACTGCAGCTCAGAAAGCTCTCCTAGTACTACACTGCCGCTTAATTGGTTCAAAATAGCCCCGAACTTTACCTCAATGTAATTCCAAACCATATAATGCTTTTCGCCGTTCAGTCAACTTCTTGAAATTTACTAAGAACTAGTTTTCATGGTCAACACAATGTTTTTCAGGTTCAGAACTAAATATGCAGAACTTAATTATGCAAATTTGCTATCACTTATTCAATTAGCACGTGTGTAGTGTGATTATATCACCAAACATCCATATTTCTCTTTGTTTGCTAACAGTCTATTCGATTTTTAAAAGTAGGAGCTGTAGATTGGCTGAGCTCCAATATTTATATTAATGCTAAAATATGAGAAAGACGCCGTTTTCTGTTCTTGTTCACTTTTGCTCTTAAATTCACATGGTCAAACAATTAGGACAAAAAATGTTGGCAGCTTTTTTGGTTTAATTTTCGTTTTGTAACTGATTTATTTTGTGTTTAAGGTCCTCTGTCATTCAGTGAAGTTGAAATCCCAGAGGCAGACATCGGATCAGTATCACTCAAAATAAAAGCAACTTACCCAAGTGAGGAGACCCTAGAGGAAAGCACAATTGTGGAGATCAGGGCATTTGTTGTGGACCCAGCTGACCTTTCAGCTGATGTTGAGGCGTCGTATGAGGCGCCCACTTCATGTCTACTTGAGACTGTTGGCGGAAATGAAGTGTGTTCGAAGGTGTATGAGAGAGTGGTGAATGGACTGACCCCCGGCACTAATTACTCCTTCCGAGTCTACGCTTTCTATGGCAGTACATTGGCCACACAATACACCAATGTTACAGCTGGCAAAGCTACATGTGAGTCTATTTGTGCTATGAATAGTTTCATCGGAAAAATAGTAGTTTTCTTGGGCAGAATAATTGGTTGAATGCATATATCTTGGGTCAAGCTATCTGCTTGGTATACCAAAGAAATGCAAAAGCGAAAAGTCTTTGGCAAACCTCAAATAGAGAAAAAGAAAAAAAGAGGCCAAATAGTTTCTTGATTTTTTGATATGCTAAAAATGAAGTTTTTCATACTATTGACCCATGCAGCTTAACATCATAGTTGATCAAAAATAGATGGTCGTTGTGTATAACTTTTGTCTATTTTTTTATCTTTTTATAGACGGTTGTATGGAAATCGGAGACGATGAGTGTGAGTTGCCAGATGGTAGTGCGGATTTGCCAGAGAACTACAGGTGTGTTGCCGGATATGCCACCAACCTCACGTCTGGACGATGCGCAGGTAAACACTCACAGCAGTTTAAATAGACTTGACACAGTCATGTGACAAAAAAGGAAGTTTACTAGCTTGTGAGTTAAGTATGGAGGCCTATCTCATAGAGTAATTTTGGATAGGGTACACCGTCTGCTCGTCACGCTATCTTATTTTCGGCCGGATAGATTCGTGCAACTTCTTAGTCTAATACCGATCCTAATCTTACTCTTATATCTACTAGTCTCAGGGTGTTTAACTAGTCTCTGCTAGGCTCAATAGATCTAGAGTATACTGGTATTTTTGCGGCTGCTGAAGTACTCGGGAGAGGCAACTAATTTCAAAACTAATTTAACTTTCAAACTAATTTCAAAGTTAAATTCAAATCTCTCTGGTGCTGAAATTACAAGTAATTTCAGCACTTACAAATAAGTGGTTTGTTAGTTGGATGGATTGTGATTGGTTAATATTAAATATTTTACAGTGGTAAAATATCTAATTTATAAATAATAAAAAGTAGTTGAGATCAGGTTCCACGCATCGGGGGTTTGCAGAGTTTTTGAGTTCTATCTCTTTCTTCTGCAATTGAAGGATGGATGATGAACGTTGGTATGTGGGTATGTGGCGAACATCATTTTCTTTTTCTTGTTCCTTGGAGAAGAGAGGTCCAGGAAACTAGAGTCGTCGACATAGTTTCTCTTCAAGAGAAACGTTCCAGAACGCTGGATTGATGGACAGGAAGTTATCTTCTTGTCGTTCGACAACGAATGCGATCCCCAATGAAATCGTTTAGATTCCAGAATCCAAAATGCTTTGCTATGTCAGTTTTGTTTGCATTTGTGGAGAACTGTTTTGTGATCAGCCTCATCTGGGAATGGCGTGAAATTCGTGTTTGGAAGGGATGCCTTGTTACTCGGATCTGTACGTATACTTGAACATCGAGGTGGTCATTGGTCTGGTTCAATGAAGTCCTTTGCTGCGAAGTCAAGTCGTACTCTAAATCCTTTGAGTCGTGATTGTGGGCGGCATGTCGGTTGTGGTTGGTAGCCATTCTTTTTGTTCAAGTTGTGATGGGATCGTCTAGTCTTTGGATGCTCGTTCTTGTGGTTGTGTGTGATCTATGTACTGCATATTATGATTTACTTTTTATAGATTTTAGTTAATTGTTTTTTAGTTATGATCTTGGTTAGTTGTTTTCACAAAAGCGTTTTATTTTAGTTCAGTTATTTTGAAGAGTTACTCACCCTTGAGTACCTCTTATTAAAAATAGAAGTGTGGTCACAAAGCGTGGTTGTAGCGCGGTGGGTTAGGCCGGCTATAGAGCATGCTCAGGACGTCCTTCTCTTGTGGGTTAGGCCAGGAGTGGGAGTATGATTTTATGCTGTTTCTTTGAGGGGTCCTGTTTTGTGTTAACTTTATATGCTGGTTTTTTCCGGGCTTTCTTATGTTACTTATGGTTGTGTCCTTTTTTTCAAAAATCGAATTGTTTTTGGGTTGGGTTTGTCTTTCGACTTTTTTGTGTTTTGTTATTTCTTTCGTTGACTTTATAATAGTCTTCAAAAGAATAAATTATCCAGTTTTAAACTGGGTTAATCCGGTTTGGGTACCGTTGGTGTTCTTTTCTTATTCATGCTGTTATTTTATGATTTGTGGTGTTTAGTCATTTGCATTGGTTAGTTTGGTGTAGTGTATAACTCCATTCCAACCGGGTTAAAGAAAAGTTGGAAACTTGTTATCGTTAGTTGGAGTTGTTGTTATTGAAAGCTTGAAACACAAAATCATTATTTTAAATAATACTTTCTGGGCGATTTGTGCGAGTATGGATAAAATTCTTTTGCGAATAAATAAAAAGGTTAGTACTGCTTGCTCAATTCATAAATTTACTGCTTGAATTTGAATTTTACTACTTTCGGGGAAATTTGAAGTTATAAATTTTCATTGTATTCATATTTACTGCTTTCTTGGGGGAAGAATTTATAAATTAATTTACTACATTTGGTATGAATTTTACGACATTATATAGTGCAAAAATTTTAGTATATCAAAATAGTTTTAGCAAATGAGTTTTATATGAATTGTATTCTAATTTAACAAGTTTATATTTTTATTTTCTTTTTCCGTTTTTGTAGATGATGGTGATGAGAAGACTAGAAAAAGAAGTTTAAGATTATAGAAAATGGTTAGTAGATTTTATATTTATTAGTTAAAGTAATTTAATTATACTTACCTTAGTCTTCGGGGAAAAAGCCATGTGGGAAGAGTGCTTGGATTAATTCAGATGTTGTCAATAATTTAGCTAGTATGCGGATGATGTTTTTAGTTTATAGCAGTGGCCAAAGCAAATCAAGTGCTTTGATGATATTTAGTTCTTCGGTGCCTACTGCGAATTCATGAGGTGTGTTTTGTATTAGATTGTAAATTTTATGATTATATTTAGTATTATGGATAAACTCTAAAATGGGAGTTTCAATTGGTTGTGGGAATTCATGCGGGATGAGGAAGGGTCTGGATTCTTCGTCCTGGAAGGTCTTCGTGATGGGGCATAATAGATACATTTGGTGAACGGGATCGTAGTTACGGAGGTTAGTATTTTTGATACAATAAGTAAAATTAAGAAAAAATGGTGACGTGTATTTTGAGTTAATAAATTGAAAACGATGGTGGGGCTGTCGAGATGGTGTGTGTAAGTCAAAGTGATTTTGTATGAAACGATAGTTTGTATAAGTGTGTGTCTGTTTAGTGCGTAACATAATATCGTGGGAGCAGTGCAAATCGCGTTCTTGTGGTGAAAGAAAGTGGAAGGTTAGTGTAAATAATTGAAATTTGTCTTGAAAACTTTGGTATGCTTGCATGTCAATGAGGGCTTCGGAGATTATGTGGTCATGTTTTTTTATCAAAAATGTTAAGTTTGAATAAGTATGATGTTTTGATGAAAATTTTTTCGGTTAGTTGCGGGTTAGCAAAGCGGTCGTCGTCTAAAAGTTGGTCTTGGTTAGGGCGTATGATGTTGTGATCATAATATTCGATAGTGAAATCGTTAGCTCGGGGTGCGGTGAATGATTTGGGTAATTTTTTAAATCCAACGTATGTGAATTGTCGTGGTGTTAGGGCTGTTGTTAGTCTATATAAAATATTTTTGCATTTTTCATTATCGATTTGTGTATTATAAAGGGGTAGAAAAAGAGGGTTAGTATAGTGGTAGTATGATGTCCAGTGTAGTGTTGGCATTAAAGCGTGCTCATCAACAAAATTTCTAGTGTCGTTATTAGTGGTGGGGGTATTTAAAGTGTATTGAGGAAATGATGGTAAGTTTGTTTGGAGAAAGGTTTTATGTTGTGGATGGTTAATATATTCTTTAGCTGTTCCGGGTTTAGTTGTGAATGGGTGATTTGGAATTTGCGTTTAAAAGTGCGGTAAGCTCGGTTAGTGCTAGTGGATATTTCAGTGGATGTGGATGATTGAGCTAATGATGGGGTATAGTCCGATAGCGGTGTAGGTGTTGGTGGGCCGGATGATGTGGTTATGGATGATAGATGAAGGATGGTAAGAGTATGGGAGTAGGCAATTTGTTGTTGTAGGGTAATATAGTTATCTATTTCTGAGGAGATTTGTGGAGTATCTGGGGAGTTATTGTTCGATCTTTCAGAAAGGGATGGGGTATATGTTAGGGTGACTTGGGATGCATAAGAGGCAGTGGAAAGGGATGGTAGTGGTTGACTGGTATGGATGGGTTGAAAAGGGGGTAATGAAAAATTTGAAGGGCTGGTTTGGGTATAGATGGAAGGAGATGGTTCAGAGTTTGCAAATTCATCGGGAGTTTCGAGGTCTGAGTTATTAAATTGTGAAATAGTTTGAAAAACTGAAATATCTGAGTTAGTGTCTGAACTCGTGCTGGATGGTATATTAATAATTGGAAAATCAGGTTGGGGGAAAGCGAAAAGTGGTATAATTGAGATTGGGTTTTGGAGATTGGCTGGGTGGGAATTTGAGCGGTGGAGGGCTCGAACTTGTCGGCTCATCGTGGGCTAAAAAAATGATTGCTGAGATTGAAAAGTGGTGGTGTGGGGTTGTTCTATAATTTTTTCGTATGTATTATTGTTTTTTGAATGATTTGTCGTTAAATGCTGAATGAGGCTTTGTGCTGAACTTGGTCGAAAATTTGGGTTATTTGTGATTGCTAAATTTCGAAAATTTCTGGGAACTAAAGATAAGGGATGATTTTGTGGTAGGGTTGGTATTTGTGGTGCTGTAGGTGCTGTATCTACATTTTTGTGTTCTTCGTCGTATGTATTTGGTCTTGCGGCTAATTTTGTGTTATATTCTTTTATTTGTGCGTCTAAAAGTATTTTATTAATGGATGAGGAGAGTATTCCAAAAAATCCTGCAAAGAATATACGTGCTACACTTGCTTGACGGTTGACTTGTATGTGTATAGCGCATGTATTATAGATTCCTTTTAGTAGTGAGAAAATAAATCCTATAAAATTAAGCATAGCGTATAAGATAGTCAATCTTTCTAAGATGTAATAGGGCCATCCTAGAAAAACGAGTATTTCATTTCTTAATGTTACAAAACTAAAAATATTTATGGGTGAAATATCTTGTGGTCTGTATTTTTCACCGTTTAAATATATATAATCTTTAATGTCTTTAAAATATCCGCTGTAGTCTTGTGTATAAAGGTCTGCAAATCCTGCGGTTTCTGCAAGTTTTCTTAAATTTTGATCAATTGATTGTCGTTGTATGGTATCCATTTGTGTAAGTAATTCTTGGAATTGTTGTGTTCTAATATGGTGTTGTATATCAGATTTAGAATAAATTCCAATTGATTGTATTTCTATATTTGGGTTTCGAGCAATGGCTCGGATGGTTTCTGTTGAAAACTTTTTGAGTGATAGCATTAATGTAGTATATGGTGTTAGTAGGTTTTACTTATCTTCGTCAGGGTTTAATTGTACGACATTGTGGCTATTTTCTGATCCACATGGGACTGCGGTATCCCAAAAATATGTTCGTCTTGAAAGTGTATCGACAAAATGTACTTTATTTTTGTAGAATATGGGTATTCTTTTGTAACAACGTTTATCTTCAAAAACGTATAATGGTGATACTTTTTTGGTGCATGTATAAAACCATAAATTATTTCCTTCGTAATCAAAAAAATTTGATCTGTTTCCTGATAAAAATATCCTGCGTAGGGTATTTTTAATACTGCTAATGCGAGTGATTGTAAGATTTGCGTTCTTTCCAATTCGCATAGTTGATATAGTGTTTCTAATTCAGAAAGTTACATTTCTTGAAAAATTCTACTAATCGTGTAGTCTAATTTCATGTCTAAATGAATGTCATAGTGTATGCTTCCAAAGTGGATGGTATTCATAAGAGATAACTCTTGTAGTCGTGTACTTTTATTGTCAATTGGTGTTAGTTTTCCACCGGGTTGACCATTATATTTACGAAAATTTACTGGGGTGCAGGGATTGACTTCATTTAATTAATGGGCTGTTGCGTGTGGGTTTATTTTGACTTTTCCAGTGGTCATGTCGAAACCTTGTTTGTATTCGACAAGACTTTCTGAATTTTGTGTTTTGTAGAGTGGTTTTGCATATTTACATGCAAATTCTGCTTCTTGATAGATTTGAAAACGTGTTAGCTTGTTTTCTATATTGTGTGGATTTTTGAAATCATTGCTTACTTTTTCAAGTGGGTGCTCGTGTTTGTATGGAATTTATTCGATGAAATATTTTTCATGAAATTTTATCATTTGTGCGTGTATTTTTGCTACTTGAAATGTTGTGCATGTTTCTTCGGGAAACCAAATGATTGTTGCTTGGGTTCTCGTTGTGGGATCACAATATCCTTGATCATTTTTACAAGATAATCGAATTCCTTGATAGATCAATGTGTTATCTGATAGATCTCGTGTGGGTTGTATTTTTTCAAGTTGTATTTTCTAATCAAAAAACATTATTTCTTGGTATCCTTTATTTTTTGTATCTGCTTTGCAGTTTGAAGGGTTATTTATTCCAATGTGTGGTATCCAATGTTTATCGTTTATATCATAAATTAATCGTCCGTGTGCGCCATTGTATGGGTATTTTTCGTCTTGATATGTCCTTGATAGCGTTCAAGTTCTGCTTGATGTACAAAATCGGTGAAGACATGGAAATTTACAATTTTTCTCTCTGAGTGTTTGATTTTTGTTAGGTTTAATCTGTGTAATTCGGTTTTACAATCATCGGGGTTGAGATGTAAAAGTCTTTCTATATTGCCTTTGGTAAAACGATTCGTGATCAAGTCTGTTTTTATTTCCGTTAGCGACTTGTGAGCAATGTACTTTCTTTTCGGAAAATGTTGCTGTAAATTTATATCCTGTGACTGTCGTTGCTCGGGCTTTTGAATATAATGTTGCTATTACGTTTTTAGTTTCTATGGCTTGTGGTTCTGTTTCGCATTGTGTTACTTGATTTATTGCATTATTGTGTAATGTTTTTTGTTCGTTTTCTTCACAATCATAGTGTGTTACTAATAAATCTTGAGGTCCTGTGCGAGGAGATGGATTTGTGTTTTAGTCGGAAAATATAAGAAAAAAGATGTGTTGAAATGTTAATATCTTTAAAATATACATGTGTATGATAGTCCAGAATATGGGTTATAAAATATCATATATCCCATTGTGTTTTTTGTATATCTATCGTATTTATATATTTCTTCCGTTGTTATAAATGGTGGTGGTAATGTTCGAGCTGTTATAATTGGGGGGCTTAATGGATAAGGGTGTTGTACAATATTATTAAGTTTAGCTGTTATTTCGAACTTTAGTTGAAGACTGTTTTGTTGTAATATTTGAACGTTGTGTTCTCGGATATCTTCGTGAATATCTTGTCTATATTGTAATCTGTTAAGTGCCCAACTGTGTAGTCGGTGGCTTTCGTTATGTTGTCCAAATAAAGGAGGAGGTGCTACAAATGTGTTTCAATCTAATCCTAGAGGTATATTTGTAGATTGTTCACTGTATCGAGTATCAATATCGTGTGAAATGTTTAATGGAAAAAATGATGGTGAAATTTGACTTATTGATGGTGTCGAGGGAAGTGATAATGTTTCTGGTAGGGATGATAATGTTGTATCTGATGAAGTATCTATTGGGTCATTTACTAAGTTTGGTTCTCCTTGTGTGTGTGATTGTGTTATCCAATAGGGTAATCGTTCGTTTGGATTAGGTGGGTTAAAAGGATTTTCACGTATTTGTGCTGATGTTGGTGTTGATCCTAGATTTTCTGATTGAATATTAGGTGTACTTTGTTGTGGAGTTAGCGTTGGGGTATCTGGTAGTGTTATACTAGAGTTTTCTGAGCTTGATGGTGTTGGAGATTGAGGTATGCTAAAAGTGATTCTAGGAGTTTGAAAATTTCTATTTCGTCTGGGATGTATTATTTGTCTATTTACTTCAATTGTATTTTGATTTTGACTGATGTGTCGAATTCGATTTGAATCTTGTTGTAATGTGGGGTACAAGTTATATGTTGGTTCACTTAGTGATGCTTGTCTCTGAACTGGTTCAAGAGGTTCAGATAAGCGGGCGTGTCGTTCAAAAGTGTACGGGTTATCTTGAAATGAAATTCGTGTGGATGTTTGGGGGTTTTGGGTAGTTGTAGGTACTTTTGGGTTTTCTTGTGGAGATGTCGGTGAAGACGGATTTGGTGCTGGTTGGTTAGCAATTTTGGAAATGTGTTCTGTATATATAAGAATTTTAGTGAGAAGATTTATGTTTGTTATAGTATTCTTCAATGAATAAGATCAAAAGAATTGTAGCTAAGGCGAATGTGACTATTGCCTTTTTACACATTTGCATATTGTCATGATTAGGGATGATAAAAGTGTGAGGAAAATTATGAATAGTAAAAAAATATCTGTTCTACTAAAAATTGTTCGTATCATTTAAATAGATTTTAAATTATCGTACCTGTAGATGTGGTCAATGAGTAGGGAAAGATGGGAATATATTGCGAATAGGGTGTAGAAAATTAGAATTAGGTTACAAAAATTATTAAGATTATTATAAAAACTTCAAAAGTGTCAATGAAAAATATTATCAAAAGTTTAGAAATTAGAAAAAGGTTTATGAAAAAGTTCGAGATTAAATTTTTTATAGTGGCAACTGTTGAGAAGAAAAGCATTTAAGAAAATGATTCGTTCGTCGAATATTTTTTGAATTTCTGGGGCTAAATTCAAGTGTGGTCGGATTATGTATTGGTTTTTTGACAAGTGGGTTGAGTTACTTGAAAAATTGTTGGGGGTTTATTATATGGTGCTCGGGGGGTCTTCTTTGCTTTATTTTTATTTGGTGGGTAATCTGTGGTATTTTTGAGATATTTGTACTTTAGGCCAAATGATCATGATTCTTTTCTACTTTAGGCTAATTTGCCATTTTTGGTTGGAGGGTTTTTGAGGGCGAAGTTGGGAAAATATTGTTGATCTTTGGATTATTAGATAGGGGAGGGTTGTAGTATTATTGTGGTCTTTATTTTAGTTGTCAAATTTCAGCAAGTTGCTTATTTTTGACCTGGAGGTTGTAAAGTTATAGTTACAGATATGCCTGGAGATCAATGTCTGTCGGCTAATAGGTTGGTGTTAGAGATATGGAAGGCGATTGAGTTGAGTGAATCTTATTTGTTGAATTTGAACTAGAATTACTGCGTGTTTCAGCTTGTTATTTGGAAAATATGGAAGTTCAAATTGTGTGAGATGTGTATGAGGTATGAATTCTGTGAAGAAGAGAAAGGTTCATTTGTGAAATTCAACTTTCTTTAATATTTTAGATTGTGGGATGAATGTTTTGTAATTTTTCCGTGGTTGATTTCTAAGTCGTGATGATTCTCTATGTGTAGATTTGTCTTTTTGTTCTTGTGGCAAGATTTTTTCTATCATTTTTCTATTTTTTCTTTTTTTTTCCTAATTTATCTGAGTTTAGTGTTTTTGCGTCTTTGTGATTTTTGTCTTGTTTTTGAATTTGTGTTTGTTGATTATCATTAGTTTCGTTAATTTCTGGTTCTATTTGTGTGTTATTTTGAATAACTTTTAAACCGGTGAAAGAATATAGTTGGGTTAATTCGCGTAAGGCGTATTCTTTCGGATAATAAGGTAGTAAATTGTTTCTATGTTGAACAATTTCCTTCTTTGTGGGGTCTATGAGTTTATATGTTACTTCAGTGGGCTTAGCAATTATTTGGTAGGGTCGTTTTTGAAGTGGTTGTAACGTTTTAGAGATTCCTTTTTGTGTTTGGAAATTTGGTATCAAAACAAATGTTCCAATTTTTAAATCGGTAGCTGACGTAAAACGTAAATTTATTTGGTTATTGATGTTTTGCCGTTGTAGCAATTTCTTTGTGACTTTTTGGTAGATTTCATTTTTGTCTCTGTTTGAAATCCATTCGGTGTGTGTACCGGAGGCTAGTTTGAGAATTTGTGGGTGATGAAAATGATCTTCATCATGTGTGTGTAATGGTAGGTTATAGCATATTCAATCTTTATTTGGTTTGCAATGTCCTTAAGCATTTTTGTGTGCATTTGCGGTGAACATAATTGGTTTTATTGGTTTTTGGTTAAAAACCATTCCATATGGTGACATTCCTAAAGTTGTTGTTATTTGTCAATTGTATGATAATGGGAATAATTTTACATCTGTTGACCATTCTGTGTATCGTGTATCATTTCAATTTTTGATACATCTAAGGTATTCTTGTAATGAACGGTTCATACCTTCGACTAATCCATTTGTCCCAGGTGCATGAGATGTACGTGGTTTATGTTTAATATTGTATAGGTGACATAATGTGATGATTTCATTGTTATCGAACTCTGTACCGTTGTCTGTTACTAAAACTTCTGGTAGTCCAAATTTAGCTATCCAGTGTTCGTAGAGTGTTTCCTAAGCGTAATAAGCGTTACAATGTGGTACTGGGTTGAGTGCTACATAGTGCGTAAGTGCATCAACATTGACCATAATGTAGGAGTTTCCTTCTGAGGATGGGGAAAATTGGTCCTTTTGTGTCGAATGATATTCTGTGATTGAAGTATAAACTTTGTCCTTTAAAATCTTGTTTTTTTTTGCTATTTGTTTTTGATTTGGTTAAGGTTTGTTCAATTGACATATTATACAATCATTGCATAATACTTTTATCCAAATTGGGGCGTTTGGAAAATAAAATTTTTGTGTAAAATTTGAATATGTCTTTTCTGATCCGGAGTGTCCTTTTGTATTCTGTGTATGGGAAATGTTGAATGCTATTAGTATCATACTTAAAGAGAGACAGGGAACTTTAGAATCATCTAATTGATATTCTAAAAGATCTGTATTTTCGTTTATCGTTGTGTTATTAAATTTTCGAAAATATCGGAGAAGTGTCTTATTTCCTAAAATTGTGGTATCAGTTTTTGCTGGTTTTGTTTTTATATTTGTGCCATGATTTGAGTTGTCGAATTATTGGGTCTAAATTTTGGTATCGTTTTAAAAGTTCAAGTGTAATTTTTTCTGTTGGTGGGAGAAAAATATTGTCAATTTCTAGTTTTGATAGGGGAATTGTGTCAAGTGGGTCATGAAGGATAGAAACTTGATTTATCGTATATTTTGTGTCTTTTGTCTGGGGTCCTGATAAATTTATTTTATCAGTTAATTTTTCTTTTTCAATTAGTGAAAAAAGGTCTTTTTTCTGCGATTGTTGTTTGACTTTTTTTTGCTGAGTATTATTTTTTATCCATTATGAGTGAGGAATTGGTTTAAACGTGGATGTACCTAATAAATCAACTTCATAGTGATTATTTTGGCAATCTAGATAGAGTGGGAAGTGTTGTAAATTATTTATTTGTGATTGATCAATATCAGTTTTTACTGCGTATTTACATTCTAATCGGGGTGATGTTTCGTCTTTTGCGAGATAAAATTTAATATTTTTCGGTATTTTGACTGTAGTTTTTCGTGTAAGTAGTTCTGGTGGTGTATTTCTACTTAATGTGTCTGGTAATGCAAGGTTTTTTCCTGCTGTCCAAACTATGTGTAAATTTGGGAATTTCATTAGAATTAATTGAAATCTATAAAATCTATGATTTGGATATGACTTTTGTGTAAAAAGAAATTTAATTGGTTTATGATCTATGAATAAAACTGTTGGATGTTTTGATCCAAGTATCAGAAATGCATATTCTGTAAGTGTGTAAATTATAGCTGTACACTCTCTCATTAGAGTGGAGAGTCGTTATTCGGCTTGTGTAAATAGTCGTGAATTTGCTGATATTAGGTTCTTTTTATTTGTTCCACTATGTGATTGTAGTAATGCTGCGCCGATGCCAAAATTTGAAGCATCGCATATTGCGTAAAATGGTTGATTTGGATCTGGAATTGTGTTTGATATTTGTTCTGTTAAGAGTTTTTTAACTTCTTCAAATCGTGTTTGATGTTCAGTGGTCCATTCAAAATTATTCTGTTGTCTAAGGATGTTATAGAAGGGTCTTAAGTATAATTGCATTTTATAAACGTATTTACTTAAGAAATTTAACATTCCGAGGAATTCTTGAATTTCTTTTTATTTGTTGGTGGTTGAAGTTTTTGAATTGCGTCAATGCGTGATTTTAATGGAGTAATAGTGTTTCGTTCGATATTATGTCCTAAAAATTTTACTCGTGTTAAAAAGAAATGTGATTTGTCTGGGGCTGCTTTCAGATTTTTGTTCTGAAGGATTTTATGATATTGTTCTAAAACTGTAAACATTTCGTCTTTGGTTTGTGATTGCATAAAGACATCGTCTAAATATGTGATTGCGTTTTTCTTTAGAATTAGTGGTCTACAAATTTTACTCATGAAAGCTGAAAAAGCTGCTGGTCCTATGGATATTCCATAGAATAATCGATTAAATTCGTATTGTTGGTTTCCAATAACGAATTGCGTTAAACGTCGTGACTGTTCGTCTAATGGCATTTGGTTATAAGCACTGTTCATATCTGCGGTTGTGAAGTTTTTTCCATTAATTTTTGTTAAAATTACTTGTATTGGTTCAATAGGCCAATTGCATTTTGATTCATCAATTAGTGAATTGAGATATCTAGCGTCTAAAACTATTTTTAGTGATTCACTTTTTGCTAGGATGATAACAGGGTTGATAAATGTGTTACCTTTTGGTTGTTCTTCTTTATTTACTGGTGATATAATTTCGTATTGTTGTAAAATGTTTAGTAATCTGTTGACTTTGTCATGTAAGTGAATTGGTACTTTACTTGCTCTTTGTTTTTTGAAAACTGCGTTTGGTTTTAATGGAAGGTGTAGAGATGAACTAACTTTACCGACGTCAAATTTGGATGTTGCGTAGACTGATGAATATTTGATTAATTGCTTGGCTAATTTATCAAATTCTTATTGTGTTATTTGTGAATGTTGAAAATTAAACATAGTTAAAAACTTCTGTTGTTCTTCTGTATAATTTGTTATATTGAATGTGGGTTTGAAATATGGAGTTTTTGTGAAATAATCTTTATTTCTTTTTTCGTTGCTTATTATATTATTTATAGATAATTCTTCATCGAGAATTGTGGTTTGGCAAATTTCTAGTAATTGTAATATATTATTGACTCTGTATGCTATTTCTTTTACAGGTTAAGTTGTAGCGTTTGTTTCACAATATCCTAATAATCCTAGGGGCAGTGTTATTGTATTTGGCGTATTCTTATACACGTGTAGTGAAATAATATCAGAATTAGTATTTCTTTCATATTTTATTGATGAAATTGTGATTTTGAAAAATTTGTGAATAGGTCTAAATTCGAAATCTGACATAGAGAGTTGTTGTCGATTTTGATTTTTGTCACATTGATGAACTTGTTTTATTGAGAAATTATAGATAGATCGTAATAGTGGTTTGAGGTGTTTTCGTTCCTGATTATAAATAGGGTAAAATTTGGAGAAAAATGGTGGTTGTTCTTTTTGTATATTTTGGTATATGTGATTTGTGGTTGAACTTTGTACTTTGTCTTTGTCAGGTTGAATTACCGTGTTGATTTTGTTTACTTACTGGGTGGTTTGTGTATTATTTTTAATTGGTCCCATGTAAGAATTATTTAGAAGTTCTAATTGATTTTCGTATATATGTGAACTAAAGGGTTGTTCATATGTGATAGATTCATAATCGTTTTCGACAGATATCATATTTACTAAAATATTATTATCTGTATCACTTTCACTGTCTGTTGATTCACAATTAATGTGATTTAATTGTATTTCGGTATTTTCTGTGTTATCGATACCTGGGGGGTCTGAAGTTATTTCTTCATTTGTTTGTACTTGGTTAATTTGTCTTTGATGTTTTGGTGTTTTACTTCTATATCGATGTTGAGAATCGGGGTAACGATTATTATTCCTATGAGGTGATTGGGAATAATTTCTACATCTATTGTTGTAACTTGAGTTTCGACTTTGTGAAATATTTCTTGATCTGTTTTGGTAATTATCATTTGATCTTTGATAATTTGATCTATTATATGAGTTATTCCGTGATCTGTTGTTTGGATAATTATGATTTCGATTGTTTGAGTAACTTCTATTCCTATTGTTTGAATAGTTCCTATTTCTATTGTACAATGAGTGTCGTGATCGGTTGTTGGAATAGTGTCTATTTCTTGAGTTTGAATGGGAACTGGATGCAGAAGCAAATTGTGTTGTGTTTGAACTCGATCGTGGATAGTTGTTTCGACTATTCGATCGACTATATCTTTTTTGTGAGGAATTTCGTGAATTTCTTTGTTCGGGTGATCTACCTCTATAACTAGAGTTATATGGTGATTGATTTCTAGAATAATTTTGGTTGCTTGGAAGTGGTTTTCCAGAGCCATTATTGCTGTATATATTCTTGTTTGGTAGATTTTGATCTTTTTTCATGTATTGATAAAATGACTTAGTTGGCTCTTTTTGCTTTGGAGGTTTATTTTGATTGTCTTGCTGTTTTTGTCTACATTCAGAAATACTGTGTCCGTATCGTCGGCAATAATTACACCAGTTTTTGAAAGATGGTTTGCCTTTGTAATTTGGGTTCTTTTCATAGATGTTTAAAATTTCAGTGATTTTTTCAGATAGGTCTATATCTGATTCTTGTATGTTGTTAATGTGTGTAGTCTTTGTTTCAATACGATTAACATACTGTAATTTTAAATTCTCGGTTTCTTCGAGTTTCATTGTGATTTCTGCTTGTTCTAGTTTATCGACTAGTTTTTTGAAATCTAGATCTGGTTCTCGAATTGAGGAAGGATGAGATGCTCTTTTCTTTATAGCAATTTTCCTTAATTGTGGTGTTAAGGTCATCCTTAAGATTTCTGTCATTTTTGTATTCTTATAATCATGTGTATTAGGTGAATATGCTTTTCGAACTAGTGTTTCGATTCGAACTGCTAATAGTATTATTGTTTCATTTGGTATTCTGCGAATTTCATTGCATAAAACTCTTTGATGTTGTTTGTTTCTTTCAGAATCAAACATTTTTGAAAATTCTTGTGCGAATCTTTTCCAATATGATTTTATTTCTATAGGTAGTACTGAAAACCATTTTTGTGCTGCGCCATCTAATGTTGTTTGTATTAACGCTGTGCGTCTATGTATCCAATTTTGATGGAGTGGTGTATTTATTGGTTCAGGTCCTATATTCAAAATTAAATTTGCTGTGACTGCGTTTAAGTAATCTTCTACTGAGTATTCAGGGTCTGTTCCTGTGAATACCATCAATGGTTTATTAGATGTTATTGACGATTCTCCCATGAGATATGGATTCATCGTCATTTGGAGTGATTCTGCGGCATTTGGTATTTGCGAAAAATTTGTCAATTGATTTTTTGTAATTTCATGTTGTTGTAGATAATATGGTAATGGTATTTCTTTCTGCATTTGATTTGGTTGATACGAGTGCTTAGTCATTGGGTTTTGTGGTTGTATTGGTTGAAAAGATTGTGTATTAATTAATTTTGGTATTTGTATTGGTTGTTGATTTTGAATATCTGTTGGGTTTTGAGGAAAAATTCTCTTATATTGAGATGATTGAGGTTGTCGCGGTCTTTGTGTGCGATATTCCTGTGTATATGGTGCAAAAATATCTGGTTGTAAATAATCATCATCATCAGATGATAGATAACTCGTATAATGAGGTGTTTGCTTTTTGTTTTTATTTTGTTGAAAAAATGGATAATTTTCACTATGATCCTGTGGAGGATCTGAATTAGTTTGAAAATTTACTGAGTTGGTTGTTGTCATTGGTTTCTCCTAATAGTGAGAACATACATGATTATTATTTTTTCGTGGAGGGTAGTTTGCTTTTGATGAATGTGCGTAATTATAATTGTGTTCTACAAAATTACTTCTTTTGAATGTCTTTCGTGGTTTTGATGGTTTTGTCATTGGTCTAAATGTTCAATAATCCATTTGTGAATATTTAGGAGCAACCGAGGGTTTTACGGTTGATTGCATAGTTGCTTGTGGTAATGTTGCATTGTTATTTTTTGGTGTTGTAAGACTCGGGTGTATCGGTGAGATACTTTGTTGCGTAGTTGTTACTGTTGTGTGGACTATTTCTTCATTTATGAAGTGTGATGGTGTTTGAATATCTTGTTGTGTAAGATTTCTAGTTCCATTGAGATTTTCATGATGTATAACTGTTGAATTTTAACTATTATTTTGTGTGTCGGGTAAAAATGTATTATATTTTAAAAGTGTTGCATCAATTGTTAATGGTATTATTTTTGTATAATCTGGGTGAAGAGACATTGTATCTATTGCTTGACCTGAGATGTCGACTGGGATGTTTATAAATAATGGGTGAGACCAATCAGGGTCCCAAACATAATCTGATTGTTCTGCAATGACAGTGTCGTCATTGTTACTTTGGGGTCGAAAGTTTTTTCTTGCTTGTGCAATTAAGTCTATGTTGTGTGTAAAATAATCAATTGTAAACCATGCTAGTATTTTTTCCAAATCATGTTTGGTATTTTGTAATCATCATTACTGTAAAAATTTTCACGAATTCCGTTGAAAAATGTAGAAAATGCAGTGATTTCTTTTCTGACTTTTGTATGTTTTGACGTCTGGATTGGTGATGTACTTTGAGCTTCTGTTGTTTCTATTATAGATAAATATGTATATATTATAGCAAAAACTTCATTTGTGAATATTGAATTTGCTCTTTGTGAGTTATGATATTGTAGACTTTTGATGTATTCTGTGAATACGTTTGAAAATTCTAAATCAAGATCATCTGTTTGAATAACATATTTATTATATCCTATTCTTGGTGTACTGATTTCTATCGTGTAGATACCGTATTGTTGTGTTATTTTAAATATATCTTTGAGATAATGTTCTATTATTTGTCTCTTGATTTTTACATCTGGGAATTCTGTTTTACATGGACTGATTCCTGGTTCAAATAAATTTATGAGTAAATTTCTGCAAAATTTTGTTTCTCCTCTATCATTTAGTGAATTTATAATAAAGGGGAAAACATATTCTTCATCGGGGCTTTCGTCACTTTGAGTGTTGCTCATCTTTTCGTTTGATAACTGTTAATATATAATTATTAATGTGTCTAATTGGTTGACTCCAGTTGTAAAGATGTACTGGTTTGTGTTTGTGCTTCTTTTTTTTCTGTTTTTTCCTTTTTTCGATGAAATTGTATTTGTTTCTGAATCGGAAAAATATACTGGGTCCTGGATTGGATAAGTTTGATTTATTGAGTCTTCTACTTTGTATAGTGCATCGAGACTACTGACTTCTGGTTCGGAGAATGCATTTCGGTGTTTTGAAAATCTCTTTCGTGTTATTTGTCTTTGCTTACTTAGAATTTTTCTTTTTAGTGTTTGTCGTTTTGTGTGAATGTATTCAACTGTTTGTGTATGCGGGCTTATAACAAGATCGTGTTTTTGATTTTCGATTTCACAATTGTGTATGACGATTGTTTGTTTATTTCCTAGATTTTTCAATGTGATAAGATTAAGGATGATGAATGCAAGGTTGTTTTTAGTGATTTTAATTTTCTAGACTGTTAGTCCTTCAGGGTTGGAGAGAGAAGTATATCGATTCCGAAGAATGATTTTTACTTTCTCGTGGCTAGTATAAGCTAAGGTGTTAACTTACTTAATCTTACTTAGGGGTAGTGATTGTGTTCACAAGGGTTGGAGAATAGTAAATCGATCCACAAGGTTCAGGTATAATTAGAACGCAAGTAGTTCGTTAGGTACTAATTTAAACTTACTAAGTCTAAGATCTATCATGGGTCGTATAAGAGGAGGGGTCAAGTGAAGGATGAATAACCGAAGTTCTTCACTGTTTAGCCTAATTTGAATGGTTAGTATTCGAAAAATTTCTATTAGTCCTGGGTCTTTTGAAAAGTTTGGATAGTGAATCGACGTTTGATGTCGTTAGACACTTGATAAGTAGGTGGGGGAGAAAAAAATTGTTCTGTTTGATCCAAGGATAAGCCTTGATGATCAGAATTAAAATTAAGGATAGAAAATTTATTTAGATCCAAGGGAAGCCTTGATGATCTGGTTTAAAATTTATCTAATTTTAAGTTTGAAAAATATAAAATTTAAGATTTGAAATAACAATTTGTGATTTTTAGTTTTGATGATATTAGTTGATTTAGGATTGCTGTTATGTTTAGGTGATGAAGCTGGAACAGAAAGATGATTGATGTTTACTAACAATTTTTTGTCATGCTACTAATTTTTATTTTTATTTTAAATATATTATTTTCTCAAATATGTTTTATATAGTACTGCAGAGGAAGAAACGATTAGAGATGTTTTTATCAATCGTTATTGAACAATAGTAATTTATTTAGCGCCTGGTAGATGCATTGAAGATTTTTCTTCAAGGATTTTATGTTTGCGAATGAAAATCTAAATTCATTGCCATTAAAATTCTAAATATAAAAGTTTGTGTTGGCTTTTGCCGTACGATCATGAAACTAAATGGTAAATTTCTTCGTAGTCGTATGTCGTCTCTTGTTTGAGGTCTGTTTCCAATACCTGGTTGTTCTCGTATTGTACGGAATAGCGGCTCTGATCTATTGAGTCGTAGAGACCATTCAATTAAATTATTGTCGTATAACATTTTGAAAATGTTTTTGTCTATTTCTAATCTGTTTTTGGTTAGTTCTAAGCTTATTTGTTTTAAGGGTCTTGTTCGAGACTTATGGTCGCACCAGATGAGTTAAGTATGGAGGCCTATCTCATAGAGTAGTTTCGGATAGGGTACACCGTCTGCTCGTCACGCTATCTTATTTTTGGCCGGATAGATTCGTGCAACTTCTTAGTCTAATACCGATCCTAATCTTACTCTTATATCTACTAGTCTCAGGGTGTTTAACTAGTCTCTGCTAGGCTCAATAGATCTAGAGTATACTGGTATTATTGCGGCTGCTGAAGTACTCGGGAGAGGCAACTAATTTCTAAGTTAAATTCAAATCTCTCTGGTGCTGAAATTACAAGTAATTTCAGCACTTACAAATAAGTGGTTTGTTAGTTAGATGGATTGTGATTGGTTAATATTAAATATTTTACAGTGGTAAAATATCTAATTTATAATTAATAAAATGTAGTTTAGATCAGGTTCTACTTGAGTTTTATTTAATCTGATGATAGATGGTAAAATATAGAAGACGGCGTTTTTAGGCACTTTTTGGAAATTTTTGACCAAAAAATGGCGTTTTTTTGCGCGCGCTCCCCCCTCAAAATTAGTATATATTGGCACCGAAGGCGCCTTTAGAACAATTTTAGGGTCCGTCAACAAAAAGGGATACCTGAAAATAGTACTAAGGGGGACCCTTTGGGTCGGCAGGGGGTCGACTCCCTGAGGGGAGGGGGCGTCCGCGCCCCCTCCACCCTAAATCCGCTACTGGTATTGGGAATTTTCACTAAAAATGGTAGGAAAAGTTCCAAGTTTTTTAAAATAAAATAATCTTCCCCCTCCTCGCCAAAATCCTAGATGGCCTCTGAACCGATCAGCAGCTAAGTTTGTTTTCTGTTCAGATACATGTGCGGACGGAGGAACTAGACCGAACAACAAACAAGACACATGTGTTGCAAGTTGTGCATTCGGCAGCACCCACTGCACTTGTGGGGACAAATTCGACCTGCTCACTTGTCTGTGCCACGCCGGAACACTGCTCCACCCCGCAACAGCACAGTGCAGCCGCAACTGTGACCCCGGACAGGCGCATTGCAGAGTATCCGATGGCAGTTTGTGTGCTGCCGAGGGTGGGGGCTGTTTCTGTGAGAACAACTACTTCATTCAAGTGAAAGGGGACGAGATTGGATGCACAGGTAGAAAGAAACTAAACAAAAGATGGAGTCTTAATTATCCTTAATATAGTAAGTTGCGAGAAGTTGCATCAGACAGAAATCATTTAAACGAGCAATCTGCCAATTTTGACCATTTTTTGCATGCAAATTTAAGGTTTTAGGTGACATTGAGACGTACTTTCTGTGTGAAAAATTAGCTTAAGCATGCAAAAATTGTCTTGATTAGTTTTTTTTGTACCCGGCTTTCACACCAAATTGCTCTTTCTAAAAGCGTTAAAATATCCTCTTTATATCATAAACTGCATTGCTCGAGTTTTTTTTTAAAATCTCGATTGGTGTCATGCTTTTTTTTCGAGCACAAATTGAGTGTTGAGGAGTTTTTGAGTTGAATTGAAATTATTATCTATTTGAGACGACTCTATTTCTTCCTAACAATGCTATCACGTTTTTAATAAGCTCAAATAGCAACTAACTTATACGTGTATCTTCGGCTTTGTTAACATACTGGGTTCGATCCGCCCACTGTTACAAGTTGGAGTCTTGCGACATTTTGCAAATGTTTCATCTTTTAAACGGCATGTCATATGAGACTTGTGTTTTCATTTAACGCAGCTTTTTCTGTTTGAATTGGACTTAATCTGATGTAAAATAAGACTGAAGACACATTTGCATTTGACAATTTTTATTAAAAAGAACATCTGGTGCGACCGGTGAAGTGGATCAATGGATAGAATCTGGGAACTTAAATAGACCAGGCTTACTTTTCAGCCACTAGGCCGCAATGTTTCTCTGATAAAATGCGGAACCATTTTTGCCACTATTTTGATGGTCGTTTTGTTCTGTTGAATATATTTTTTGTTTTGTTTTTTTTATGTAACATTCCATGTTTAATGTGATTGAGTATGACGCATATGGTTTTGGTGTAGCGTAACAAGAGATGCGCTTGACGTTTTTCTAAAGCTCTCAAAATGTAGCTCAGTAAAGCTATACACGTCTCCTAAGATCCTACTTAGTGGTTATGCTTGAGAGGTAATGGATGAGATGATAAAAAAAAACATTCGAATACATAGCTTACTCTAGTCTTCTTTATTGCTGGGACCCTGAGCCCTACTTCTTGGGCTCAGAGCCCCATACTTCTTGAGCCCTTGCAACACAAATCAACTTTTTCATTAAGAAATTGCAGTCTGCATTCAATAACTGAAAATTCAGGCCAAGTTCAAAGATCAAGACTAGTTCAATGTTGATCCCCGGAACTGGAAAATGCCTTTTTTTCCGAAAAATCCAAACCCTCCGCACCCAGTATTTTTTGACACTCCTGAAATTAAGTACTGCAAAGTGCTGTTCCGATCTTTAGTTTCCAAAAGGCTCAACCGCCTGCAAAAAAAAACGATCGTTTTTTAAACCATTTTTGAGGCCACCCTTAAACGACCCAACGTTATATGTCAAATGTCTGTTTAGCGTACCGCGAACTCTTTTAATTAGATTCGACATGTTACAAAGTGAGAAAGCTGAGTCTGATTTAAAACTATTGCCAAATGATAAAATATCGATGTCCTTTAGCAACTTAATCGGTTGATAGAATTGGTGCTTTTCAGCGCAATTAAATTTTTGACAAGATTTAATCATGATGACATGAGTGAATAATGATTTCGGACGTCATAATTTGAACATCAATATCAGAAAAAGATTTTTGCCAATAAGCCTAGCCGTGTCACTTTTTGGTAAAGGCCGCCCTACGTTTTAAGGCATCGGCTCAAAAGGGTTCCCGATGTCTGAGATACTTGATTCGATTTTTTTGGCAATAAAACACAAATTTAAGAAACCCTTTTGAAAAAAAAAACGGAAAAAACGGTCTATAAAATTTTGGGGTCAGGCAAATTTCAGTTTTTGGTCGATTTATGGTTTGCAAAAAAAGTTTCAAAAAAAGTGTTTTTGGGCATTAATTTATTGTTTTGGAAAGCCCTTTCCGTGTAGTTTCCGAATATGTATCACTTGTTGAGTTAAAATAATATTCAAAATCTTAGGGCGGTTTAAGTCTATCGTAATTTTAGTGCTAGGCTCGAATTTTTTTCATGTCTGTCTCTCATCGAAAAATAATACAATTTTTGAAAACTCAACGGTTTTAGTGGTTTCTCGAGCTAAATTAACCGACTGGACTATAAAAAAGTTTTTAGGGCTAACTTTCCATCCCTGAATGAAAAATCTGCAATAAAGTGTAGTTACTCTGACAACCCGACTTTGATCGAGGTGATTCAGCTTCGAAAGAATTGAAAAATAAGTTTTTAAATAAAAATGATTTCTAGGCCCTTTTTTGAACTAGGAACACGATGGTGAAGTTGCTTTTTCGATTAAAAATTTTTTTGGGGGCTATTTTCCACGTTTTCAGTTTTTAGCCAGATAGATGTCACTTTTTGGCAGAGGAAATTAAACTTAGATTTTTTTATTTAGCCTGAAAATATTTTCAACGCTGAGTTTTTTGAAAATCAGACACGCCTCAGGTCTACCCACTGGCCTATTTGCTATAATGCGATTTCTAGAACTTGAGAAATTCAAATTTGAGCCGAGGTGAAATTTTTGGGTCTGGGGCCATTTCGGCTCTTTTGGCTCACTTTTGATTTTCTCATCACCCATTTGACATATACTGATGAAATTGTAGATGTGAACTCTCCATGAGTTGTTTAGTATACCCTAATAAAAAAAAAATTGAAAAAAGTTTTTCGGGTAATTTTTCGATCTTCAATTTTTTAATGGAAACTGATACAATCCAACATGCTTTCAATGAGATGAAACTTCATTGATCCATTTAATCTGGACATAAACCAGTTAAACGGGTCCTCATATATGTCCATTACACTTAAGAAGGGTTTTTATAAAACATTTTAAGTATATGTTTTTTTATTCTCCACGTCTAACCAATTAAAAGAGATTTGCAATGACTCGTTGTTCGTCATATGACACCTCTTAAAAATTGGGTAAAGTTAAGCTGAGCAGTTTTTTTCGACGTTAGGACTTTTTTTACTCAATTTTGATTTTTTCTTCAAATCAAGTTTTGGCTAGAAGTTTGCTTTTGGTATGCCGGAAAAATGCACGTTTCTGAATTGTTCTGATGAAGACTGTTTCATAGTTAGGAGAAGCTTTTTAGCAACGCTTTTGTTGCTATAATGCGATTGTTACAAGATAAGAAGTTCAAAAATGAGCCGGAGGAAAGTTTTCGGTGTAATGGCTTTTTTACATCGAGGTTGTTTTTTTTTCGTCAACCATTGGAAACAAATTAAGTAAATTGTGCATGTACACTCTCCATAGTGTCGAAAACATATTCTGATTGTATTTTGTTCGGTCAAAAAACATTTTAAGATTTTTACCAGATTTATTTTTCTCAAGAACACTGATAGTTTCGAATATGTCGATCAAGGCGAGAAAACTTCACTGACGGCATCAATCTGGATAATAAATTGTTTAATCTAAACACAATTAAAGCCCGATAAAGTTTGGAAAACTTTTCGACAAGTTTTCAGCTGGAAAACTGTTCGTGGCTCAATCAAGTGATATGAAATTTGAAAAAAAAATCTCAAATGTTTGAAAAATCCATTTTTCGAAATAAGTTTTTCGCTTCTCAAATTCAGCCCCGGCTAACAAAATTTGAATGAATATTCATTGCTAATAAGTGAAATCCTCTTTGTTGTATCTCTCACACTTGGTTTGAGATGCTAGTGATCATTTTAAGGTTGTTTTTGTTCTGTTGGTGTTGACAATTTAGAGGATTTTTTTTTCAATTTTAGGTTTTAGGGTTCAAATATAACTTATTTGTTTTTCCTTAAAATTTTCCCTCTTTTTATTCATTTTTAGTCAATTTGCTGGTTCATAATGCTATTAACTCTAGTTTTTTGTGTTTATTCAAAGATTTTACAAACTTTTTGCTGCTCTTTGGCGTTTTTTGGACTTACTCATTGTTTTCAGAAAAGTTTCAGCTAATTTCCGAAAAAATGAGGCTGAGAAAGTCAGGCGTTTTTATACATCCCAATTTTAGAGTTGGGCGTCAAATCCTCAGTTCTTTGTTTTTCGCTATAGTTTTCAGTCAATTCCCATCTTGAGAAAGGTTTAATTCGTAACAGTTTGTTTTATTTCAGTTTACTATTGATTTTTTGGTTATTATGTTGTTTTTGAACCCATGGGTCTTTTTTGGGTTGCGCACTTTTTGGCCTGTTTTTCTCCCATTTTCTAATTTTAAGTCAACTTTCAAAGTCAAAACTCTGTAAATTCTGGTTTTTTGTGTTTAGTCAATGAAGTAAAAACCTTTTATGTGGTTTTTGGTATTTTCGGGATTTTAGTAGGGGTTTTCAGACGAATTTCAGCTATTTTCCGAAAAGGAGACCCTTGTCACTTTTTGGTGTTTTCCCCAAGTTCCAAAAAGTGACATGGGGTATGTCACTTTTTGGCTTCGTAAAATTGACCATAAAATGACATAATACCTTGTCATTTTTGGGGTCACTGTTTGGCTACATAAATTTCTCTGCTCATGTCTCTTTCTGCAGACACGCTAGCCAAAAGTGACCGGGCTAGGACCCTAATTCAAATTGGCTTGTAAGCATTTGTTGTGTTTTTAGAATCGTCTGGTTCGTTTTGTGACCCCCTTAGAGGAGACACCATCTTCTCCCCCTCTTCTGGAAGTGAAGAGGACAACCACTGCAACTGCTTCTCCCCCTCCCAGACCTCATCCTGCGCATGTAAGACTGGGTATCTATCGGACACCATGGACAACACAAGGTGAGAAGCATGGGCTCAATAACAAAGTTCATTCAACATGGCTTGTTTTGTTTCCATCACAGAGGAATCTTTGATTTTGCCATTGGAGTCAGCGAAAAAGTCTGAACTCAAATCGTATTTATGCAAGCCAGTCACTTAGTAAAAACACTTGAGGCAAAAAAATGGTCGCAGGCGACTATTGATAGCCTTTTAAGATTCGACAATACGCTACGCAGCATTTTACCATAATAAATAGAAAAACTATGTGAAATAAACTATGTTAGCGTGCACAGAAACCAATTAGTCATGCCTTATCGGGTGTTGATTTCGATATGGATTGGATTGTTTCACAGAACTACTAAGCAATGAATCCTGATTAATTTGGTTTGTGAAGAGTTGCCATTGTGAAGAGTTGCCATACTATTTTTTACTTTCTAGCGTTATCTGTGATATTTTAAAAAGTAATGAACGTTGTGAGTACTGTCATGTAGGTCTTGGTGATTTTTTTGTTTTTTTTTTTTCAGGAAAAAGTCTTAAAGTGTTTATTCAAGCTCAAATTTACTTTTGCGCTTTTTGTGAAAGTTCACGAAAAACGTGATCGACTTCGTTTAAAGAGTGAAATTTAATTTTCAGATTTCCCAGCGGAATTAAAAATTTACCTATTGATTCAGTTTTCTCAAGTTGGATTGATTTTATCAAAAAAGTGTCAATCATAAGTTGTTCGTGAACTTCAAAGAGCTTTAAGGGCATATATTTTTTTCTTTAAAATTCAAAATTGAAGTTTCTTCAAAAACAAGTCAGTTTTTTTTCTGTTTCCTTGCGTTCATTACTCATTTCCAACTGTCAGATGGCTATGTTTGCTTTTGTATGCGAATTGCAACATCGCCACGCCACTGTCTTTTGTATGCGAATTGCAACATCGCCACGCCACTATCTCAAGTATGGCGCAGCTCCGCTTCGCCTGTGAGTAAAAAGTTTGATTAGGTGTGTGGATATAGTGTGTAATCGAAATATGCTGTCTGCGGATGGGAGAGAAGGGGTTTGCAAGTGTCCGGATGAGGATAACGTCACCAGCTGCAGATGCGTGGCCGGATACGGGCCAGACGACAATGCACAGTGTTCCAGTGAGTTCACGCCACGTAGTTATGTTATGTTTCATATCAAATATCAAAACAGATCATTTGGAGCTCCTTTTTAACCCCTGCCCCTCAGCCAAGAAAGATTAAATATTCAAAGATCAAGTGAATTTGAATTTTTCAACCTAAAAACTGCGGTACAAAGTTTTAGACACTTTGAAAAACGTGAATAGATTTTCATACGCCTCCGAGAGCATTTGCGGTATAAGTATGAGTTCTTGCCAATGGCTGTTTAAAATCAAATAACAACTTTTTGGTTTTTTCATTGAGAAATTTGTTCCGATCATTGAAGATGAAGGAACTTTGTCTTCGGCTTTTGTGTCATGGTATGCAAAATCGGGTACCACGAAGACGATTATGTGAGCTTGTTTGACATGCCAAATTGAAGATTTTTCTGCCGTAATTCTGAATGCAATGAAAACTTTCGAAAAAGTATTTTCGGTGGCGAGAAAACGGCGCGAAAGTTTGTCTCCCAACACTCAAAATAAATAATCCAAGAAAAATTCAATTTAGTTTTTTGTCTTAATTTTTCATGCAAATATAACTGTGATCGCAACTTTTTGTGCTACTTGCTCAGCATCCGATTTTTTTTTATTACTATAAGAAAAGAGGATTTGGCCTTGTACTCAATTTGAACCTGATAATATTGTCAAATTCTCTCGAAAAATTAATTCTTTGTTTCAGCTAACTGTAATGGAACATCTAACAGCACCAATTGCATAGTATCAAACTCGTCGCCCCAAACCCAATGTTCAGAAGACACTCCTGAAAATGAGACGTGTGTTTGTAAAGCAGGATTCGTAGTGAACTATGATAGTGTAAACAAGAAGAATGTTTGTGTGCGTGGTTGTTTCTCTACTGTGATTGCTCACTTCATAGGCACTGAGGCGCTGTACGCTGACGCGGACAAGTGCACATGTCAGGATGAGTTCGATGCCACTACATGTGACTGTCTGGCTGGATATGTGATGAATGATGGAGTGTGCACAAGTGAGTTGAGATGTGGAGTTATATCTGGTTTCATTAAGCGTTTTTTGAAGTATTAAGTGTTTCTTCTTTAAAGAAGTTTTTATGGACAATTTGAAATTTTTCCTTACTTAGGTAGTGTGATTGTTCTGTTGTTTAAATCAGACTTCTGATGTTTTTTCATTTGCAAGAGCAAGATATTTTCAATTGCGGGAATTTGATTTTTTCCCGTAATTATCTTTTCTTTACACTTGCGAAGCGATGTGTTATAGTACGAACTTTCTTTTTTTTCCAATCTAAGTCGCAAATATTGTTGCGACTTTTGTTGCGACCTATAGCAACAATATTTGCTTCATCAAATTGACAATAAGATGTTTTCATATTTTGTTGCACATTTGATATTTAGTTGCACCTTTACAGGTTATTGATAACATGTGCTTTGACATTCGAATAGTTATAAGTTTACGCATTTGGCGCATTTTTACACAAGCAATGCTTGTGTCATAGTATGAACTATCTTTTTTCCAACCTAAGTCGCAAATTTTGTTGCGACGCAAACATTGTTGCGATAAAATGTGTTCATTTTAAAAGTGTTCATTTTGATCAATAACCAGCTATTAAGTACAGCCAATGCTATGGAATTTAACACAGACTGTTAGTGTTCCGACTTTCATAACGAAAGTAACCGATTTGTGCGCGGGGTGGTTTTTCCCCGGACAAATTTCGACTTTTTAACTAGCCATTTTTGACGGATTCAAAAAGTATTGTTGTACTGAGCTAAAATTTGGAAATAAATTTCACCTGTGATCAATTTTCGTAAAGTTACGCGGGTTTAAAAATTGGTATTTGGGACAATTAACGCGCGATATATTTCGCTCGCGCTATTAACGCATAAGCGAAGATTCAATCCGTCTTAGAAATCGTTCCTAATTGTTTGAAAGAAGCTTATTTGCCATAATTGATTTGTTAAATTTGAGGCTTATTTCTACTTTTTGTTATGTCACTTGATAGAGCTGCTTTTTGGTCGTGTTCTCGCAAGTGTTTGCAGCTTCGCCTCTGTGTAGAATTCTGTAAAAAACTGACTTGCTTTTTTTGCTTAAATGGGTTCGGCTGATTATGTATTAACTTAGTCATGTTATATTTAGTCGTTGTAGAATCGTTTCTGCTTTTTTTTTCATTTCAGGAGGGGTGGAGTGTATGAAAAGGGGTACGTTAGATTTAAAGGGTTCAAAACTTATTATGGCAGGAAAAAGTTGTATGGCAATTTTGTATTGGGCTCAACGAGCGTCTACCCAATTACTGTCGACTAAACTGCCGCTCGATAAATAATTCTGTGAATGGGTACTTAACGCTTGCTATTGGGTTTCTCGACTGGGTTCTCCTGAAATGCAGTCAAAGCAAACCTATGAAATTTTTATAGATGTAGTTTTTTTAACATTCTCATTGCTTCTTTTTTAGTAGTGCTAGTAAACAGCTTCAGTTACCCAAAAATGAGTAAAATATACCAACAAAATTTCGTTAAAAAATGACGTTAAAAATTTTGTTGAAAATTTCGTAGGAAGCTATTATATGAAATTAAATGATTAAATAAGTGGCAAATTTATCATGGTTCAAGCAACGCAAAAGCAGCATCGGCACCTCAAATACTAGTACAAGGTCTCTGCACATCATAGTGTGACGTAGAAGGCAAAAGGATAGCTAGCCGTAGTAGCTTCTCAAATTTTGTGAGCAGGTCCATATTGGAACCTGATCTAAACTACATTTTATGATTGGATAAATTAGATATTTTACCAATGTAAAGTAGTTAATATTAACCAATCATGATCCATCTAACTAACAATCCACTTATTTGTAAGTGCTGAAATTACTTGTAATTTCAGCACCAGAGAGATTTGAATTTAACTTAGAAATTAGTTGAACTCTCCCGAGTACTTCAGCAGCCGCAATAAACCAGTATACCCTAGATCTATTGAGCCTAGCAGAGACTAGTTAAACAACCTGAGACTAGATAGTATAAGAGTAAGATTAGGATCGGTATTAGACTAAGAAGTTGCACGAATCTATCCGGCCGAAAATAAGATAGCGTGACGAGCAGACGGTGTACCCTATCCGAAATTACATCGGTCCTAACTCATCTGGTGCGACCATAAGTCTCGAACAAGACCTTAATAGCTTAGCATTAACCAATAATAGATTAGAATTTAGACAAAACATTTACAAAATGTTAAGTTTAATAAAAACAAATTTTTGTATTTAGAATACTACTAGCAATGAATTTAGATTTTCATTTGCAAACATAAAATTTTGAAGTCAATCTTCAAAATCATTTCAGGCGCTAAACAAAATTATTAATATACAATAACGATTGATAAAAAGATCTCAGATCGTTTTCCTAAATTCTGCAGTAATATACAAAACATGTTTGAAAAATATTTATTGAAAAATCAAAATAAAAATTAGTAGCATGACAATAAATGGTTAGTAATTATAAATCATCCTGTTGTTCCAGCTTCATCGCCTAAACATAACAGCAATCATAAGCTCACTAATATCATAAAAATACTAAATCTATTCTTTACACAAATTTAAAACATTTTAAACTTAAATTCACTTAATTTTAAGATCAGATCATCAAGGCTTATCCTTGGATCTTAAATAATTTTCTATTTAATTAAATTTAAAACTTGATCATCAAGGCCTATCCTTGGATCAAAAAGAACAACTTTGTTCTCCCCCACCCACTTAACTAGTGTCTAACGACCTCAAACGTCGATTCACTATCCAACCCTTTCTAAAAACCCAGAAGAAATAAGATCTTCGCCAAATACCAACGTCCATCATCCATCTTTTGAATTGCAGAAAGACTATTCTAAAAAACTCTGTAAAACCCGGATGGATGGAACCTGATCTAAACTACATTTTATGATTGGATAAATTAGATATTTTACCAATGTAAAGTATTTAATATTAACCAATCATGATCCATCTAACTAACAATCCACTTATTTGTAAGTGCTGAAATTACTTGTAATTTCAGCACCAGAGAGATTTGAATTTAACTTAGAAATTAGTTGAACTCTCCCGAGTACTTCAGCAGCCGCAATAAACCAGTATACCCTAGATCTATTGAGCCTAGCAGAGACTAGTTAAACAACCTGAGACTAGATAGTATAAGAGTAAGATTAGGATCGGTATTAGACTAAGAAGTTGCACGAATCTATCCGGCCGAAAATAAGATAGCGTGACGAGCAGACGGTGTACCCTATCCGAAATTACTCTATGAGTTATACCCATCGGTCCTAACTCAATATTAATCGACGCTGGACACATGATAGAAATTGTTTACACAGTCAACTACTCTGTAAAAGTAAGACGACTTTATCAAAGTTTTGTGCATTATTCGGTTTTAATTGCCAGACATGTGTGCTTCGAAGTTTCCGGTAAAATTCAGACCTAGTTAAATCAAACTCGATATATTGATAGGAAAATGGTAGTGAAAGTTCTAAAAGCTTTTTTTCTTAACACTCTTTGGTTGTTTCAAAATAATAGTTTCGAAGGAATTAGCCTATTTGGGTCTGCAGTTCATCAATTTTGTGCCTTGCTTACCAAAAGATTTCACATTTTTTACGGAACGTGCTTGCGAGCATAGTGCAATACGGTCATTTTTTCCAACTCGAATCGCTCATTTTAGTGCGAGGCTTATAGCATAATTTATAGATATAGTAGCTTTTCGTGGTTTTTGTAACCCTTTAACCCTTAAAGTAAAAACAACATACTTCAGGCATCTGCCATCATTTTTTGTGAAATCATGGCGGTTTTAAATGAGACATTTGATCAATTTTTTAGAGTAAACTTAGTGCTTTTTTGCTTTTATCATGATGCTCAACTCGTAAGCGTGATTTATTCTCTAACTCGATTAAATCTTCTTTCCAAATTGAAATGAAGCAAGCTAATTGGCTTCAATAATTCTCATCAGACATTAGCTATTATACTCAAATTATTGTTCCTTGTGACGGATTGTTTGTCCTGGGTGTTTTTTTTTCAATTTTTTCACAAACGTTTGGCATTATAATTAGTCATTCTGATTTTTTAAAATTAATTTCACTGCTCTCATAATTTCACTTGCCATTTTTCTGTCTGTGATTACAATTTTTTTTGCCTTCGAACAGTTAAAAGTTGCCTGACGTTTTATTATTGTCTAGAAGAGGAAGTGAGAAAGAATACAGTATTCGGGTGCTTTTTTTCTTGTAAGACAAAATCATATGGCGCGAATGAATTCATATTCGCGAAGATGGGCTTAAGTGATGTACTGTTTTAGAGCCATTTCACTCATGATTTTAGGAAAACCGGTTTCAAAGTTTTTCCTTCTTAGTCGAATTTAAAGCAAGTAAAGTCAGCGAATAGAGCAATAGGCTGTTGAATAAACTGTGAAAACTACGTTTTTAAGCGGTGAAAAGTAATTTTGGAACAAAATCTGGAAAAAAATTAATTAATTAAGATCATTTATCCACGAGGGATAGGACCAACATACGAGCTGTACAGCTCATCACGGCGAACCGCTGTTGTGCCCCTGCTTAAGAACTACATGCAATTTTTTTTGGTTATTTTTTTGGGCTGGGTAATGTTGCCTCACCCTCAAGCAACGAGCACGGATCATGGTGGGCCTCGAACATCCGACCTTTCGATTGAGAGGCGGAGACGTAACCACTTCACCACTGCTCCCCTGAAGTTGAAAATTGAAAACTATTGAAAATAGTTTTGAAAATAGTTGAAAATTGAAAAAAATTGAAAACTAATTCGCTTTTTACTATTAATCATTTAGCAAACGTAAATGCTGTCAATCATACTAATTTCTAAGCTAACTTATAGCTCACCTCCCCATTCACTGACTGAAAAACAACAGTGCCTCTTGCTTATATCTATACTAATCGAGTTAAATGGAACATCAGTCGAGATAATTCATAAAAGTGAGTTCATAAAATTTGAATCGTTTTCATACCTGGTTTTAGTAATGTTTTTGTTCTCTTTGCTATATTGATTTTGCTTGTTTTCTGAATGGCGGTCTCCCTTCACAAAAACAATTTTTTTTCCAACCTTACTCGCACAAACAAGTGTTTTTGAGGCTGTTCAAATCCTAAAATCAGCTATTTCTTTTTAAGGCTAATTTTATTTCCTGATTTTTTTTAGCGAGCTTAGTGTAATAGAATGCATCTTTTTTTAATTTCGAGAAAAACCGGTTTGAAGTTTCCTTTTTAGTCTACCTTTGAGTCAATAAAGCAATCGAGTAACGTTTATTTAATGAAAAATGTTCAATAGGAAAATTAAAGGAAAACTAGTTATTGAAAAATTATGTAAGGCAACATTAAATTGAATTCAAAGAAGTGTTTTGTAAAAACTGAAAAAAATTGTACCAAGTTTGTTCGAAACATTTTGTTTCATTTTTTATTTTATTATTCATTTTCGAAAGACAGTTGTAGCAAGTTAAGGACAATATCTATGTTCTAACCGTTCTAACGGCCAAAAGTTGAAAAAATGGAAACATATTTTCTTATAAGTTTTTTTAAAAAAAATAGTCGGAACTATCTGTGCCACTATCTGTGCTATTGTTATTAATTTTGTTTTGTAATAGGGGAGTGTGCGGCGGCAGTGGGGGCCAATTGTATCACAGACATTGCGACTAGAGCCAACTGCAGCCAGAGACAGAGTGGATCTACTGCAGAGTGTTTCTGTGCCCCTGGATTCCAGCCAGTGGTCAGAGGCCCCTTCATCGACTGTGAAGGTGAGATAATAGCAAACAAGAGAAATAACACTTGCGAACTTTAAGTAGAGTTAGCTAATGTTTGAGAACGTGTGAGTTAGCTCTAGTGAATTGATTCCTTCTCTTTGAGTGAGTATACTTGGGAGCACTGCGAGTTCGTGTGAATTGTCAACCGTCGAAACTTCTTCAAGCGTTTATTTGGTCAGCCAGATCAGTTTAAAATGTTTAAAACAACATTATTTTTGCAAAATAGTCCGGACCAGATGAAACTAAAGGGAAATGAGCAAAATGCTATTTTAGAATTATTTTGGAAGCTTTTGACCAATGTAACTTGCTTTTTTTTTATGCTCACGCTCTATTCAAGTGTAGTGAGTAGTGGCATAGTATGAAAAAGTAAGGGATGTTCAGTCAAAATGATGTCGCGAAATAGTAGAAAAGACAGGAACGTTGTGATAGTGGAAAGGTAGGAAAAGACAAAAAATGCAGCCTCCTCCTCCTCCTCCTTCCTAAGTATGTCTCTGCAATAGAACTAATTAATCCATTTAATTGTTTATGTTATGTCTTTAGTTCTTCCGTCCGACACGTGTAACCCCAGTCTCTCCACAGTCGGCTGTTCCTGCTCTGACTTCCACTCAATATCCACGTGCAGCTGCTCCTCTGGCTATGCCACCGATCCAGACACCCCCAACACGTGTGTGAAGGCTGTCCAGATCACAGTGAAAGTGACATTCGATGTAGTGTTCGATTCGAGGTTACTGGAAACAGATTCACAGACATACAGAGAAGAGAAGGCGCGATATGAACTACTGGTTAGTTGCCTTAGTAAGGGTATTGATTGTGCAGAAATTAATAAATGGTCACAATAAATGCTGGGAAATTTTCATGGACCACTCGTAGACAAATTTATTATATTAAACATTCTAGCTTGGTTTAGCTGAAAAAGAATAAAGGCTCAAGTTTAAGTCACTTATATGCAAACCCGGCTAATCAAAAGTTAAGGAGACATCTGAACAACTAAAATAGTTAAAAATAGATTTTATTGAGCACATTAGTAATAGTTTCTGTGCGATACTTGTACCTATCGAAAAACTGATCATTTTCATTTTGACGATGTGATTAATAACTGAGGTGTATGTGTTCATTGCAGCTGTTCAACATTCTCAGAGTGGACAATGACCGATTGGTGCGTGTAATTGTGACCGGTTTCAGTCAGGGCTCAACCAAGGTGGACTCCATAGTTGTACAAAAGGCAAGTTTCACTCTTCTCCTTTACTTATTGGTACTGATAGTAAATTTTCACGTGAATACATAATTTGAAACAAATGGTAGGAGATTATCAGGTCTTGCGACCTCTTTCTAATCCCCGATACGCTTCCCTGTCTATTTTTGACGATCCATTACTTGAACAACATTGGTACAAAGTATGTGAGGTCCAGCTCTCACTGGCCTCCAGCTTCAGGTCTACCACACAGCCTGGCCGATTTTGGTTGCAACAGTTGTAGCACGTGAAAGTTCTAGACGCAAAAAACGGCCTTTAGTCGCAGAAAAGATCTTCGCTCAGCAAGAACAACTCCTGTCTGGAAGGTGGGGAAATAAGAAAAACCGAACATCTTAGACTGGCTGGATAGATTTCGATGGATCCTCTGCGAACCGCAGAAACTAGAATTTTTCTCAAACCGTTAGCTCCATTAGAAAGGAGCGCGCGCGTAGTATTGTAGGATCAGTCCACCTTCTTTTTCAACCAAAGTAGCACAATTTAAGACAAAGTTTTGAGCAAATGTTATGTGATATTTAAACATCATGATCTCGTTGTATCCGCTTTACTAAAGTGCGTTTGTTGCTGCTCAACCTATGATCATAAAATAAAAGTTATAAGCCGAATATCCAGAGTTCAAATTGGTAGTTTTGAGTTTAATTTTAGGCTATCAGAGATTTGCATTGTGAAGTTGATATTCGTCCGTGGCACAATTTGTTTTTCTTGCATTTTTGAGTCCTTCTATCTTTTTTCGCTGGTTTTTTGAGATGCAGTCTTACTTCAGTGCCAAAAGTTTCAATCTTAAAAGATTTTGAAAAGTTTCAAGAATTCAAAGAATACGAAATCAAAATTTTTAAACTTCCAAATTTCAAAGAAAGCTTTTCAAGTTTCTTTTTCTGCTATATCTTTTATTTATTAAAAATCACTAAAATTCCTTAAAGTATTTTTGCTTCCTTGAGTTCATTAACGTATTTCCAAATGCCTGTCGGCTTTAATTTTCCTTGATTAGCCAGAGATCCAACACGTTTAGCTAATTTAAACGGTGACTTATTTTCAAGAGTTTAATTGGCTAATGGGAACCAAAAGGTTATTTTTGGAAGTAAATTGGACTATAAGAGTGAGCTCGGAAACACATTGGAAAAGACAGAGCTGGTAATGTTCCTGTTGAAATTAAACGACCGCTCGCGAATTAGTGTAAACAACTGCCGAGTGGGAAATTGAAGTGTGAAGTAAAGTTGAAATGTGATTGAGCAGGTGAGTGATGCTGAGGGGACAGCTGAGTCAGAGAGGCAGTTGGCAGCCAGGACAGATGAGACGCTGAACAATCCACAGACTCAACAGGACAACCGCATCCTCACAGTCTCAGTTGAAAGTGAGTAGTCGAATTAGCATTGACCACGACAAACTCTTTAACACTACTTGTCACAAAAGAAATAAACAAGAAGTCTGAAACGGACCAGAAGGTCTCATGACTATCTCTCACGCAAATGTTTGTTTCATGGTTGTAAATGCGGTTTCAATACAATCACTAATAGTAAATTAGCTTGAAAACATTTTTTTAATATTATTATTATTGAACGAAAATTTCAATTCTCATCGTTTATTTCATTTTCTAACGTTCTTAAATTTGTAGTCTTATTCGCTGTTGCGGCAAAAATGATCCAATTAATCGATTGAAAGTGATTTGAATGTTTATGATTAAGACACGTGTTGTAGACTAATTACTGCACGCTATTTACGCAAGCTTATCTTGTATTATAGTATGAACTCTCTTTTTTCCAACTGTTGCGACAAAATGAGTTCATTCTGAAAGTGTTCATTTTGATCCAGGTATTAAGTACAGCCAATGCTAAGGATATTAGCAGAGACTATTATCTTACAAATAGCACTTTAGCTTCTAGGCATCATGGATCTGTAACGTAGAGGTAGGGAAGGAGACCAGCACCGAAATAAGAGGGTTCCAATCTGGGCAGGGTCTGTTGTTTTTAATGAACTTTTTCGTATATACTAGTTAAAATACGTCCGCTCTATAAATTGAGGTCCGTTATTTGGTAAATTTTTTTTTAAAAATTGTTTGGTGCTGCTAATTCGTCTTAATTGGCTTGCGTCACTTAGCATTTATCTAGAATCATAATTGGCGTGCATCACGTAAGAAATTAAGTAGAGAAAGTTTTACTCATTCAGTTTTCCCAGAAGCGTTATCAATCATTTTTTTAAGATGAAAAAATTGATACCGCTGAGCTTAAAAAGTTAACTTGTCTGTTTGCTTTACTTGATATTCAAGTTTTGGGTGCAACAATAAAACAGGGAATTGTTACAGAACAGGAAAAAATAGCATTTAATGCAGAAGTCGCTTGTTCCATGAGCGTTTATTGCACGATTGGAGCTGAAAAAAATCTAAAACTGCCCCCTATGTTTTGTTGGCAATAAAGGTTCTGATTTGAAATTCAGTTTGGTTCCAATGGCTCCTCGAAAGTTCGAAGCCTTGTTTTTTGTCAGATTCGGTTTTTAGTGTAATATTTTTGCAATATGCATACTAGGTTTTTTTTGTTCAGCCGTAGAAAATCCCAATGTCGCGGACAGTCAGGACGGGGACGATGGTCATGACACCCTGGAGACATACTTGCTGGTGTTGATCATTCTGGTGGCAGTGGTGTTGTTCTTTCTCCTCATCATCCTCATCGTCTATGTCTGTCTCAAAAATCAGCAGAAATCCCATACCATACATGGAAATGAGGTGACATAGACAAGTAGAACCCAACATGGATTGTGACTATTTAGGACTCTATTAGGCCTACTGATTTTGTTTCCTAAATTTTTATTACCTTCTCTTTAAATTTCAAATCTTTCTTCGTGGTATGAACAAAATAACCTAAATTTTGATTTCGATTAGTCTTTATTTAAAAAAAAAACGTTCGGTTTTTGCAGTTTCAAAGTTTTTGCGACATTTGGAAGCATCTGCGTCACATCATTACAGAAATATCTACAAATAGTGTGGAAAACATACACCGGAATTGCAGATTTAAAATTTATGCTTTCAAATTTTGCCATTAGTTAACAGTTTACAGGAGGTGAATGGAACTTCAGATACACAATTACTATTCTCCTCCTTCTGTTTCAGGACGAGTTCGACAATATGTACGCTCTCAGAAGTGTTGAGGTTAGATCAACCAGTTGCCAATTTGGATACTCATTTTATAATTCCCTGAATAAACTTTCTCTTGGTCTTTTTAGGCGGACAGAAGTGAAAATGGACAACAGCGGGAGACGAAGCGCAATGGGAGAAGATTTGAGACAAATGAAGGATACAACAGGACCAACAGCGAGGTTATTAAGCTCTCTTGTAATCCATTTAGGTTTCAATATTTGAAACATTATCAACGAAGTCATTCAAGTTTGAAATAATCGTTTGAGGATTATTTGGACAACTTAAACGCAATATTACGTGACCGTTGACGAAACAATCGATTTCCGATTTTTGAATTGAAAAAAAAAAGAATGTTCCGTAGGTGTATGAGGGTCAACGAGAGAGCAGGTTAGATTCCTCTAACGGAGCAGCACAGTCCCCTCCCCAACAGCAGCAGCAGCAGCAGCAGCAGCAGCAAAACAGACGCGGCTCGGGGGCAGCCAAAACACCTGCGCCAGTAACCCCTCAGCAGAAGAATGCAGGACCAGTGGGTAAGTGAAGTGGGTCTCAATTTCAACAACTTTTCCGATTTTCTGTTTTGGTTTTTGCGCACTCCATACAAAAATAATATATTAGTTGTTCTTCAAGTGTTATTGAACATAATGAAAATAAATGGCCCCTTTAAAATAAACCAAGGAATCATTCGTTCTGTGGGCATCGGTTGATGTTTGGAACGCTCACTGCTATCATCTACTAATTTTAAAACATGATTTCTTCTTTTTCTCACCAACAAGCTAGCAAAAAAGGAAATGTTAAGTTCACACTGTTTAAGCTGCTCTGTAGTTGAATCAGGTTTGTCAAGTGTCTGAAATCTTGCTGCTATATTTATGACAACTCACTCTATCGCGTATTTTTCTCTTTGTTGAGAACTAAGTTTTGGCTTCATCTTTCTAACATTCATTCATATTTCTATTGAGGGTTTGTACTTTATTTTCTGGCTTATTGACCAAAAGCAGGCATTTCGAAATTAAATGAAAAACATCGTCTTTTGTTTATGCAGCATCTCTTAGGCGTCTTTCGATACTGAACTTTTAACTAAGATACTTTTTTTCCCATAAAGTTATTAATCACAAATATGGGATATTAATTACTGCAATTAAACTAAGACGGAAATCAAATAACATTTCGGTGCGAGGAGTTTTTTTCCACAGTGGAGCATATAACTGGCTATGTTACGGCGTGGTTACCAACACAAAAGTAGCTTGGAAATTTCGTTTTTTAAATTCGGTGTCTTTGTTTTAGTGTCGGCGGAAAGGTACCTGTGAAAAACGAATCTGAACCTGAAAATGAAGATGCAAAAAATTGACCTAATGAGAACAAATAACTCTGAATTGTGAAATGAGCTGATTAAATGTATACTATTTCTGGTTAATTTTCAATGCTAACTGAACCAATATTTCGAAAAATGTAATATTAACAATCATCATTTTAGAGCAGATTCAAAACATATCAGATGGAATGGGACTCTATTTTGTAATACTTCATGTTTAGATAGAAAAAAGTTATGGAAGACTTGGTGATAACACTAAAGTAGGTGGAAAATTTCAAAAACTTAACTTCGGGAATCAACATGAAATTATTTTGAAAATTAACAAAGAAAATTAACAAGTGAAAATTAACAAAGATGAAAACAGTCGTAAAATTAGGGTTTTGAATTGCGAGAAAAAGTATCACCTATTCTTAACGTTAACAATTTTGAATGAAGAAAATGATAATCTTAATTAGACTGAGTAAAACTAAGAGTTTAAATAAGTGGATTCAATTGCTGTAAATTTGCATATAGTTTTTGCTTTAAAATATATCACTTGAAATAAAATTTTAGTTAAATGATCAAAGTTTACAGGTAAGTTTAGCTATTAAATACTTCTTCGAAAAACTGAATTTTAGTCAGGCGTATTGCTTTGAATTGTTAAATTGTATAATTATTGTTTAGTTGCGGAAAGATCAACCAATTATTGAGCACTGTAGAGCAAAATTTTTGTTATTATCGATTCAGACAAAAATCAGCGATGAAATTTGTCAAGTTTGGTTTCGGGGCATAAGTTGTCCTAAATACAATATTCTTTACACAACCAAAGCTTGGGTGATAGTATGAAATTCCTTTTTGTCAACCTAAGTCGCAAATATTAGTTTTAGTTTTGAAAGTATTCTTTTATTGCAGTATGTGCATAAGATCAGCAAAACTGCTCGTATCAGAGCGAAGCCCTGAATGTTCCGACTGCCTTTCAAGGTCTATGAAGCAGTAATAGCATGAAAAAAATAGATGAAAAAAACATAAAATGAAAAAAATTTTGTAAAAAAGTTTTAGATATTTTGTGAAAATCATCCCCACATGCAATATAAAGTACAAAGTGACAATTTTTGCTTCCAGTAACACATCAAATATGGCAGATAAGCTTCTTTCAACCAATTTGTAACGATTTCTAAGACGGATTAAATCCCCGCTTAAGCGTTAATAGCGCTAAATATATCGCGCGTTAATTGTCTCAAATTGGCCGAAATACCAATCTTGAAACCCTAATAACTTTACCAAAATTGATCACCCGTGAAATATCTTTTCAATTTTAAGCTCAAGACAACGTTACCTTCTGAATGATATAAAAAATTTTGTCAAAAATGGCTAGTTAAAAAGTCGAAATTTGTCTGAAGAAGAAAACCCACCCCGAGCCCAAATATTCTTGTACTTTCAACCAGCTATTAAGTACAACTAATGGTAAGGATTGCTACTGCCAATGCTAAGGAATCTAATGAAGACTCTTAAATAGGTCTTTGTGATTTTTTCAGGAAAAGGCCTGAAAAGTTAGTTCAACTTTTAATTTAAATTTTTCGAGGTTTGACATTTAATTTATTTTCAAGTTAAGTTCATTTTCGTTCTTAAAACCAAAGCAAACTCCACTATCGAACAGCAAAAGTTAAAAGGTCACAAAAAATTTGTTTGACTTCTAGTTTCTACAGTGGATTTTAATGTTCAAGTTCCCTGTGGAATTAAAATTTTAAATATTGATCAAGTTTTCTCAAATTGGGTTAGTGTTATCAAATAAACACCTATAATAAATTGTTCTTGAAATTCAAAGTGCGTTGATGGAATGCTTATATGTATTTTTAAAATATGTAAATTGAACATTTTCAAATCCCCAAACTTTTCAAATTTATGTTTCCCTGCGTTCATTGCTTTCTGCCAACTGTCATTTGGTTGTTTTTTTTTTTCAATTTTTTTGACTAGACCACAATTGGAGTTACTCGATTTTTATGCTTAATAAATTATACTTTCAGTGTTATTTTACTGTTGAGTTTTTCTAAGTTTTTTTGCAAATTTAAAAGTCATTGTGCAGCGTTAAGTTTATAAATTTTACAACAAAGCATAGATTCTTGTTTTAAACTTTCAACCAGAAAAATGACCCAGTAATTGTTATTCTTTGATTTTGACAATTTTTCTGAAATTCTTTCGCTCTCACAACAAAAGTCCTCCCATCTTAAAGTTTTTAGGAGATAGTTTGCGATTGAAATTTTTTGGAATTGAGTGTTATCATCCACAATTCGACCCTGTTCGACCCATGTTATAAACATGTTGGACTATTTCGATCGAGTCATGAGTCGAACACATCGGCGCGGGCGGTACAAGGATTAAAAACAGGTTGCCCGATGAGTTGAACTTGCCGTCAATGAAGTTGCGAGAACAGATGAGCAAAAATGGGCCTAAATTGAACTCTCTGATAAAGAAGAAGCTCAGTCTGAATCCAAATCTTAGCCACTTTTTGTATCAACTCACGGGCTCTAAGACGAGAAAAAACGCATGCAAGCAGAATTCTCTGGGACCAACTCGAGCAACGATGCTACACCCAAAAAACCGACTAATTTAGAGTATAGTTCAATCCAGACTTTTAATCAAGTTCCTAGCTTGATTTCTAACGTTTATCGAGATATAAAATTTCATTTGCAAACTTCATCGAGATTTCTGACACTTGTCTGAGATCTCGTCATGAGCGGATTTTTTTCGGGAAAATCCCAACTATCTTCAGAAATTTGACCCCTGCCGACCCAAAGGGTGACCCCTTTGAACTTTTTTCAGATATCCATTTTCAGCTGACGGATCGCACAAATTTTCTAAAGGCGCCTTTTGCGCCCATATATACTAATTTTGAGGGGGGAACTCGCGACAAAAAAGTGCGAGCTTTTGTCAAGTTTTTCCAAAAGTTCCTAATAAGCTTTTTTGGCCGTTTTTCCAAAACTTTGCCTGCGGCGTAGAAAATTAGGCCAAAATAGGGACTTGTTAGTGCTTTGGGAGAACTCAAAAAATCAACTTATCGAAATTTACATCTGGTGAGAGAAATTGTCAGATTCTTCTAGCTTAACTTATCGAGATTTCTAGCGTGAGTTAGATCAGGCGACAGGAATTCTCAGAGATTTCTAGCCTAATTTATTGAGATTTCTAACTTGAATTAGATCTTGTGACAGAAATTCTCGGAATTTTCTAGCCTAACTCGATGAGATTTCTAACTTGACTTAGATCTCGTGACAAGATTTTTCAGAGATTGCTAGCCTACTTCATCGAGACTTCTAACTTGATTTGGGTCTCGTGACTGGAATTTTCGGAGTTTTCTAGATTAACTTAATGAGATTTTTAACTTGAATTAGATCTGGTGACAGAAAATCTCTGAGATTTCTAGCTTAAGTTGTCGAGATTTCTAACTTGATTTATATCTGGCGAGAGGAATTCTCAGAATCTTCCAGCTTAACTTATCGAGACTTCTAACTTGACTTACATCTCGTGACAGGATTTTTCAGAGATTTCTAGCTTATCTCAACGAGATTGCTTACGTGACTTACATCTGACGACAGAAATTATCAGTGTCTTCTTGCTTAACTTATCAAGATTTCTAGCTTGACTTAGATCTGGCGATAGGAATTCTCAGAGATTTCTAGCCTAACTTATTGAGATTCTAACTTGAATTAGATCTTGTGACAGAAATTCTCGGAAATTTCTAGCTTAACTCGATGAGATTTCTAACTTGACTTACATATCGTGACAAGATTTTTTCCAGAGATTTCAAGCTTAACTTATCAAGATATCTAACATGAAATAGATTTCGTGATAGGAATTTTCAGAGATTTCAAGCTTAACTTATCAAGATATCTAACGTGACTTAGATATCGCGACAAAAGTTTTCAGTGATTGCTAGCCTACTTCATCGAGACTTCAAACTTGATTTAGATATGGTGACAGGAATTCTCAGAGATTGCTAGCCGAACTCATCGAGATTACTAACTTGTTTTAGATCTCGTCACAGGAACTTTCAGAGAGTTCTAGCCTAACTTGATGCGAGTTTTAACTTGACTTATATCTGGTGACAGGAAAATTCAGAGACTTCTAGCTTAAATTATCGAGATTTCCAACTTGACTTGATCTTGTGACAGGAATTTCCAGAGATTTCTAGCTTAACTCAATGAGACCTCTTACGTGACTTACATCTGGTGACAGAAATTATCAGAGTCTTCTAGCTTAAGTTGCCGAGATTTCTAACTTGACTTAGATCTGGTGACAAGAATTTTCAGAGATTGCTAGCCTACTTTATCGAGACTTCTAACTTGATTTAGATTTGGTGACAGGAAAACTCAGAGATTTCTAGCTTAAATTATCGAGATTTCTAAACTGACTTAGATTTCGTGACAGGATTTTTTCCAGAGATTTCAAGCTTAACTTATCAAGATATCTAACATGACATAGATCTCGTGAGAGGAATTTTCAGAGATTTCTAGCATAACGTATTGAAATTTTTTCTTGACTTATCAAGATATCAAGATATCAACTTATCAAGATATCTAACTTCACTTAGATCTCGTGACAAGAATTTTCAGAGATTGCTAGCCTACTTCATCGAGACTTCTAACTTGATTTAGGTCTCGTGACTGAAATTTTCGGAGTTTTCTAGCTTAACTTAATGAGATTTTCAACTTGAATTAGATCTAGTGACAGAAAATCTCAGAGATTTCTAGCTTAAATTGTCGAGATTTCTAACTAGAGTTATATCTGGTGAGATAAATTCTCAGAATCTTCCAGCTTAACTTATCGAGTCTTCTAACTTGACCTACATCTCGTGACAGGAATTTTCAGAGATTTCTAGCTTAACTCAACGAGATTGTTTACGTGACTTATATCTGGTGACAGAAATTATCAGAGTCTTCTAGCTTAACTTATCAAGACTTCTAGCTTGACTTAGATCTGGCGACAGGAGTTCTCAGCGATTTCTAGCCTAACTTATTGAGATTTCTAACTTGAATTAGATCTTGTGACAGAAATTCTCGGAATTTTCTAGCTTAACTCGATGAGACTACTAACTTGACTTACATCTCGTGATAAGATTTTTTCCAGATATTTCAAGCTTAACTTATCAAGATATCTAACATGACATAGATCTCGTGATAGGAATTTTCAGAGATTTCAAGCTTAACTTATCAAGTTATCTAACTTGACTTAGATCTCGTGACAAGAATTCTCAGAGATTGCTAGCCGAACTCATCGAGATTACTAACTTGATTTAGATCTCGTGACAGGAACTTTCAGAGAGTTCTAGCTTAACTTGATGCGAGTTTTAACTTGACTTATAACTGGTGACAGGAAAAATCAGAGACTTGTAGCTTAAATCATCGAGTTCCCATACTTGAAATAGATCTCGAAGCAGGATTTTCTCCAGAGATTTTAAGCCTAACTTATCAAGATATCTAACATGACATAGATCTCGTGGCAGGAATTTTCAGAGATTTCTAGCTTAACTCACCGAGACATCTAACTTGATTTATACAGTGACAAGAAAATTCAGAGATTGCCAGCCGAATTCATGGAGACTACTAACTTGATTTAGATTTCATGGCAGGAACTTTCAGAGATTTTTAGCTTAACTTAATGAGAATTTTGACTCGACTTAGATCTGGTGTCAGGAAAACTCAGATATTTCTAGCTTAAATTATCGAGATTTCCAACTTGACTTGATCTTGTGACACGAGTTCTAGCTTAACTCTAGCTTACGTGACTTGAATCTGTTGACAGAAATTATCAGAGTCTTCTGGCTTAAGTTGCCGAGATTTCTAACTTGACTTAGATCTGGTGACAGGAATTCTCAGAGGTTTCTAGCTTAACTTGATAATATTTCTAACTTGACTTAGAACTCGTGACAAGAAATTTCAGAGATTGCTAGCCTACTTCATCGAGACTTCTAACTTGATTTAGGTCTCGTGACTGAAATTTTCAGAGATTTCTAGCTTAACTTAATGAGATTTTTAACTTGAATTAGATCTGGTGACAGAAAATCTCAGAGATTTCTAGCTTAAATTGTCGAGATTTCTAACTTGAATTATATTTGGTGAGATAAATTCTCAGAATCTTCCAGCTTAACTTATCGAGACTTCTAATTTGACTTAAGTCTCGTGACAGGAATTTTCAGAGATTTCTAGCTTAACTCAACGAGATTTTTTTTACGTGACTTACATCTGGTGACAGAAATTGTCAGATTCTTCTAGCTTAACTTATCGAGATTTTTAGCTTGACTTAGATCTGGCGACAGGAAATCTCAAAGATTTCTAGCCTAACTTATTGAGATTTCTAACTTGAATTAGATCTTGTGACAGGAATTCTGGGAATTTTTTAGCTTAACTCGATGAGATTTCTAACTTGACTTAGATCTCGTGACAAGAATTTTCAGAGATTGCTAGCCTGCTTCATCGAGACTTCTAACTTGATTTAGGTCTCGTGACTGGAATTTTCGGAGTTTTCTAGCTTAACTTAATGAGATTTTAACTTGAATTAGATCTGGTGACAGAAAATCTTAGAGATTTCTAGCTTAAATTGTCGAGATTTCTAACTTGAATTATATCTGGTGAGAGAAATTCTAAGAATTTTCCAGCTTAACTTATCGAGACTTGTAACTTGACTTACATCTCGTGACAGGAATTTTCAGAGATTTCTAGCTTAACTCAACGAGATTTTTTTACGTGACTTACATCTGGTGACAGAAATTGTCAGATTCTTCTAGCTTAACTTATCGAGATTTTTAGCTTGACTTAGATCTGGCGACAGGAAATCTCAAAGATTTCTAGCCTAACTTATTGAGATTTCTAACTTGAATTAGATGTTGTGACAGGAATTCTCGGAATTTTTTAGCTTAACTCGATGAGATTTCTAACTTGACTTAGATCTCGTGACAAGAATTTTCAGAGATTGCTAGCCTACTTCATCGAGACTTCTAACTTGATTTAGGTCTCGTGACTGGAATTTTCGGAGTTTTCTAGCTTAACTTAACGAGATTGTTTACGTGACTTACATCTGGTGACAGAAATTATCAGAGTCATCTAGCTTAACTTATCAAGATTTCTAGCTTGACTTAGATCTGGCGACAGGAATTCTCAGAGATTTCTAGCCTAACTTAATGAGATTTTAACTTGAATTAGATCTGGTGACAGAAAATCTTAGAGATTTCTAGCTTAAATTGTCGAGATTTCTAACTTGAATTATATCTGATGAGAGAAATTCTAAGAATTTTCCAGCTTAACTTATCGAGACTTCTAACTTGACTTACATCTCGTGACAGGAATTTTCAGAGATTTATAGCTTAACTTAACGAGATTGTTTACGTGACTTACATCTGGTGACAGAAATTATCAGAGTCATCTAGCTTAACTTATCAAGATTTCTAGCTTGACTTAGATCTGGCGACAGGAATTCTCAGAGATTTCTAGCCTAACTTATTGAGATTCTAACTTGAATTAGATCTTGTGACAAGATTTTTCAGAGATTGCTAGCCTACTTCATCGAGACTTCTAACTTGATTTAGGTCTCGTGACTGAAATTTTCGGAGTTTTCTAGATTAACTTAATGAGATTTTTAACTTGAATCAGATCTGGTGACAGAAAATCTCAGAGATGTCTAGCTTAAATTGTCGAGATTTCTATTTAGAGTTATATCTGGTGACAGGATATCGTGACAAGAAACTTCAGAGAATGCCAGCCGAATTCATCGAGACTACTAGCTTCATTTAGATCTCATGAGAGGAACTTTCAGAGATTTCTAGCTTAACTTAATGAGAATTTTAACTTGATTTATATCTGGCGAGAGAAATTCTCAGAATCTTCCAGCTTAACTTATCGAGACTTCTAACTTGACTTACATCTCGTGACAGGATTTTTCAGAGATTTCTAGCTTATCTCAACGAGATTGCTTACGTGACTTACATCTGACGACAGAAATTATCAGTGTCTTCTTGCTTAACTTATCAAGATTTCTAGCTTGACTTAGATCTGGCGACAGGAATTCTCAGAGATTTCTAGCCTAACTTATTGAGATTCTAACTTGAATTAGATCTTGTGACAGAAATTCTCGGAATTTTCTAGCTTAACTCGATGAATTTTCTAACTTGACTTACATCTCGTGACAAGATTTTTCCAGAGATTTCAAGCTTAACTTATCAAGATATCTAACATGACATAGATCTCGTGATAGGAATTTTCAGAGATTTCAAGCTTAACTTATCAAGTTATCTAACTTGACTTAGATCTCGTGACAAGAATTTTCAGAGATTGCTAGCCTACTTCATCGAGACTTCAAACTTGATTTAGATATGTTGACAGGAATTCTCAGAGACTGCTAGCCGAACTCATCGAGATTACTAACTTGATTTAGATCTCGTGACAGGAATTTTCAGAGAGTTCTAGCTTAACTTGATGCGAGTTTTAACTTGACTTATATCTGGTGACAGGAAAAATCAGAGACTTCTAGCTTAAATTATCGAGATCCCATACTTGAAATAGATCTCGTGGCAGGATTTTTTCCAGAGATTTCAAGCTTAACTTATCAAGATATCTAACAAGACATAGATCTCGTGATAGGAATTTTCAGAGATTTCAAGCTTAACTTATCAAGATATCTAACTTGACTTAGATCTCGTGACAAGAATTTTCAGAGATTGCTAGCCTGCTTCATCGATACTTCAAACATGATTTAGATATGGTGACAGGAATTCTCAGAGATTGCTAGCCGAACTCATCGAGATTACTAACTTGATTTAGATCTCGTGACAGGAACTTTCAGAGAGTTCTAGCTTAACTCAACGAGATTGTTTACGTGACTTACATCTGGTGACAGAAATTATCAGAGTCTTCTTGCTTGACTTAGATCTGGCGACATGAATTCTCAGAGATTTCTAGCCTAACTTATTGAGATTTTTAACATGAATTAGATCTCGTGACAAGATTTTTTCCAGAGATTTCAAGCTTAAATTTTCAAGATATCTAACATGACATAAATCTCGTTATAGGAATTTTCAGAGATTTCAAGCTTAACTTATCAAGATATCTAACTTGACTTAAATCTCGTGACAAGAATCTTCAGAGATTGCTAGCCTACTTCACCGAGACTTCAAACTTGATTTAGATATGGTGACAGGAATTCTCAGAGACTGCTAGCCGAACTCATTGATATTACTAACTTGATTTTGATCTCGTGACAGTAACTTTCAGAGAGTTCTAGCTTAACTTGATGCGAGATTTAACTTGACTTATATCTGGTGACAGGAAAAATCAGAGACTTCTAGCTTAAATTATCGAGATCCCATACTTGAAATAGAGCTCGTGGCAGGATTTTCTCCAGAGATTTCAAGCCTAACTTATCAAGATATCTAACATGACATATATCTCGTGGCAGGAATTTTCAGAGATTTCTAGCTTAACTCACCGAGACTTCTAACTTGACTTAGATACCGTGACAAGAAAAATCAGAGATTGCCAGCCGAATTCATGGAGACTACTAACTTGATGTAGATTTCATGGCAGGATTTTTCAGAGATTTCTAGCTTGACTTAAGGAGAATTTGACTTGACTTAGATCTGGTGACAGGAAAACTCAGATATTTCTAGCTTAAATTATCGAGATTTCCAACTTGACTTGATCTTGTGACAGGATTTTTTCCAGATATTTCAAGCTTAACTTATCAAGATATCTAACATGACTTAGATCTCGTGACAGGAATTTTCAGAGATTTCTAGCTTAACTCATCGAGATTTCTTGCGTGTCTTACATCTGGTGACAGAAATTATCAGCGTCTTCTAGCTTAAGTAACCGAGATTTCTAACTTGACTTAGAACTGGTGACAGGAATTCTCAGAGATTTCTAGCTTAACTAATCGAGATTTTTAACTTGACTTACATCTCGTGACAGGATTTTTTCTAGAGATTTCAAGCTTAATTTATCGAGTTTTATACTTGATTTATATCTCGTGACAAGAATTTTCAGAGATTGCTAGCCTACTTCATCGAGACTTCAAACATGATTTAGATATAGTGACAGGAATTCTCAGAGATTGCTAGCCAAACTCATCGGGATTACTAACTTGATTTAGATCTCATAACAGGAACTTTCAGAGAGTTCTAGCTTAACTTGATGCGAGTTTTAAATTTACTTATATCTGGTGACAGGAAAAATCAGAGACTTCTAGCTTAAATTAACGAGATCCCATACTTGAAATAGATCTCGTGGCAGAATTTAAGAAATTATCAGCGTCTTCTAGCTTAAGTAACCGAGATTTCTAACTTGACTTAGAACTGGTGACAGGATTCTTTCCAGAGATATCAAGCTTAACTTATCAAGATATCTAATATGACATAGATCTCGCGATAGGAATTTTCAGAGCTTTCTAGCTCAACTTATCGAGATTTCTAACTTGACTTAGATCTCCTGACAAGAATATTGAGAGATTTCTAGCTAAACTCAATGAGATTTTTCGCGTGAATTTCATCTGGTGACAGAACTGATCAGAGTCTTTTAGCCTAACTTATCGAGATTTCGAACTTGATTTAGTTATGGTGACAGGAATTCTCAGAGGTTGCTAGCTTAATTTATCGAGTTTTATACTTGATTTATATCTCGTGACAGGAACTTTCAGAGAGTTCTAGCTTTACTCACCGATACTTCTAACTTGACTTAGATACCATGACAAAAAATTTCAGAGATTGCCAGCCGAATTCATGGAGACTACCAACTTGATTTAGATTTCATGGCCGGAACTATCAGAGATTTCTAGCTTAACTTAATGAGATTTTTAACTTGACTTAGATCTGGTGTCAGGAATTCTCAGAGATTTCTAGCTTAACTTATCGAGATTTCTAACTTGACTTACATCTCGTGACAGGATTCTTTCCAGAGATTTCAAGCTTAAGTTATCAAAATATCTTACATGGCATAGATCTCGTGATAGGAATTTTCAGAGTTTTCTTGCTCAACTTATCGAGATTTCTAACTTGACTTAGATCTCCTGACAAGAATATTGAAAGATTTTTTAGCTAAACTCAATGAGATTTTTTGCATGACTTTCATCTGGTGACAGAAATTATCAGAGTCTTCTAGCTTAACTTATTGAGATTTCGAACTTGATTTAAATATGATGACAGGAATTCTCAGAGGTTGCTAGCTTAAATTATCGAGTTTGGTAACTTGATTTATATCTCGTGACAGGAACTTTCAGAGAGTTCTAGCTTAACTCACCGAGACTTCTAACTTGACTTAGATACCGTGACAAGAACTTTCAGAGATTGCCAGCCGAATTCATGGAGATTACTAACTTTATTTAGATTTCATGGCAGGAACTTTTGGAGATTTCTAGCTTAACTTAATGAGATTTTTAACTTGACTTAGATCTGGTGTCAGGAATTCTCAGAGATTTCTAGCTTAACTTATCGAGATTTCTAACTTGACTTACATCTCGTGACAGGATTCTTTCCAGAGATTTCAAGCTTAACTTATCAAGATATATAACATGACATAGATCTCGTGATAGGAATTTTCAGAGTTTTCTAGCTCAACTTATCGAGATTTCTAACTTGACTTAGATCTCCTGACAAGAATATTGAGATTTTTTAAGCTAAACTCAATGAGATTTTTTGCATGACTTTCATCTGGTGACAGAAATTATCAGAGTCTTCTAGCTTAACTTATTGAGATTTCGAACTTGATTTAGATATGATGACAGGAATTCTCAGAGGTTGCTAGCTTAAATTATTGAGTTTGGTAACTTGATTTATATCTCGTGACAGGAACTTTCAGAGAGTTCTAGCTTAACTCACCGAGACTTCTAACTTGACTTAGATACCGTGACAAGAACTTTCAGAGATTGCCAGCCGAATTCATGGAGACTACTAACTTTATTTAGATTTCATGGCAGGAACTTTTGGAGATTTCTAGCTTAACTTAATGAAAATTTTAACTTGACTTAAATCTGGTGTCAGTAAACTCGGATATTTCTAGCTTAAATTATCGAGATTTCCAACTTGACTTAAATGTTGTGACAGGATTTTTTCGAGAGATTTTAAGCTTAACTTATCAAGATATCTAACTTGACTTAGATCTCGTGACAAGAATTTTCAGAAATTGCTAGCCCATTTCATCGAGATAACTAACTTGATTTAGATCTGGTGACAGGAACTTTCAGAGAGTTCTAGCTTAACTCACCGAGACTTCTAACTTGACTTAGATACCGTGACAAGAACTTTCAGAGATCGCCAGCCGAATTCATGGAGACTACTAACTTTATTTAGATTTCATGGCAGGAACTTTTGGAGATTTCTAGCTTAACTTAATGAAAATTTTAACTTGACTTAAATCTGGTGTCAGTAAACTCGGATATTTCTAGCTTAAATTATCGAGATTTCCAACTTGACTTAAATGTTGTGACAGGATTTTTTCAAGAGATTTTAAGCTTAACTTATCAAGATATCTAACATGACTTAGATCTCGTGACAGGAATTTTCAGAGATTTCTAGCTTAACTTATCGAGATTTTTTCTTGACTTAGACCTCCTGACAAGAATATTGAGAGATTTCTAGCTAAACTCAATGAGATTTTTTGCGTGACTTACATGTGGTGATAGAAATTATCAGAGTCTTCTAGCTTAAGTTACCGAGATTTCTAACTTGACTTAGAACTGGTGATAGGAATTCTCAGAGATTTCTAGCTTAACTTATCGAGATTTCTAACTTGACTTACATATCGTGACAGGATTCTTTCCAGAGATTTCAAGCTTAACATATCAAGATATCTAACATGAAATAGATCTCGTAATAGGAATTTTCAGAGTTTTCTAGATCAACTTATCGAGATTTCTAACTTGACTTAGATCTCCCGACAAGAATATTGAGAGATTTCTAGCTAAACTCAATGAGATTTTTTGCGTGACTTACATCTGGTGATAGAAATTATCAGAGTCTTCTAGCTGAATTTATTGAGATTTCGAACTTGATTTAGATATGGTGACAGAAAAACTCAGAGATTTCTAGCTTAAATTATCGAGATTTCTAACTTGAATTAGATCTCGTGACAGGATTTTTTCAAGAGAGTTCAAGCTGAACATATCAAGATATCTAACATGAAATAGATCTCGTGATAGGAATTTTCAGAGTTTTCTAGCTCAACTTATCGAGATTTCTAACTTGACTTAGATCTCCTGACAAGAATATTGAGAGATTTGTAGCTAAACTCAATGAGATTTTTTGCGTGACTTACATCTGGTGATAGAAATTATCAGAGTCTTCTAGCTGAATTTATTGAGATTTCGAACTTGATTTAGATATGGTGACAGAAAAACTCAGAGATTTCTAGCTTAATTTATCGAGATTTCTAACTTGACTTAGATCTCGTGACAGGATTTTTCAGAGATTTCTAGCTTAACTCACCGAGACTTCTAACTTGACTTAGATATCGTGACAAGAAACTTCAGAGAATGCCAGCCGAATTCATCGAGACTACTATCTTGATTTAGATCTCATGAGAGGAACTTTCAGAGATTTCTAGCTTAACTTAATTAGATTTTTAACTTGACTTAGATCTGGTGACAGGAAAACTCAGAAACTTCTAGCTTAACTCACTGAGACTTCTAACGTGATTTAGATATCAAGACAGGAATTTTCAGAGTTTTCTGGCTTAACTTATTGAGATTTTTTTCTTGATTTAGATCTCGTGACAGGATTTTTCAGAGATTTCCAGCTTAACTCACCGAGATTTCTAACTGACTTAAATCTCGTGACAGGATTATTTCCAGAGATTTCAAGCTTAACTTATCAACATATTTAACATGACATAGATCTCGTGACAGGAACTTTCAGAGATTTCTAGCTTAACTTATTGAATTTTTTTGTGACTTAGATATCGTGACCAGATTTTTCAGAGATTTCTAGCTTAACTCACGGAGACTTCTAACTTTACTTAGATATCGTGACCAGAATATTCAGAGATTGCCATTCGAATTCATTGAGACTACTAGCTTGATTAAGATCTAATGTGAGGAACTTTCAGAGATTTCTAGCTTAAATTAATGAAAATTTTAACTTGAGTTAGATCTGGTGACAGGAAAACTCAGAGATTTCTAGCTTAAATTATCGAGATTTCTAACTTGACTTAAATCTAGTGACAGGATTATTTCCAGAGATTTCAAGCTTAACTTATCAACATATTTAACATGACATAGATCTCGTGACAGGAACTTTCAGAGAGTTCTAGCTTAACTTATTGAATTTTTTTTGTGACTTAGATCTCGTGACAAGATTTTTCCGAGATTTCTAGCTTAACTCACCGAGACTTCTAACTTGACTTAGATATCGTGACCAGAATATTCAGAGATTGCCAGCCGAACTCATCGAGACTACTAGCTTGATTTAGATCTAATATGAGGAACTTTCAGAGAATTCTAGCTTAACTTAATTAAAATTTTAACTTGAGTTAGATCTGGTGACAGGAAAACTCAGAGATTTCTAGCTTAACTCACTGAGACTTCTAACTTGACTTAGATATCGTGACAGGAATTTTCAGAGTTTTCTGGCTGAACTTATTGAGATTTTTTTCTTGATTTAGATGTCGTGACAGGATTTTTCAGAGATTTCTAGCTTAACTCACCGAGATTTCTAACATGACTTAGATATCGTGACAAGAAAATTCAGGGATTGCCAGCCGAATTCATCGAGACTACTAGCTTGATTTAGATCTCATGAGAGGAACTTTCAGAGATTTCTAGCTTAACTTAATTAGATTTTTAACTTGATTTAGATCTGGTGATAGGAAAACTCAGAGATTTCTATCTCAACTCTCTGAGACTTCTAACTTGACTTAGATATCGTGACAGGAGTTTTCAGAGTTTTCTGGCTGAACTTATTGAGATTTTTTTCTTGATTTAGATATCGTGACAGGATTTTTCAGAGATTTCTAGCTTAACTCACCGAGACTTCTAACTTGACTTAGATATCGTGACAAGAAACTTCAGAGAATACCAGCCGAATTCATCGAGACTACTAGCTTCATTAAGATCTCATGAGAGGAACTTTCAGAGATTTCTAGCTTAACTTAATGAGAATTTTAACTTGAGTTAGATCTGGTGACAGGAAAACTCAGAGATTTCTAGCTTAATTTATCGAGATTTCTAACTTGACTTAGATCTCGTGACAGGATTTTTCAGAGAATTCTAGCTTAACTCACCGAGATTTCTAACTTGACTTAGATATCGTGACAGGAAAATTCAGAGATTGCCAGCCGAATTCATCGAGACTACTAGCTTCATTAAGATCTCATGAGAGGAACTTTCAGAGATTCTAGCTTAACTTAATGAGAATTTTAACTTGAGATAGATCTGGTGACAGGAAAACTCAGAGATTTCTAGCTTAATTTATCGAGATTTCTAACTTGACTTAGATCTCGTGACAGGATTTTTCAGAGAATTCTAGCTTAACTCACCGAGATTTCTAACTTGACTTAGATATCGTGACAGGAAAATTCAGAGATTGCCAGCCGAATTCATTGAGACTACTAGCTTGATTTAGATCTCATGAGATTAACTTTCAGAGATTTCTAGCTTAACTTAATTAGATTTTTATCTTGACTTAGATCTGGTGACAGAAAAACTCAGAGATTTCTAGCTTAACTCACTGAGACTTCTAACTTGACTTAGATATCGTGACAGGAATTTTCAGAGTTTTCTGGCTTAACTTATTGAGATTTTTTTCTTGATTTAGATCTCGTGACAGGATTTTTCAGAGATTTCTAGCTTAACTCACCGAGACTTCTAACTTGACTTAGATATCGTGACGAGAAACTTCAGAGAATGCCAGCCGAATTCATCGAGACTACTAGCTTCATTTAGATCTCATGAGAGGAACTTTCAGAGATTTCTAGCTTAACTTAATAAGAATTTTAACTTGAGTTAGATCAGGTGACAGGAAAACTCAGAGATTTCTAGCTTAATTTATCGAGATTTCTAACTTGACTTAGATCTCGTGACAGGATTTTTCAGTGATTTTTAGCTTAACTTATCAGCATATTTAACATGACATAGATCTCGTGACAGGAACTTTCAGAGATTTCTAGCTTAACTTATTGAATTTTTTTTGTGACTTAGGTCTCGTGACAGGATTTTTCAGAGATTTCTAGCTTAACTCACCGAGACTTCTAACTTGACTTAGATATCGTGACCAGAATATTCAGAGATTGCCAGCCCAGTTCATCGAGACTACTAGCTTGATTTAGATCTCATTAGAGGAACTTTCAGTGATTTCTAGCTTAACTTAATGAGAATTCTAACTTGAGTTAGATCTGGTGACAGGAAAACTCAGAGATTTCTAGCTTAATTTATCGAGATATCTAACTTGACTTAGATCTCGTGACAGTATTTTTCAGAGTTTTCTAGCTTAACTCACCGAGATTTCTAACTTGACTTAGATATCGTGACAAGAAAATTCATAGATTGCCAGCCGAATTCATCGAGACTACTAGCTTGATTTAGATCTCATGAGAGGAACTTTCAGAGATTTATAGCATAACTTAATTAGATTTTTTACTTGACTTAGATCTGGTGACAAGAAAACTCAGAGATTTCCAGCTTAACTCACTGAGACTTCTAACTTGACTTAGATATCGTGACAGGAATTTTCAGAGTTTTCTGGCTGAACTTATTGAGATTTTTTTCTTGATTTAGATCTCGTGACAGGATTTTTCAGAGACTTCTAGCTTAACTCACCGAGACTTCTAACTTGACTTAGATATCGTGACGAGAAACTTCAGAGAATGCCAGCCGAATTAAACGAGACTACTAGCTTCATTTAGATCTCATGAGAGGAACTTTCAGAGATTTCTAGCTTAACTTAATGAGAATTTTAACTTGAGTTAGATCTGGTGACAGGAAAACTCAGAGATTTCTAGCTTGACTTAGATCTCGTGACAGGATTTTTCAGAGTTTTCTAGCTTAACTCACCGAGATTTCTAACTTGACTTAGATATCGTGACAAGAAAATTCATAGATTGCCAGCCGAATTCATCGAGACTACTAGCTTGATTTAGATCTCATGAGAGGAACTTTCAGAGATTTATAGCATAACTTAATTAGATTTTTTACTTGACTTAGATCTGGTGACAGGAAAACTCAGAGATTTCTAGCTTAACTCACTGAGACTTCTAACTTGACTTAGATATCGTGACAGGAATTTTCAGAGTTTTCTGGCTTAACTTATTGAGATTTTTTTCTTGATTTAGATCTCGTGACAGGATTTTTCAGAGATTTATAGCTTAACTCACCGAGACTTCTAACTTGACTTAGATATCGTGACAAGAAACTTCAGAGAATGCCAGCCGAATTCATCGAGACTACTAGCTTCATTTAGATCTCATGAGAGGAACTTTCAGAGATTTCTAGCTTAACTTAATGAGAATTTTAACTTGAGTTAGATCTGGTGACAGGAAAACTCAGAGATTTCTAGCTTAATTTTTCGAGATTTCTAATTTGACTTAGATCTCGTGACAGGGTTTTTCAGAGATTTTTAGCTTAACTTATCAACATATTTAACATGACATAGATCTCGTGACAGGAACTTTCAGAGATTTCTAGCTTAACTTATTGAATTTTTTTTGTGACTTAGGTCTCGTGACAGGATTTTTCAGAGATTTCTAGCTTAACTACTTCTAACTTGACTTAGATATCGTGACCAGGATATTCAGAGATTGGCAGCCCAGTTCATCGAGACTACTAGCTTGATTTAGATCTCATTAGAGGAACTTTCAGAGATTTCTAGCTTAACTTAATGAGAATTTTAACTTGAGTTAGATCTGGTGACAGGAAAACTCAGGGATTTCTAGCTTAGTTTATCGAGATTTCTAACTTGACTTAGATCTCGTGACAGGATTTTTCAGAGTTTTCTAGCTTAACTCACCGAGATTTCTAACTTGACTTAGATATCGTGACAAGAAAATTCATAGATTGCCAACCGAATTCATCAAGACTACTAGCTTGATTTAGATCTCATGAGAGGAACTTTCAGAGATTTATAGCATAACTTAATTAGATTTTTTACTTGACTTAGATCTGGTGACAGGAAAACTCGGAGGTTTCTAGCTTAACTCACAGAGACTTCTAACTTGACTTAGATATCGTGACAGGAATTCTCAGAGGTTGCTAGCTTAATTTATCGAGTTTTGTAACTTGATTTATATCACGTGACAGGAACTTTCAGAGATTTCTAGCTTAACATAATGAGAATTTTAACTTGACTTAGATCTCGTGACAGGATTTTTCAGAGATTTCTAGCTTAACTCACGAGACTTCTAACTTGACTTAGATATCGTCACAGGAAATTTCCGAGATTGCCAGCCGAATTCATCGAGACTACTCGCTTGATTTAGACCTCATGAGAGGAACTTTCAGAGATTTCTAGCTTAACTTAATGAGAATTTTAACTTGACTTAGATCTCGTGACAGGATTTTTTCCAGAGATTCAAGCTTAACTTATCAAAATATCTAACATGACGTAGATCTCGTGACAGGAGTTTTCAGAGATTTCTAGCTTAACTTAACGAGATTTTTTTTTGACTTGGACCTCGTGACAGGAATTTTCAGACATTGCTAGCTTAACTTACCGAGATTTCTAACTTGACTTAGATCTGTTGACAGGAATTCTCAGAGAATTCTAGCTTAATTTATCGGGATCTCCAACAGGACTTAGATCTCGTGACAAGATTTTTCGGAGATTGCCAACCGAATTCATCGAGACTACTAGCTTGATTTAGATCTCATTAGAGGAATTTTCAGAGATTTCTAGCATAACTTAATGAGAATTTTAACTTGAGTTAGATCTGGTGACTGGAAAACTCAGAAATTTCTAGCTTAATTTATCGAGATTTCTAACTTGACTTAGATCTCGTGACAGGATTTTTCAGAGTTTTCTAGCTTAACTCACCGAGATTTCTAACTTGACTTAGATATCGTGACAAAAAAATTCAGAGATTGCCAGCCGAATTCATCGAGACTACTAGCTTGATTTAGATCTCATGAGAGGAACTTTCAGAGATTTCTAGCATAACTTAATTAGATTTTTTACTTGTTTTACATCTGGTGACAGGAAAGCTCAGAGATTTCTAGCTTAACTCACCGAGACTTCTAACTTGACTTAGATATCGTGACAGGAATTCTCAGAGGTTGCTAGCTTAATTTATCGAGTTTTGTAACTTGATTTATATCTCGTGACAGGAACTTTCAGAGATTTCTAGCTTAACTTAATGAGAATTTTAACTTGACTTAGATCTCGTGACAGGATTTTTTCAGAGATTCAAGCTTAACTTATCAAAATATCTAACATGACGTAGATCTCGTGACAGGAGTTTTCAGAGATTTCTAGCTTAACTTATCGAGATTTTTTTTTGACTTAGACCTCGTGACAGGAATTTTCAGACATTGCTAGCTTAACTTACCGAGATTTCTAACTTGACTTAGATCCGTTGACAGGAATTCTCAGAGAATTCTAGCTTAACTTATCGGGATTTCCAACAGGACTTAGATCTCGTGACAAGAATTTTCAGAGATTGCTAGCTTAACTCATCGAGATTTCTTACGTGTCTTACACCTGATTACAAAAATTATCAGAGTCTTCTAGCTTAACTTATCGAGCTTTCTTACTTGACTTAGATCTGGTGACAGAAATTCTCGAAGACTTCTAGCTTAACTTATCGAGATTTTTTCTTGACTTAGACCTCGTGACAGGAACTTTCAAACATTGCTAGCTTAACTTACCGAGATTTCTAACTTGACTTAGATCTGTTGACAGGAATTTTCAGAGATTGCTAGCTTAACTCATCGAGATTTCTGACATATCTTAAGCCTTGTGACAGAAATTATCAGAGTCTTCTAGCTTAACTTACTGAGATTTCTAACTTGACTTAGATCTGGTGACAGGAATTCTCAGAGACTTCTAGCTTAACTTATCGGGATTTCCAACTGGACTTAGATCTCGTGACAAGAATTTTTGAAGATTGCTAGCTTAACTCATCGAGATTTCTGACGTATCTTAAGCCTTGTGACAGAAATTATCAGAGTTTTCTAGCTTAATTTAACGAGATTTCTAACTTGACTTAGATCTGGTGACAGGAATTCTCAGAGACTTTTAGGTTAACTTATCGGGATTTCCAACTTGACTTAGATCTCGTGACAGGATTTTTTCTAGAGATTTCAAGCTTAACTTATCAAGATATCTAACATGACTTAGATCTCGCGACAAGAATTTTCAGAGATTGCTAGCCTACTTCATCGTGACTTCTAAATTGATTTAGATCTGGTGACAGGAAGTCTCAGAGATTGCTAGCCGAATTCATCGAGATGACCAACTTGGTTTAGATCTCGTGACAGGAACTTTCAGAGAGTTCTAGCTTAAATCATTGAGATTTTTTCTTGACTTAGGTCTGGTGAAAAGAATTTTCAGAATTTTCTAGCTTAACTTATTCAGATTTTTAACTTGACTTAGATCTGGTGACAGGAAAATTCAGAGATTTCTAGCCTAAATTATCGAGATTTCCTACATGACTTAGAACTCGTGACATGATTTTTTCTAGAGATTTCAAGCTTAACTTTTCAAGATATCTAACTTGACTTAGATCTCGTTCAAAGAATTTTCAGAGATTGCTAGCCTACTTCATCGAGACTTTTAACTTGATTTAGATCTGTTGACAGGAATTCTCAGAGGTTGCTAGCCGAACTCATCGAGAATACTTACTTGATTTAGATCTCGTGACAGGAACTTTCAGAGAGTTCTAGCTTAAATCAATGAGATTTTTTCTTGGTTTAGGTCTGGTGAAAAGAATTTTCAGAAATTTCTAGCTTAACTTATTCAGATTTTTAACTTGACTTAGATCTGGTGACAGGAAAATTCAGAGATTTCTAGCTTAAATTATCGAGATTTCCTACATGACTTAGATCTCTTGACATGATTTTTTCTAGAGATTTCAAGCTTAACTTTTCAAGATATCTAACTTGACTTAGATCTCGTTCAAAGAATTTTCACAGATTGCTAGCCTACTTCATCGAGACTTTTAACTTGATTTAGATCTGTTGACAGGAATTCTCAGAGGTTGCTAGCCGAACTCATCGAGAATACTTACTTGATTGAGATCTCGTGACAGGAACTTTCAGAGAGTTCTAGCTTAAATCAATGAGATTTTTTCTTGGTTTAGGTCTGGTGAAAAGAATTTTCAGAAATTTCTAGCTTAACTTATTCAGATTTTTAACTTGACTTAGATCTGGTGACAGGAAAATTCAGAGATTTGTAGCTTAAATTATCGAGATTTCCTACATGACTTAGAACTCTTGACATGACTTTTTCTAGAGATTTCAAGCTTAACTTATCAAGATATCTAACATGACTTAGATCTCGTGACAAGAATTTTCAGAGATTGCTAGCCTACTTCATCGAGACTTCTAAATTGATATAGATCTGGTGACAGGAAGTCTCAGAGATTGCTAGCCGAATTCATCGGGATTACCAACTTGGTTTAGATCTCGTGACAGGAACTTTCAGAGAGTTCTAGCTTAAATCATTGAGATTTTTTCTTGACTTAGGTCTGGTGAAAAGAATTTTCAGAATTTTCTAGCTTAACTTATTCAGATTTTTAACTTGACTTAGATCTGGTGACAGGAAAATTCAGAGATTTCTAGCTTAAATTATCGAGATTTCCTACATGACTTAGAACTCGTGACATGATTTTTTCTAGAGATTTCAAGTTTAACTTTTCAAGATATCTAACTTGACTTAGATCTCGTTCAAAGAATTTTCAGAGATTGCTAGCCTACTTCATCGAGACTTTTAACTTGATTTAGATCTGTTGACAGGAATTCTCAGAGGTTGCTAGCCGAACTCATCGAGAATACTTACTTGATTTAGATCTCGTGACAGGAACTTTCAGAGAGTTCTAGCTTAAATCAATGAGATGTTTTCTTGGTTTAGGTCTGGTGAAAAGAATTTTCAGAAATTTCTAGCTTAACTTATTCAGATTTTTAACTTGACTTAGATCTGGTGACAGGAAAATTCAGAGATTTCTAGCTTAAATTATCGAGATTTCCTACATGACTTAGAACTCTTGACATGATTTTTTCTAGAGATTTCAAGCTTAACTTTTCAAGATATCTAACTTGACTTAGATCTAGTTCAAAGAATTTTCAGAGATTGCTAGCCTACTTCATCGAGACTTTTAACTTGATTTAGATCTGTTGACAGGAATTCTCAGAGGTTGCTAGCCGAACTCATCGAGAATAGTTACTTGATTTAGATCTCGTGACAGGATTTTTCAGAGAGTTCTAGCTGAACTTAATGAGATTTCTTCCTCGAATTAGGTCTCGCGACAGGAATTTCCAGAGAATTCTAGCTTAACTTAATGAGATTTTTTCTTGATTTAGATCTCGTGACAGGAATTCTCAGAGATTGCTAGCCGAACTCATCGAGATTACTAACTTGATTTAGATCTCGTGACAGGAACTTTCAGAGAGTTCTAGCTTAACTTAATGAGATTTTTTTGACTTAGGTTTCGTGAGAGGAAAATTCAGGGATTGCTAGCCTGCTTCATCGAGACTTCTAAATTGATTTAGATCTGGTGACAGGAATTCTCAGAGATTGCTAGCCGAACTCATCGAGGCTACTAACTTGATTTAGATCTCGTGACAGGAACTTTCAGAGATTTCTAGCTTAAATTATCGAGATTTCCAACTTGACTTAGATCTCATGACAGGATTTTTTCTAGAGATTTCAAGCTTAACTTATCAAGACATCTAACTTGACTTAGATCTCGTTACATGAATTTTCAGAGATTGCTAGCCTACTTCATCGAGACTTCTAACTTGATTTAGATCTGGTGACAGGAATTCCCAGAGATTGCTAGCCGAACTCATCGAGGCTACTAACTTGATTTAGATCTCGTGACAGGAACTTTCAGAGATTTCTAGCTTAAATTATCGAGATTTCCAACTTGACTTAGATCTCATGACAGGATTTTTTCTAGAGATTTCAAGCTTAAGTTATCAAGACATCTAACTTGACTTAGATCTCGTTAGATGAATTTTCAGAGATTGCTAGCCTACTTCATCGAGACTTTTAACTTTATTTAGATCTGGTGACAGGAATTCCCAGAGATTGCTAGCCGAACTCATCGAGATTACTAACTTGATTTAGATCTCGTGACAGGAACTTTCCGAGAGTTCTAGCTTAAATTAATGAGATTTTTTCTTGACTTAGGTTTCGTGAGAGGAAAATTCAGGGATTGCTAGCCTGCTTCATCGAGACTTCTAACTTGATTTAGATCTGGTGACAGGAATTCCCAGAGATTGCTCATCGAGATTACTAACTTGATTTAGATCTCGTGACAGGAACTTTCAGAGATTTCTAGCCTAAATTATCGAGATTTCCAACTTGACTTAGATCTCATCACAGGATTTTTTCTAGAGATTTCAAGCTAAACTTATCAAGACATCTACCTTGACTTAGATCTCGTTAGATGAATTTTCAGATATTGCTAGCCTACTTCATCGAGACTTTTAACTTTATTTAGATCTGGTGACAGGAATTACCAGAGATTGCTTGCCGAACTCATCGAGATTACTAACTTGATTTAGATCTCGTGACAGGAACTTTCCGAGAGTTCTAGCTTAAATTAATGAGATTTCTTTTTTGACGTAGGTCTCGCGACAAGAATTTTCAGAGATTTCTAGCTTAACTTATTGAGATTTTTAACATGATTTCGATCTGGTGACAGAAAAATTCAGAGATTTCTAGCTTAAATTATCGAGATTTCCAACTTGACTTAGATCTCATGACATGAATTTTCAGAGATTGCTAGCCGAACTCATCGAGATTACTAACTTGATTTAGATCTCGTGACAGGAACTTTCAGAGAGTTCCAGCTTGACTTAATGAGTTTTTTCTTGACTTAGGTCTCGTGAGAGGAAAATTCAGGGATTGCTAGCCTGCTTCATCGAGACTTCTAACTTGATTTAGATCTGGTGACAGGAATTCTCAGAGATCGCTAGCCGAACTCATCGAGATTACTAACTTGATTTAGATCTTGTGACAGGAACTTTCCGAGAGTTCTAGCTTAAATTAATGAGATTTCTTTCTTGACGTAGGTCTCGCGACAAGAATTTTCAGAGATTTCTAGCTTAACTTATTGAGATTTTTAACATGACTTCGATCTGGTGACAGAAAAATTCAGAGATTTCTAGCTTAAATTATCGAGATTTCCAACTTGACTTAGATCTCATGACATGATTTTTTCTAGAGATTTCAAGCCTATTTTATCAAGACATCTAACTTGACTTAGATCTCGTTACATGAATTTTCAGAGATCGCTAGCCGAACTCATCGAGATTACTAACTTGATTTAGATCTCGTGACAGGAACTTTCAGAGAGTTCCAGCTTGACTTAATGAGTTTTTTCTTGACTTAGGTCTCGTGAGAGGAAAATTCAGGGATTGCTAGCCTGCTTCATCGAGGCTACTAACTTGATTTAGATCTCGTGACAGGAACTTTCAGAGAGTTCTAGCTTAACTCAATGAGATTTTTTCTTGACTTAAGTCTGGTGAAAGGTATTTTCAGAGAATTCTAGCTTAACATATTGAGATTTTTAACTCGACTTAGTTCTGGTGACAGAAAACTCAGAGTTTTCTAGCTTAAATTATCGAGATTTCCAACTTGACTCAGATCTCATGACAGGATTTTTTCTAGAGATTTCAAGCCTAACTTATCAAGACATCTAACTTGACTTAGATATCCTTACATGAATTTTCAGAGATTGCTAGCCTACTTCATCGAGACTTTTAACTTTATTTAGATCTGGTGGCAGGAATTCCCAGAGATTGCTAGCCGAACTCATCGAGATTACTAACTTGATTTAGATCTCGTGACAGGAACTTTCAGAGATTTCTAGCTTAAATTATCGAGATTTCCAACTTGACTTAGATCTCATGACAGGATTTTTTCAAGAGATTTCAAGCTTAACTTATCAAGAAATCTAACTTGACTTAGATCTCATTGCATGAATTTTCAGAGATTGCTAGCCTACTTCATCAGGACTTTTAACTTTATTTAGATCTGGTGACAGGAATTCCCAGAGATTGCTAGCCGAACTCATCGAGACTACTAACTTGATTTAGATCTCGTGACAGGAACTTTCCGAGAGTTCTAGCTTAAATTATGAGATTTCTTTCTTGACTTAGGTCTCGCGACAAGAAGTTTCAGAGATTTCTAGCTTAACTTATTGAGATTTTTAACATGACTTAGATCTGGTGACAGAAAAATTCAGAGATTTCTAGCTTAAATTATCGAGATTTCCAACTTGACTTAGATTTCATGACATGATTTTTTGTAGAGATTTCAAGCCTATTTTATCAAGACATCTAACTTGACTTAGATCTCGTTACATGAATTTTCAGAGATTGCTAGCCTACTTCATCGAGACTTTTAACTTTATTTAGATCTGGTGACAGGAATTCCCAGAGATTGCTAGCCGAACTCATCGAGATTACTAACTTGATTTAGATCTCGTGACAGGAACTTTCCGAGAGTTCTAGCTTAAATTAATGAGATTTCTTTCTTGACTTAGATCTCGCGACAAGAATTTTCAGAGATTTCTAGCTTAACTTATTGAGATTTAAAACTTGACTTAGATCTGGTGACAGAAAAATTCAGAGATTTCTAGCTTAAGGTATCGAGATTTCCAACTCGACTTAGATCTCGTGACAGGATTTTTTCTAGAGATTTCAAGCTTAACTTATCAAGATATCTAACTCGACTTAGATCTCGTGACAAGAGTTTTCAGAAATTGCTAACCTACTTCAGCGAGACTTCTAACTTGATTTAGATCTGGTGACGGGAATTCTCAGAGGTTGCTAGCTTAACTTATCGAAATTTCTAACTTGATTTATATCTCGTGACAGGAACTTTCAGAGAGTTCTAGCTTAACTTAATGAGATTCTTTCTTGACTTAGATCTCGTGACAGGAACTTTCAGAGAGTTCTAGCTTAACTTAATGAGATTTTTTCTTGACTTAGATCTCGTGACAGGAATTCTCAGATGTTGCTACCTTAAATTATTGAGATTTCTAACTTGATTTATATCTCGTGACAGAAACTTTCAGAGAAATCTACCTCGAGTTAATGAGAATTTTAACTTGACTTAGATCTCGTGACAGTATTTTTTCTAGAGATTTCAAGCTTAACTCATCAAGATATCTAACTTGACTTAGATCTCGTGACAAGAATTTTCAGAAATTGCTAGCCTATTTCATCGAGATAACTAACTTGATTTAGATCTGACGACATGAATTCTCAGAGGTTGCTAGCCTACTTCATCAGGACTTTTAACTTTATTTAGATCTGGTGACAGGAATTCCCAGAGATTGCTAGCCGAACTCATCGAGACTACTAACTTGATTTAGATCTCGTGACAGGAACTTTCCGAGAGTTCTAGCTTAAATTATGAGATTTCTTTCTTGACTTAGGTCTCGCGACAAGAAGTTTCAGAGATTTCTAGCTTAACTTATTGAGATTTTTAACATGACTTAGATCTGGTGACAGAAAAATTCAGAGATTTCTAGCTTAAATTATCGAGATTTCCAACTTGACTTAGATTTCATGACATGATTTTTTGTAGAGATTTCAAGCCTATTTTATCAAGACATCTAACTTGACTTAGATCTCGTTACATGAATTTTCAGAGATTGCTAGCCTACTTCATCGAGACTTTTAACTTTATTTAGATCTGGTGACAGGAATTCCCAGAGATTGCTAGCCGAACTCATCGAGATTACTAACTTGATTTAGATCTCGTGACCGGAACTTTCCGAGAGTTCTAGCTTAAATTAATGAGATTTCTTTCTTGACTTAGATCTCGCGACAAGAATTTTCAGAGATTTCTAGCTTAACTTATTGAGATTTAAAACTTGACTTAGATCTGGTGACAGAAAAATTCAGAGATTTCTAGCTTAAGGTATCGAGATTTCCAACTCGACTTAGATCTCGTGACAGGATTTTTTCTAGAGATTTCAAGCTTAACTTATCAAGATATCTAACTCGACTTAGATCTCGTGACAAGAGTTTTCAGAAATTGCTAACCTACTTCAGCGAGACTTCTAACTTGATTTAGATCTGGTGACGGGAATTCTCAGAGGTTGCTAGCTTAACTTATCGAAATTTCTAACTTGATTTATATCTCGTGACAGGATTTTTCAGAGAGTTCTAGCTTAACTTAATGAGATTCTTTCTTGACTTAGATCTCGTGACAGGAACTTTCAGAGAGTTCTAGCTTAACTTAATGAGATTTTTTCTTGACTTAGATCTCGTGACAGGAATTCTCAGATGTTGCTACCTTAAATTATTGAGATTTCTAACTTGATTTATATCTCGTGACAGAAACTTTCAGAGAAATCTACCTCGAGTTAATGAGAATTTTAACTTGACTTAGATCTCGTGACAGTATTTTTTCTAGAGATTTCAAGCTTAACTCATCAAGATATCTAACTTGACTTAGATCTCGTGACAAGAATTTTCAGAAATTGCTAGCCTATTTCATCGAGATAACTAACTTGATTTAGATCTGACGACATGAATTCTCAGAGGTTGCTAGCTTAACTTATCGAAATTTCTAACTTGATTTATATCTCGTGACAGGAACTTTCAGAGATTTCTAGCTTAACTTAATGAGATTTCTGACTTGATTTAGATCTCATGACAGGATTTTTCCAGAGATTTCAAGCTTAACTTATCAAGATATCTAACATGACATAGATCTCATGACACTAATTTTCAGAGATTTCTAGCTTTACTTATTGAGAATTTCAACTTGACTTAGATCTGGTGACAGGAAAATTCAGAGATTTCTAGCTTAAATTATCGAGATTTCCCACTTGACTTAGATCTCGTGACATGTTTTTTTCAAGAGATTTTAAGCTTAACTTATCAAGATATCTAACTTGACTTAGATCTCGTGACAAGAATTTTCAGAAATTGCTAGCCTATTTCATCGAGATAACTAACTTGATTCAGATCTGACGACATGAATTCTCAGAGGTTGCTAGCTTAACTTATCGAAATTTCTAACTTGATTTATATCTCGTGACAGGAACTTTCAGAGATTTCTAGCTTAACTTAATGAGATTTCTGACTTGATTTAGATCTCATGAGAGGATTTTTCCAGAGATTTCAAGCTTAACTTATCAAGATATCTAACATGACATAGATCTCATGACACTAATTTTCAGAGATTTCTAGCTTTACTTATTGAGAATTTCAACTTGACTTAGATCTGGTGACAGGAAAATTCAGAGATTTCTAGCTTAAATTATCGAGATTTCCCACTTGACTTAGATCTCGTGACATGTTTTTTTCAAGAGATTTTAAGCTTAACTTATCAAGATATCTAACTTGACTTAGATCTCGCGACAAGTATTTTCAGAGATTGCAAGCCTACTCCATCGAGACTTCTAATTTGATTTAGATCTGGTGACATGAATTCTCAGAGGTTGCTAGCTTAACTTATCGAGATTTCTAACTTGATTTTTATCTCGTGACAGGAACTTTCAGAGATTTCTAGCTTAACTTAATGAGATTTCTGACTTGATTTAGATCTCATGACTGGATTTTTCCAGAGATTTCAAGCTTAACTTATCAAGATATCTAACTTGACATAGATCTCATGACAGGATTTTTCAGAGATTTCTAGCTTAACTTATTGAAATTTTTTCTTGACTTAGATCTCGTAAAAGGAACTTTCAGAGATTTCTAGCTTTACTTATTGAGAATTTCAACTTGACTTAGATCTGGTGACAGGAAAATTCAGAGATTTCTAGCTTAAATTATCGAGATTTCCCACTTGACTTAGATCTCGTGACATGTTTTTTTCAAGAGATTTTAAGCTTAACTTATCAAGATATCTAACTTGACTTAGATCTCGTGACAAGAATTTTCAGAGATTGCAAGACTACTCCATCGAGACTTCTAACTTGATTTAGATCTGGTGACATGAATTCTCAGAGGTTGCTAGCTTAACTTATCGAGATTTCTAACTTGATTTATATCTCGTGACAGGAACTTTCAGAGATTTCTAGCTTAACTTAATGAGATTTCTGACTTGATTTAGATCTCGTGACATGTTTTTTTCAAGAGATTTTAAGCTTAACTTATCAAGATATCTAACTTGACTTAGATCTCGTGACAAGAATTTTCAGAGATTGCAAGACTACTCCATCGAGACTACTAACTTGATTTAGATCTGGTGACATGAATTCTCAGAGGTTGCTAGCTTAACTTATCAAGATATCTAACGTGACATAGATCTCATGACAGGATTTTTCAGAGATTTCTAGCTTAACTTATTGAAACTTTTTCTTGACTTAGATCTCGTGACTTTCAGAGATTTCTAGCTTTACTTATTGAGAATTTCAACTCGACTTAGATCTGGTGACAGGAAAATTCAGAGATTTCTAGCTTAAATTATTGAGATTTCCCACTTGACATAGATCTCGTGACATGTTTTTTTCAAGAGATTTTAAGCTTAACTTATCAAGATATCTAACTTGACTTAGATCTCGTGACAAGAATTTTCAGAAATTGCTAGCCTATTTCATCGAGATAACTAACTTGATTTAGATCTGGTGACAGGAATTCTCAGAGGTTGCTAGCTTAACTTATCGATATTTCTAACTTGATTTATATCTCGTGACAGGAACTTTCAGAGATTTCTAGCTTAACTTAATGAGATTTCTGACTTGATTTAGATCTCGTGACATGTTTTTTTCAAGAGATTTTAAGCTTAACTTATCAAGATATCTAACTTGACTTAGATCTCGTGACAAGAAGTTTCAGAAATTGCTAGCCTATTTCATCGAGATAACTAACTTGATTAAGATCTCGTGACAGGAACCTTCAGAGACTTCTAGCTTAACTTAATGAGATTTTTTCTTGACTTAGATCTCGTGACAGGAACTTTCAGAGATTTCTAGCTTAACTTAATGAGATTTTTTTAATGACTAAGATCTCGTGACAGGAATTCTCAGAGGTTGCTAGCTCAACTTAATGAGAACTTTAACTTGACTTAGATCTGGTGACAGGAAATTTCAGAGATTTCTAGCCTAAATTATCGAGATATCTAACATGACATAGATCTCATGACAGTAACTTTCAGAGATTTCTAGCTTAACTTATTGAAATTTTTTCTTGACTTAGATCTCGTGACAGGAACTTTCAGAGATTTCTAGCTTAAATTATCGAAATTTCCAACTTGACTTAGATCTCGTGACATGTTTTTTTCAAGAGATTTTAAGCTTAACTTATCAAGATATCTAACATGACATAGATCTCATGACAGTAACTTTCAGAGATTTCTAGCTTAACTTATTGAAATTTTGAAATTTTTTCTTGACTTAGATCTCGTGACAGGAACTTTCAGAGATTTCTAGCTTAAATTATCGAAATTTCCAACTTGACTTAGATCTCGTGACATGTTTTTTTCAAGAGATTTTAAGCCTAACTTATCAAGGTATCTAACTTGACTTAGATCTCGTGACAAGAAATTTCAGAAATTGCTACTTTGTTTCATCGAGATAACTAACTTGATTAAGATCTCGTGACAGGAACCTTCAGAGAGTTCTAGCTTAACTTAATGAGATTTTTTCTTGACTTAGATCTCGTGACAGGAATTTTCAGAGATTTCTAGCTTAAATTATCGAAATTTCCAACTTGACTTAGATCTCGTGACATGTTTTTTTCAAGAGATTTTAAGCCTAACTTATCAAGAAATCTAACTTGACTTAGATCTCGTGACAAGAAATTTCAGAAATTGCTACCCTATTTCATCGAGATAACTAACTTGATTAAGATCTCGTGACAGGAACCTTCAGAGAGTTCTAGCTTAACTTAATGAGATTTTTTTAATGACTTAGATCTCGTGACAGGAATTCTCAGAGGTTGCTAGCTCAACTTAATGAGAACTTTAACTTGACTTAGATCTGGTGACAGGAAATTTCAGAGATTTCTAGCTTAAATTATCGAGATTTCCAACTTGAACTAGATCTCATGACAGGATTTTTTCTAGAGATTTCAAGCTTAACTTATCAAGACATCTTACTTGATTTATATCTCGTGACAGGAACTTTCAGAGAGTTCTAGCTCAACTTAATGAGATTTTTAACTTGACTTAGATCTCGTGACAGGAGCTTTCAGAGATTTCTAGCCTAAATTATCGAGATTTCCAACTTGACTTAGATCTCATGACAGGATTTTTTCAAGAGATTTCAAGCTTAACTTATCAAGACATCTAACTTGACTTAGATCTCGTTAGATGAATTTTCAGAGATTGCTAGCCTACTTCATCGAGACTTTTAACTTTATTTAGATCTGGTGACAGAAATTCCCAGAGATTGCTAGCCGAACTCATCGAGATTACTAACTTGATTTAGATCTCGTGACAGGAACTTTCCGAGAGTTCTAGCTTAAATTAATTAGATTTTTTTTTACTTAGGTTTCGTGAGAGGAAAATTCAGGGATTGCTAGCCTGCTTCATCGAGACTTCTAACTTGATTTAGATCTGGTGACAGGAATTCTCAGAGATTGCTAGCCGAACTCATCGAGGCTACTAACTTGATTTAGATCTCGTGACAGGAACTTTCAGAGATTTCTAGCTTAAATTATCGAGATTTCCAACTTGACTTAGATCTCATGACAGGATTTTTTCTAGAGATTTCCAGCTTAACTTATCAAGACATCTAACTTGACTTAGATCTCGTTACATGACTTTTCAGAGATTGCTAGCCTTCTTCATCGAGACTTCTAACTTGATTTAGATCTGGTGACAGGAATTCCCAGAGATTGCTAGCCGAACTCATCGAGATTACTAACTTGATTTAGATCTCGTGATAGGAACTTTCAGAGATTTCTAGCCTAAATTATCGAGAATTCCAACTTGACTTAGATCTCATGACAGGATTTTTTCTAGAGATTTCAAGCTTAACTTATCAGGACATCTAACTTGACTTAGATCTCGTTAGATGAATTTTCAGAGATTGCTAGCCTACTTCATCGAGACTTTTAACTTTATTTAGATCTGGTGACAGGAATTCCCAGAGATTGCTAGCCGAACTCATCGAGATTACTAACTTGATTTAGATCTCGTGACAGGAACTTTCCGAGAGTTCTAGCTTAAATTAATGAGATTTTTTCTTGACTTAGGTTTCGTGAGAGGAAAATTCAGGGATTGCTAGCCTGCTTCATCGAGACTTCTAACTTGATTTAGATCTGGTGACAGGAATTCTCAGAGATTGCTAGCCGAATTCATCGAGGCTACTAACTTGATTTAGATCTCGTGACAGGAACTTTCAGAGATTTCTAGCTTAAATTATCGAGATTTCCAACTTGACTTAGATCTCATGACAGGATTTTTTCTAGAGATTTCCAGCTTAACTTATCAAGACATCTAACTTGACTTAGATCTCGTTACATGAATTTTCAGAGATTGCTAGCCTACTTCATCGAGACTTCTAACTTGATTTAGATCTGGTGACAGGAATTCCCAGATATTGCTAGCCGAACTCATCGAGATTACTAACTTGATTTAGATCTCGTGACAGGAACTTTCAGAGATTTCTAGCCTAAATTATCGAGAATTCCAACTTGACTTAGATCTCATGACAGGATTTTTTCTAGAGATTTCAAGCTTAACTTATCAGGACATCTAACTTGACTTAGATCTCGTTAGATGAATTTTCAGAGATTGCTAGCCTACTTCATCAAGACTTTTAACTTTATTTAGATCTGGTGACAGGAATTCCCAGAGATTGCTAGCCGAACTCATCGAGATTACTAACTTGATTTAGATCTCGTGACAGGAACTTTCCGAGAGTTCTAGCTTAAATTAATGAGATTTATTTCTTGACTTAGGTCTCGCGACAAGAATTTTCAGAGATTTCTAGCTTAACTTATTGAGATTTTTAACATGACTTAGATCTGGTGACAGAAAACTTCAGAGATTTCTAGCTTAAATTATCGAGATTTCCAAATTGACTTAGATCTCATGACATGATTTTTTCTAGAGATTTCAAGCCTATTTATCAACACATCTAACTTGACTTAGATATCCTTACATGAATTTTCAGAGATTGCTAGCCGAACTCATCGAGATTACTAATTTGATTTAGATCTCGTGACAGGAACTTTCAGAGAGTTCCAGCTTGACTTAATTAGATTTTTTCTTGACTTAGGTCTCATGAGAGGAAAATTCAGGGATTGCTAGCCTGCTTCATCGAGACTTCTAACTTGATTTAGATCTGGTGACAGGAATTCTCAGAGATTGCTAGCCGAACTCATCGAGTCTACTAACTTGATTTAGATCTCGTGACAGGAACTTTCAGAGAGTTCTAGCTTAACTCAATGCGATTTTTTCTTGACTTAGGTCTGATGAAAGGAATTTTCAGAGAATTCTAGCTTAACTTATTGAGACTTTTAAGTCGACTTAGTTCTGGTGACAGAAAAACTCAGAGTTTTCTAGCTTAAATTATCGAGATTTCCAACTTGACTTAGATCTCATGACAGGATTTTTTCTAGAGATTTCAAGCCTAACTTATCAAGACATCTAACTTGACTTAGATATCCTTACATGAATTTTCAGAGATTGCTAGCCTACTTCATCGAGACTTTTAACTTTATTTAGATCTGGTGACAGGAATTCCCAGAGATTGCTAGCCGAACTCATCGAGATTACTAACTTGATTTAGATCTCGTGACAGGAATTTTCAGAGATTTCTAGCTTAAATTATCGAGATTTCCAACTTGACTTAGATCTCATGACAGGATTTTTTCTAGAGATTTCAAGCTTAACTTATCAAGACACCTAACTTGACTTAGATCTCGTTACTTGAATTTTCAGAGATTGCTAGCCTACTTCATCGAGACTTTTAACTTTATTTAGATCTGGTGACAGGAACTCCAAAGATTGCTAGCCGAACTCATCGAGATTATTAACTTGATTTAGATCTCGTGACAGGAACTTTCCGAGAGTTCTATCTTAAATTGATGAGATTTTTTAATTGACTTAGGTCTCGCGACAAGAATTTTCAGAGATTTCTAGCTTAACTCATTGAGATTTTAACATGACTTAGATCTGGTGACAGAAAAATTCAGAGATTTCTAGCTTAAATTATCGAGATTTCCAACTTGACTTAGATCTCATGACATGATTTTTTCTAGAGAATTCATGCCTATTTTATCAAGACATCTAACTTGACTTAGATCTCGTTACATGAAATTTCAGAGATTGCTAGCCTACTTCATCGAGACTTCTAACTTGATTTAGATCTGGTGACTTGAATTCCCAGAGATTGCTAGCCGAACTCATCGAGATTACTAACTTGATTTAGATCTCGTGACAGGAGATTTCAGAGATCTCCTGCCTAAATTATCGAGAATTCCAACTTGACTTAGATCTCATGACATGATTTTTTCTAGAGATTTCAAGCTTAACTTATCAGGACATCTAACTTGACTTAGATCTCGTTAGATGAATTTTCAGAGATGTTAGCCGAACTCATCGAGATTACTAACTTGACTTAGATCTCGTGAAAGGAACTTTCAGAGAGTTCCAGCTTGACTTAATGAGTTTTTTCTTGACTTAGGTCTCGTGAGAGGAAAATTCAGGGATTGCTAGCCTGCTTCATCGAGACTTCTAACTTGATTTAGATCTGGTGACAGGAACTCTCAGAGATCGCTAGCCGAACTCATCGAGGCTACTAACTTGATTTAGATCTCGTGACAGGAACTTTCAGAGATTTCTAGCCTAAATTATCGAGAATTCCAACTTGACTTAGATCTCATGACAGGATTTTTTCTAGAGATTTCAAGCTTAACTTATCAGGACATCTAACTTGACTTAGATCTCGTTAGATGAATTTTCAGAGATGTTAGCCGAACTCATCGAGATTACTAACTTGACTTAGATCTCGTGAAAGGAACTTTCAGAGAGTTCCAGCTTGACTTAATGAGTTTTTTCTTGACTTAGGTCTCGTGAGAGGAAAATTCAGGGATTGCTAGCCTCTTTCATCGAGACTTCTAACTTGATTTAGATCTGGTGACAGGAATTCTCAGAGATCACTAGCCGAACTCATCGAGGCTACTAACTTGATTTAGATCTCGTGACAGGAACTTTCAGAGATTTCTAGCCTAAATTATCGAGAATTCCAACTTGACTTAGATCTCATGACAGGATTTTTTCTAGAGATTTCAAGCTTAACTTATCAGGACATCGAACTTGACTTAGATCTCGTTAGATGAATTTTCAGAGATGTTAGCCGAACTCATCGAGATTACTAACTTGATTTAGATCTCGTGACAGGAACTTTCAGAGAGTTCCAGCTTGACTTAATGAGTTTTTTCTTGACTTAGGTCTCGTGAGAGGAAAAATCAGGGATTGCTAGCCTGCTTCATCGAGACTTTCAACTTTATTTAGATCTCGTGACAGGAACTCCAGAGATTGCTATCCGAACTCATCGAGATTATTAACTTGATTTAGATCTCTTGACAGGAACTTTCCGAGAGTTCTAGCTTAAATTGATGAGATTTCTTTATTGACTTAGGTCTCGCGACAAGAATTTTCAGAGATTTCTAGCTTAACTCATTGAGATTTTAACATGACTTAGATCTGGTGACAGAAAAATTCAGAGATTTCTAGCTTAAATTATCGAGATTTCCAACTTGACTTAGATCTCATGACATGATTTTTTCTAGAGAATTCAAGCCTATTTTATCATGACATCTAACTTGACTTAGATATACTTACATGCATTTTCAGAGATTGCTAGCCTACTTCATCGAGACTTTTAACTTTATTTAGAACTGGTGACAGGAATTCCCAGAGATTGCTAGCCGAACTCATCGAGATTACTAACTTGATTTAGATCTCGTGGCAGGAACTTTCAGAGATTTCTAGGTTAAATTATCGAGATTTCCAACTCGACTTAGATCTCGTGACAGGATTTTTTCTGGAGATTACAAGCTTAACTTATCAAGACATCTAACTTGACGTAGATCTCGTTACATGAATTTTCAGAGATTGCTAGCCTACTTCATCGAGACTTTTAACTTTAGTTAGATCTGGTGACAGGAATTCCCAGAGATTGCTAGCCGAACTCATCGAGATTACTAACTTGATTTAGATCTCGTGACAGGAACTTTCCGAGAGTTCTAGCTTAAATTAATGAGATTTCTTTCTTGACTTAGGTCTCGCGACAAGAATTTTCAGAGATTTCTAGCTTAACTTATTGAGATTTTCAACTTGACTTAGATCTGGTGACAGAAAAATTCAGAGATTTCTAGCTTAAAGTATCGAGATTTCCAACTCGACTTAGGTCTCGTGACAGGATTTTTTCTAGAGATTTGAAGCTTAACTTATCAAGATATCTAACTCGACTTAGATCTCGTGACAAGAATTTTCAGAAATTGCTAGCCTACTTCAGCGAGACTTCTAACTTGATTTAGATCTGGTGACGGGAATTCTCAGAGGTTGCTAGCTTAACTTATCGAAATTTCTAACTTGATTTATATCTCGTGACAGGAACTTTCAGAGATTTCTAGCTTAACTCATTGAAATTTTAACATGACTTAGATCTGGTGACAGAAAAATTCAGAGATTTCTAGCTTAAATTATCGAGATTTCCAACTTGACTTAGATCTCATGACATGATTTTTTCTAGAGAATTCAAGCCTATTTTATCAAGACATCTAACTTGACTTAGATATCCTTTCATGAATTTTCAGAGATTGCTAGCCTACTTCATCGAGACTTTTAACTTTATTTAGATCTGGTGACAGGAATTCCCAGAGATTGCTAGCCGAACTCATCGAGATTACTAACTTGATTTAGATCTCGTGACAGGAACTTTCCGAGAGTTCTAGCTTAAATTAATGAGATTTCTTTCTTGACTTAGGTCTCGCGACAAGAATTTTCAGAGATTTCTAGCTTAACTTATTGAGATTTTCAACTTGACTTAGATCTGGTGACAGAAAAATTCAGAGATTTCTAGCTTAAAGTATCGAGATTTCCAACTCGACTTAGATCTCGTGACAGGATTTTTTCTAGAGATTTGAAGCTCAACTTATCAAGATATCTAACTTGACTTAGATCTCGTGACAAGAATTTTCAGAAATTGCTAGCCTACTTCAGCGAGACTTCTAACTTGATTTAGATCTGGTGACGGGAATTCTCAGAGGTTGCTAGCTTAACTTATCGAAAATTCTAACTTGATTTATATCTCGTGACAGGAACTTTCAGAGAGTTCTAGCTTAACTTAATGAGATTCTTTCTTAACTTAGATCTCGTGACAGGAACTTTCAGAGAGTTCTAGCTTAACTTAATGAGATTTTTTCTGGAGTTAGATCTCGTGACAGGAATTCTCAGAGGTTGCTAGCTTAAATTATCGAGATTTCTAACTTGATTTATATCTCGTGACAAAAACTTTCAGAGAAATCTAACTCAACTTAATGAGAATTTTAACTTGACTTAGATCTCGTGAAAGGATTTTTTCTAGAGATTTGAAGCTTAACTTATCAAGATATCTAACTCGACTTAGATCTCGTGACAAGAATTTTCAGAAATTGCTAGCCTACTTCAGCGAGACTTTTAACTTGATTTAGATCTGGTGACGGGAATTCTCAGAGGTTGCTAGCTTAACTTATCGAAATTTCTAACTTGTTTTATATCTCGTGACAGGAACTTTAAGAGAGTTCTAGCTTAACTTAATGAGATTCTTTCTTAACTTAGATCTCGTGACAGGAACTTTCAGAGAGTTCTAGCTTAACTTAATGAGATTTTTTCTTGAGTTAGATCTCGTGACAGGATTTTTCCTAGAGATTTCAAGCTTAATTTATCAAGATATCTAAATTGACTTAGATCTCGTGACAAGAATTTTCAGAGATTGCAAGCCTACTCCATCGAGACTTCTAACTTGATTTATATCTCGTGACAGGAACTTTCAGAGATTTCTAGCTTAACTTAATGAGATTTCTGACTTGATTTAGATCTCATGACTGGATTTTTCCAGAGATTTCAAGCTTAACTTATCAAGATATCTAACGTGACATAGATCTCATGACAGGATTTTTCAGAGATTTCTAGCTTAACTTATTGAGAATTTCAACTTGACTTAGATCTGGTGACAGGAAAATACAGAGATTTCTAGCTTAAATTATCGAGATTTCCCACTTGACTTAGATCTCGTGACATGTTTTTTTCAAGAGATTTTAAGCTTAACCTATCAAGATATCTAACTTGACTTAGATCTCGTGACAAGAGTTTTCAGAAATTGCTAGCCTATTTCATCGAGATAACTAACTTGATTTAGATCTGGTGACAGGAATTCTCAGAGGTTGCTAGCTTAAGTTATCGATATTTCTAATTTGATTTATATCTCGTGACAGGAACTTTCAGAGATTTCTAGCTTAACTTAATGAGATTTCTGACTTGATTTAGATCTCATGACAGGATTTTTCCAGAGATTTCAAGCTTAACTTATCAAGATATCTAAGATGACATAGATCTCGTGACAGGAACCTTCAGAGAGTTCTAGCTTAACTTATTGAGAATTTCAACTTGACTTAGATCTGGTGACAGGAAAATACAGAGATTTCTAGCTTAAATTATCGAGATTTCCCACTTGACTTAGATCTCGTGACATGTTTTTTTCAAGAGATTTTAAGCTTAACCTATCAAGATATCTAACTTGACTTAGATCTCGTGACAAGATTTTTCAGAAATTGCTAGCCTATTTCATCGAGATAACTAACTTGATTTAGATCTGGTGACAGGAATTCTCAGAGGTTGCTAGCTTAACTTATCGATATTTCTAACTTGATTTATATCTCGTGACAGGAACTTTCAGAGATTTCTAGCTTTACTTATTGAGAATTTCAACTTGACTTAGATCTGGTGACAGGAAAATACAGAGATTTCTAGCTTAAATTATCGAGATTTCCCACTTGACTTAGATCTCGTGACATGTTTTTTTCAAGAGATTTTAAGCTTAACCTATCAAGATATCTAACTTGACTTAGATCTCGTGACAAGAGTTTTCAGAAATTGCTAGCCTATTTCATCGAGATAACTAACTTGATTTAGATCTGGTGACAGGAATTCTCAGAGGTTGCTAGCTTAACTTATCGATATTTCTAACTTGATTTATATCTCGTGACAGGAACTTTCAGAGATTTCTAGCTTAACTTAATGAGATTTCTGACTTGATTTAGATCTCATGACAGGATTTTTCCAGAGATTTCAAGCTTAACTTATCAAGATATCTAAGATGACATAGATCTCGTGACAGGAACCTTCAGAGAGTTCTAGCTTTACTTAATGAGATTTTTTCTTGACTTAGATCTCGTGACAGGAACTTTCAGAGATTTCTAGCTTAACCTAATGAGATTTTTTTAATGACTAAGATCTCGTGACAGGAATTCTCAGAGGTTGCTAGCTTAACTTATCAAGATTTCTAACTTGATTTATATCTCGTGACAGGAACCTTCAGAGAGATCTAGCTCAACTTAATGAGAACTTTAACTTGACTTAGATCTGGTGACAGGAAATTTCAGAGATTTCTAGCTTAAATTATCGAGATTTTCAACTTGACTTAGATCTCGTGACAGGATTTTTTCAGAGATTTCAAGCTTAACTTAACAAGATATCTAACTTGACTTAGATCTCGTGACAAGAATTTTCAGAGAGTTTTAGCTTCACTTAATGAGATTTTTTCTTGACATAGATCTCGTGAAAGTAATTCTCAGAGGTTGCTAGCTTAACTTATCGAGATTTCTAACTTGATTTATATCTCGTGACAGAAACTTTCAGAGATTTCTAGCTTAACTTAATGAGATTTCTGACTTGATTTAGATCTCATGACAGGATTTTTCCAGAGATTTCAAGCTTAACTTATCAAGATATCTAACATGACATAGATCTCATGACAGTAACTTTCAGAGATTTCTAGCTTAACTTATTGAATTTTTTTTTGACTTAGATCTCGTGACAGGAACTTTCAGAGATTTCTAGCTTAAATTATCGAGATTTCCAACTTGACTTAGATCTCGTGACATGTTTTTTTCAAGAGATTTTAAGCTTAACTTATCAAGATATCTAACTTGACTTAGATCTCGTGACAAGAATTTTCAGAAATTGCTAGCCTATTTCATCGAGATAACTAAGTTGATTTAGATCTGGTGACAGGAATTCTCAGAGGTTGCTAGCTTAACTTATCGATATTTCTAACTTGATTTATATCTCGTGACAGGAACTTTCAGAGATTTCTAGCTTAACTTAATGAGATTTCTGACTTGATTTAGATCTCATGACAGGATTTTTCCAGAGATTTCAAGCTTAACTTATCAAGATATCTAAGATGACATAGATCTCGTGACAGGAACCTTCAGAGAGTTCTAGCTTAACTTAATGAGATTTTTTCTTGACTTAGATCTCGTGACAGGAACTTTCAGAGATTTCTAGCTTAACTTAATGAGATTTTTTTAATGACTAAGATCTCGTGACAGGAATTCTCAGAGGTTGCTAGCTTAACTTATCAAGATTTCTAACTTGATTTATATCTCGTGACAGGAACTTTCAGAGAGATCTGGCTCAACTTAATGAGAACTTTAACTTGACTTAGATCTGGTGACAAGAAATTTCAGAGATTTCTAGCTTAAATTATCGAGATTTTCAACTTGACTTAGACCTCGTGACAGGATTTTTTTCAGAGATTTCAAGCTTAACTTAACAAGATATCTAACTTGACTTAGATCTCGTGACAAGAATTTTCAGAGAGTTTTAGCTTCACTTAATGAGATTTTTTCTTGACATAGATCTCGTGAAAGTAATTCTCAGAGGTTGCTAGCTTAACTTATCGAGATTTCTAACTTGATTTATATCTCGTGACAGAAACTTTCAGAGAGTTCTACCTCAACTCAATGAGAACTTTAACTTGACTGAGATCTGGTGACAGGAAAATTCAGAGATTTCTAGCTTAAACTTTCGAGATTTCCAACTTGACTTAGATCTCGTAACAGGATTTTTTCTAGAGATTTCAAGCTTAACTTATCAAGATATCTAAGTTGACTTAGATATCGTGACAAGAATTTTCAGAGATTGCTAGTCTACTTCATCGAGACTTCTAACTTGATTTAGATCTGGTGACAGGAATTCTCAGAGGTTGCTAGCTTAACTTAGCGAGATTTCTAACTTGATTCATATCTCGTGACAGGAATTTTCAGAGAGTTCTACCTCAACTTAATGAGAATTTTAATTTGACTTAGATCTGGTAAAAGGAAAATTCAGAGATTTCAAGCTTAACTTATCAAGATATCTAACATGACATATATCTCATGACAGGAAATTTCAGAGATTTCTAGCTTAACTTAATTAGATTTTTTCTTGACTTAGATCTCGTGACAGGAACTTTCAGAGAGTTTTAGCTTCACTTAATGAGATTTTTTCTTGACTTAGATCTCGTGAAAGTAATTCTCAGAGGTTGCTAGCTTAACTTTTTGAGAATTCTAACTTGATTTATATCTCGTGACAGAAACTTTCAGAGAGTTCTACCTCAACTTAATGAGAACTTTAACTTGACTGAGATCTGGTGACAGGAAAATTCAGAGATTTCTAGCTTAAATTATCGAGATTTCCAATTTGACTTAGATCTCATGACAGGATTTTTTCTAGAGATTTCAAGCTTAACTTATCAAGATATCTAAGTTGACTTAGATATCGTTAAAAGAATTTTCAGCGATTGCTAGTCTACCTCATCGAGATTACTAAATTGATTTAGATCTCGTGACAGGAACTTTCAGAGAGTTTTAGCTTCACTTAATGAGATTTTTTCTTGACTCAGATCTCGTGAAAGTAATTCTCAGAGGTTGCTAGCTTAACTTATCGAGATTTCTAACTTGATTTATATCTCGTGACAGAAACTTTCAGAGAGTTCTACCTTAACTTAATGAGATTTCTGACTTGATTTAGATCTCATGACAGGATTTTTCCAGAGATTTCAAGCTTAACTTATCAAGATATCTAACATGACATAGATCTCATGACAGTAACTTTCAGAGATTTCTAGCTTAACTTATTGAATTTTTTTTTGACTTAGATCTCGTGACAGGAACTTTCAGAGATTTCTAGCTTAAATTATCGAGATTTCCAACTTGACTTAGATCTCGTGACATGTTTTTTTCAAGAGATTTTAAGCTTAACTTATCAAGATATCTAACTTGACTTAGATCTCGTGACAAGAATTTTCAGAAATTGCTAGCCTATTTCATCGAGATAACTAAGTTGATTTAGATCTGGTGACAGGAATTCTCAGAGGTTGCTAGCTTAACTTATCGATATTTCTAACTTGATTTATATCTCGTGACAGGAACTTTCAGAGATTTCTAGCTTAACTTAATGAGATTTCTGACTTGATTTAGATCTCATGACAGGATTTTTCCAGAGATTTCAAGCTTAACTTATCAAGATATCTAAGATGACATAGATCTCGTGACAGGAACCTTCAGAGAGTTCTAGCTTAACTTAATGAGATTTTTTCTTGACTTAGATCTCGTGACAGGAACTTTCAGAGATTTCTAGCTTAACTTAATGAGATTTTTTTAATGACTAAGATCTCGTGACAGGAATTCTCAGAGGTTGCTAGCTTAACTTATCAAGATTTCTAACTTGATTTATATCTCGTGACAGGAACTTTCAGAGAGATCTGGCTCAACTTAATGAGAACTTTAACTTGACTTAGATCTGGTGACAAGAAATTTCAGAGATTTCTAGCTTAAATTATCGAGATTTTCAACTTGACTTAGACCTCGTGACAGGATTTTTTTCAGAGATTTCAAGCTTAACTTAACAAGATATCTAACTTGACTTAGATCTCGTGACAAGAATTTTCAGAGAGTTTTAGCTTCACTTAATGAGATTTTTTCTTGACATAGATCTCGTGAAAGTAATTCTCAGAGGTTGCTAGCTTAACTTATCGAGATTTCTAACTTGATTTATATCTCGTGACAGAAACTTTCAGAGAGTTCTACCTCAACTCAATGAGAACTTTAACTTGACTGAGATCTGGTGACAGGAAAATTCAGAGATTTCTAGCTTAAACTTTCGAGATTTCCAACTTGACTTAGATCTCGTAACAGGATTTTTTCTAGAGATTTCAAGCTTAACTTATCAAGATATCTAAGTTGACTTAGATATCGTGACAAGAATTTTCAGAGATTGCTAGTCTACTTCATCGAGACTTCTAACTTGATTTAGATCTGGTGACAGGAATTCTCAGAGGTTGCTAGCTTAACTTAGCGAGATTTCTAACTTGATTCATATCTCGTGACAGGAATTTTCAGAGAGTTCTACCTCAACTTAATGAGAATTTTAATTTGACTTAGATCTGGTAAAAGGAAAATTCAGAGATTTCAAGCTTAACTTATCAAGATATCTAACATGACATATATCTCATGACAGGAAATTTCAGAGATTTCTAGCTTAACTTAATTAGATTTTTTCTTGACTTAGATCTCGTGACAGGAACTTTCAGAGAGTTTTAGCTTCACTTAATGAGATTTTTTCTTGACTTAGATCTCGTGAAAGTAATTCTCAGAGGTTGCTAGCTTAACTTTTTGAGAATTCTAACTTGATTTATATCTCGTGACAGAAACTTTCAGAGAGTTCTACCTCAACTTAATGAGAACTTTAACTTGACTGAGATCTGGTGACAGGAAAATTCAGAGATTTCTAGCTTAAATTATCGAGATTTCCAATTTGACTTAGATCTCATGACAGGATTTTTTCTAGAGATTTCAAGCTTAACTTATCAAGATATCTAAGTTGACTTAGATATCGTTAAAAGAATTTTCAGCGATTGCTAGTCTACCTCATCGAGATTACTAAATTGATTTAGATCTCGTGACAGGAACTTTCAGAGAGTTTTAGCTTCACTTAATGAGATTTTTTCTTGACTCAGATCTCGTGAAAGTAATTCTCAGAGGTTGCTAGCTTAACTTATCGAGATTTCTAACTTGATTTATATCTCGTGACAGAAACTTTCAGAGAGTTCTACCTCAACTTAATGAGAACTTTAACTTGACTGAGATCTGGTGACAGGAAAATTCAGAGATTTCTAGCTTAAATTATCGAGATTTCCAACTTGACTTAGATCTCGTGACAGGATTTTTTCTAGAGATTTCAAGCTTAACTTATCAAGATATCTAAGTTGACTTAGATATCGTGACAAGAGTTTTCAGAGATTGCTAGTCTACTTCATCGAGACTTCTATCTTGATTTAGATCTGGTGACAGGAATTCTCAGAGGTTGCTAGCTTAACTTATCGAGATTTCTAACTTGATTCATATCTCGTGACAGGAACTTTCAGAGAGTTCTACCTCAACTTAATGAGAATTTTAATTTGACATAGATCTCATGACAGGAAATTTCAGAGATTTCTAGCTTAACTTATTGAAAATTTTTCTTGACATAGATCTCGTGACAGGAACCTTCAGAGAGTTCTAGCTTAACTTAATGAGATTTTTTATTGACTTAGATCTCGTGACAGGAACTTTCAGAGATTTCTCGCTTAACTTAATGAGATTTTTTTAATGACTAAGATCTCGTGACAAGAATTCTCAGAGGTTGCTAGCTTAACTTATCGAGATTTCTAACTTGATTTATATCTCGTGACAGGAACTTTCAGAGAGTTCTAGCTCAACTTAATGAGAACTTTAACTTGACTTAGATCAGGTGAGAGGAAATTTCAGAGATTTCTAGCTTAAATTATCGAGATTTCCAACTTGACTTAGATCTCGTGACAGGTTTTTTTTCAGAGATTTCAAGCTTAACTTAACAAGATATCTAACTTGACTTAGATCTCGTGACAAGAATTTTCAGAGATGGCTAGCCTACCTCATCGAGATTACTAAATTGATTTAGATCTCGTGACAGGAACTTTCAGAGAGTTTTAGCTTCACTTAATGAGATTTTTTCTTGACTTAGATCTCGTGAAATTAATTCTCAGAGGTTGCTAGCTTAATTTATCGAGATTTCTAACTTGATTTATATCTCGTGACAGAAACTTTCAGAGAGTTCTACCTCATTTTAATGAGAACTTTAACTTGACTTCCAGCTTAACTTAGCGAGAAATCTTCTTGACCTACATCTCGTGACTTGAATTTTCACAGATTACTAGCGTATCTTGGCGAGATATCTTCTTGACTTAGATCTCGTGACAGGAATTTTCAGAAACTTCTTGCTTAACTTATCGAGATTTCTACCTTGTATTTCGTGACAGGCATTGTCAGAAGTTTCTATCTTAACTCAATGAGAATTCTAACTTGACATACATCTGGTGACAGAAATTATCAGAAATAAAACCTTAACTTATGGAGTTTTCTAACTTGACTTAGACCTCGTGAACGATTTTTTTCTCTGAGATTTCTAGCTTATTTTATCAAGATTTCTAACATGACATAGATCTGGTGTCAGGAAGTTTTAGAGATTTCTAGCTTAAATTATCGAGATTTCCAACTTGACTTAGATCTCGTGACAGGATTTTTTCTAGAGATTTCAAGCTTAACTTATCAAGATATCTAAGTTGGTTTAGATATCGTGACAAGAGTTTTCAGAGATTGCTAGTCTACTTCATCGAGACTTCTATCTTGATTTAGATCTGGTGACAGGAATTCTCAGAGGTTGCTAGCTTAACTTATCGAGATTTCTAACTTGATTTATATCTCGTGACAGAAACTTTCAGAGAGTTCTACCTCAACTTAATGAGAACTTTAACTTGACTGAGATCTGGTGACAGGAAAATTCAGAGATTTCTAGCTTAAATTATCGAGATTTCCAACTTGACTTAGATCTCGTGACAGGATTTTTTCTAGAGATTTCAAGCTTAACTTATCAAGATATCTAAGTTGACTTAGATATCGTGACAAGAGTTTTCAGAGATTGCTAGTCTACTTCATCGAGACTTCTATCTTGATTTAGATCTGGTGACAGGAATTCTCAGAGGTTGCTAGCTTAACTTATCGAGATTTCTAACTTGATTCATATCTCGTGACAGGAACTTTCAGAGAGTTCTACCTCAACTTAATGAGAATTTTAATTTGACTTAGATCTGGTGACAGGAAAATTCAGAGATTTCAAGCTTAACTTATCAAGATATCTAACATGACATAGATCTCATGACAGGAAATTTCAGAGATTTCTACCTTAACTTATTGAAAATTTTTCTTGACATAGATCTCGTGACAGGAACCTTCAGAGAGTTCTAGCTTAACTTAATGAGATTTTTTATTGACTTAGATCTCGTGACAGGAACTTTCAGAGATTTCTAGCTTAACTTAATGAGATTTTTTTAATGACTAAGATCTCGTGACAGGAATTCTCAGAGGTTGCTAGCTTAACTTATCGAGATTTCTAACTTGATTCATATCTCGTGACAGGAACTTTCAGAGAGTTCTACCTCAACTTAATGAGAATTTTAATTTGACTTAGATCTGGTGACAGGAAAATTCAGAGATTTCAAGCTTAACTTATCAAGATATCTAACATGACATAGATCTCATGACAGGAAATTTCAGAGATTTCTAGCTTAACTTATTGAAAATTTTTCTTGACATAGATCTCGTGACAGGAACCTTCAGAGAGTTCTAGCTTAACTTAATGAGATTTTTTCTTGACATAGATCTCGTGACAGGAACTTTCAGAGAGTTCTAGCTCAACTTAATGAGAACTTTAACTTGACTTAGATCTGGTGAGAGGAAATTTCAGAGATTTCTAGCTTAAATTATCGAGATTTCCAACTTGACTTAGATCTCGTGACAGGTTTTTTTTCAGAGATTTCAAGCTTAACTTAACAAGATATCTAACTTGACTTAGATCTCGTGACAAGAATTTTCAGAGATTGCTAGCCTACCTCATCGAGATTACTAAATTGATTTAGATCTCGTGACAGGAACTTTCAGAGAGTTTTAATTTCACTTAATGAGATTTTTTCTTGACTTAGATCTCGTGAAATTAATTCTCAGAGGTTGCTAGCTTAATTTATCGAGATTTCTAACTTGATTTATATCTCGTGACAGAAACTTTCAGAGAGTTCTACCTCAACTTAATGAGAACTTTAACTTGACTTCCAGCTTAACTTAGCGAGAAATCTTCTTGACCTACATCTCGTGACTTGAATTTTCACAGATTACTAGCGTATCTTGGCGAGATATCTTCTTGACTTAGATCTCGTGACAGGAATTTTCAGAAACTTCTTGCTTAACTTATCGAGATTTCTACCTTGTATTTCGTGACAGGCATTGTCAGAAGTTTCTATCTTAACTCAATGAGATTTCTAACTTGACATACATCTGGTGACAGAAATTATCAGAAATAAAACCTTAACTTATGGAGTTTTCTAACTTGACTTAGACCTCGTGAACGAATTTTTTCTCTGAGATTTCTAGCTTATTTTATCAAGATTTCTAACATGACATAGATTTGGTGTCAGGAAGTTTTAGAGATTGCTAGCCGCACACATCGATTGATTTAGATCTCGTGACAGAAACTTTCAGAGATCTCTAGCTTATTTTTTTGCGAATTTTAACTTGACTTAGATCTATTGACAGAAAAACTCAGAGATTTCTAGTTTAAAATTTTGAGATTTGAAACTTGACATAGGTCTCGTGACAGGATTTTTTCCTGAGATTTTAGCTTAACTTATCAAGATATCTAACCTGACTTAGATTTCGTGAGAGGAATTTTCAGAGATTACTAGCGTAACTTAGTGAGATTTCTAATTTGAATTAGATCTCTAGACAGGAAGATTCAGAGATTGCTAGCCGAATTCATCGAACTTGATTTAGATTTCGTGACAGAAACTTTCAGAAATTTCTAGCTTAACTTAATGAGAATTTTAACTTGACTTAGATCTATTGATAGAAAAACTCAGAGGTTTCTAGTTTAAATTTTTGAGATTTCAAATTTGACATAGGTCTCGTGACAGGATTTTTTCCCGAGATTTTTAGCTTAACTTATCAAGATATCTAACCTGACTTAGATTTCGTGACAGGAATTTTCAGAGATTACTAGCGTAACTTAGTGAGATATCTTCTTGACTTAGATCTCGTGACAGGAATTTTCAGAGATTTCTAGCTTAACTCAACGAGACTTCTAAATTGACTTAGATCTAGTGACAGGAATTTTCAGAAACCTCTTGCTTAACTTATCGAGATTTCTACCTTGTTTTTTGTGACAGGCATTGTCAGAAGTTTCTATCTTAACTCAATGAGATTTCTAAGTTGACTTACATCTGGTGACAGAACTTATCAGAAATTAAAGCTTAACTTATCGAATTTTCTAACTTGACTTAGACCTCGTGAGAAGAATTTTCAGAGATCTCTAGCTTAATTTTATGAGGTTTTTAACTTGACTTAGATGTGGTGTCGGGAAATCTCAGCGTTTTATAGCTTAAATTATTGAGATCTCTAAATTGATTTAGATCTCTTGACAGGAAATTTCAGAGATTGCTAGCCGGACTCGTCGAACTTGATTTAGATCTCGTGAAAGAAACTTTCAGAGTTTTCTAGCTTAACTTAATGAGAATTCAAACTTGACATAGATCTCGTGACAGAATTTTTTCCCGAGGTTTCTAGCTTTACTTATCAAGATATCTAACATGACATAGATCTCGTGACAGAAACTTTCAGAGATTTCCATATGAAGTGAGCGAGAAATCTTCTTGACCTACATCTCATGACTTGAATTTTCACAGATTACTAGCGTATCTTGGCGATATATCTTCTTGACTTAGATCTCGTGACAGGAATTTTTAGAAACTTCTTGCTTAATTTATCGAGATTTCTACCTTGAATTTTTTGAAAGGCATTGCCAGAAGTTTCTATCTTAACTCAATGAGATTTCTAAGTTGACTTACATCTGGTGACAGAAGTTATCAGAAATAAAACCTTAACTTATCGAGTTTTTTAACTTGACTTAGACCTCGTGAGAAGAATTTTCAGAGATTTCTAGCTTAATTTTATAAGAATTTTAACTCGACTTAGATCTGGTGTCAGGAAATCTCAGAGTTTTATAACTTAACTTATCGAGATTTCTAACTTAAATTAGATCTCGTGACCGAATTTTTTTCTCTGAGATTTCTAGCTTAATTTATCAAGATTTCTAACTTTACATAGATCTCGTGACAGGAGTTTTTCCCGAGATTTGTAGCTTAATTTATCAAGATATCTAACACGACATAGATCTCCTGACAGGAACTTGCAGAGATTACTAGCGTATCTTAGCGAGATATCTTGTTGACTTAGATCTCGTGACAGGAATTTTTAGAAACTTCTTGCTTAATTTATCGAGATTTCTACCTTGAATTTTTTGAAAGGCATTGCCAGAAGTTTCTATGTCAACTCAATGAGATTTCTAACTTGACTTACATCTGGTGACAGAATTTTTCAGAAACAAAAGCTTAACTTATCGAGTTTTCTAACTTGATTTAGACCTCGTGAGACGAATTTTCGGAGATTTCTAGCTTAATTTAATGAAGATTTTAACAGATTTCTTTTCCTGAGGTTTCTAGTTTAACTTATCAAGATTTCTAACATGACATGGATCTCGTGACAGGAAATTTCAGAGATTGCTAGCCGAACTCATCGAACTTGATTTAGATCTCGTGACAGAAACTTTCAGAGATTTCTAGCTTAATTTAATGAGAATTTTAACTTGACTTAGATCTATTGACAGATGAACTCAGAGATTTCTAGCTTAAATTATTGAGATTTCAAACTTGACATAGATCTCCTGACATGAGTTTTTCCCGAGATATGTAGCTTAATTTATCAAGATATCTAACACCACATAGATCTCGTGACAGGAACTTGCAGATATTACTAGCGTATCTTAGCGAGATATCTTGTTGACTTAGATCTCGTGACAGGAATTTTCAGAAACTTCTTGCTTTATTTATCGAGATTTCTACCTTGAATTTTTTGAAAGGCATTGCCAGAAGTTTCTATGTCAACTCAATGAGATTTCTAACTTGACTTACATCTGGTGACAGAATTTTTCAGAAATAAAAGCTTATTTTATCGAGTTTTCTAACTAGACTTTGATCGCGTGAGACGAATTTTCGGAGAATTCTAGCTTAATTTTATGAAGATTTTAACAGATTTTTTTTCCTGAGATTTCTAGCTTAACTTATCAAGATTTCTAACATGACATGGATTTCGTGACAAGAAATTTCAGAGATTGCTAGCCGAACTCTACGAACTGAGTTAGATCTCGTGACAGAAACTTTCAGAGACTTCTAGCTTAATTTAATGTGAATTTTAACTTGAATTGATTTATTGACAGATGAACTCAGAGATTTCTAGCTTAAATTAATGAAAACTCAAACTTGACATAGATCTCGTGACAGGAGTTTTTGCCGAGATTTGTAGCTTAATTTATCAAGATATCTAACACGACATAGATCTCGTGACAAGAAATTTCAGAGATTACTAGCCGGACTCATCGAACTTGATTTAGATCTCGTGACAGAAACTTTCAGAGATTTCTAGCTTAATTTAATGAGAATTTTAACTTGACTTAGATCTATTGTCAGATGAACTCAGAGATTTTTAGCTTAATATATCTAGATATCTAAGATGACATAGACTTCGTGACAGGAACTTTCAGAGATTACTAGCGTATCTTAGCGAGATATCTTCTTGACTTTGATCCCGTGACAGGAATTTTCAGAGATTTCTAGCTTAACTCAGCGAGACTTCTAACTTGACTTAGATCTCGTGACAGGAATTTTCAGAAATTTCTTGCTTAAGTTATCGATATTTCTACCTTGAATTTCGTTAAAGGCATTGTCCGAAGTTTCAATCCTAACTCAATGAGATTTCTAACTTGGTTTAGATCTGGTGACAGAAATTATCAGATAAAAAAGTTTAATTTATCGAGTTTTCTAACTTGACTTAGATTGCGTGAGAGGAATTTTCAGAGTTTTCTTGCTTTTTTTATTGAATATTTTAACTCGACTTAGATCTGGTTTCAGGAAATCTCAGAGTTTTATAGGTTAAATTATCGAGATTTCTAACTTGACTTAGATCTTGTGACAGAAATTTTTCCCTGAGATATCTAGCTTAACTTATCAAGATTTCTAACATGACATAGATCTCGTGACAGGAAAAATTTTAGAGATTGCTAGCCGAACTCATCGAACTAGATTTAATGAGAATTTTAACTTGACTTAGATCTGGTGAGAGGAAAATTCAGAGATTTTTAGCTTAGTTTATCAAGATATCTAACATGACATAGATCTCGTGACAGGAACTTTCAGAGATTACTAGCGCATCTTAGCGAGATATCTTCTTGACTTAGATCTCGTGACAGGAATTTTCAGAGATTTCTAGCTTAACTCAACGAGACTTCTAACTTCACTTAGATCTCGTGACAGGAATTTTCAGAAACTTCTTGCTTAACTATCGAGATTTCTACCTTGACTTTCGTGACGGGCATTGTCAGAAGTTTCTGTCTCAACTCAATGAGATTTCTAACTTGGCCTACATTTGGTGACAGAAAATATCAGAAAAAAGCTTAAATTATTGAGTTTTCTAACTTGACTTAGATTGCGTGACAGATTTTTTCTCTGAGATTTCTTGCTTAATATATCAAGATATCTAACATGACATAGATCTCGTGACAGGAACCTTCAGAGATTACTAGCGTATCTTAGCGAGAGATCTTCTTGATTTAGATCTCGTGACGTGAATTTTCAGAGAACTCTAGCTTAACTCATCGAGACTTCTATTTAACTCTAGCTCAACTCAATGAGGTTTGATTTAGATCTCTCGACAAGAGTTTTCATAGATTTCTAGCCTAATTTGATGTTGATTTTAACTCGACTTAGATCTGGTGTCAGGGAGTTTCAGAGTTTTATAGCTTAAGCTATCGAGACTTCTAACTTGATTTAAATCTCGTGGGCGGAATTTTCAGAGTTTTCTAGCTTAAGTTTATGAAGATTTTAACTCGACTTAGAACTGGTGTCAGGAAATATCAGATTTTTATAGCTTAAACTATCGAGACTTCTAACTTGATTTAAATCGCGTGAGTGAAATTTTCAGAGGTTTCTAGCTTAATTTTATGAAGATTTCAACTCGACTTAGATCTGGTGTCAGGAATTTTCAGAGTTTTATAGGGTAAATAATCGAGATTTCTAACTTGACTTAGATCTCGTGACAGAAGTTTCTCCCTGAGATTTCTAGCTTAATTTATCAAGATATCTAACATGACATAGATCTCGAGACAGGAACTTTCAGAGATTACTAGCGTATCTTAGCGAGATATCTTGTTGACTTAGATCTCGTGACAGGAATTTTCATAGATTTCTAGCTCAACTCAACGAGACTTCTAACTTGACTTAGATCTCGTGACAGGAATTTTCAGAAACTTCTTGCTTAACTATCGAGATTTCTACCTTGACTTTCGTGACAGGCATTGTCAGAAGTTTATGTCTCAACTCAATGAGATTTCTAACTTGGCTTACATCTGGTGACAGAAAATATCAGAAATAAAAGCTTAAATTATCGAAATTTCTAACTTGACTTAGATTACGTGACCGATTTTTTTAGCTGAGATTTCTTGCTTAATATATTAAGATTTCTAACATGACATGGAATTCGTGACAGAAAATCCAGAGATTTTCAGCCTAACTTTTCGAGAGATCTTCTTGACTTAGATCTCGTGACGTGCATTTTCAGAGAATTCTAGCTTTACTCATCGAGACTTCTATTTAACTCTAGCTCAACTCATCGAGGCTTGATTTAGATCTCTCGACAGGAGTTTTCATAGATTTCTAGCTTAATTTTATGTTGATTTTAACTCGACTTAGATCTGGTGTCAGGAAATCTCAGAGTTTTATAGCTTAAACTATCAAGACTTCTAACTTGATTTAAATCTCGTGAGGAGATTTTTCAGAGATTTCTAGCTTAATTTTATTGAGATTTTAACACGACTTAGATCTGGTGTCAGGAAATCCCAGAGTTTTGTAGCTTAAATTATCGAGATTTCTAACTTGACTTAGATCTCGTATCAGAAGTTTTTCCCTGAGATTTCTAGCTTAATTTATCAAGATTTCTAATATGACATAGATCTCGTGACAGGAATTTTTAGAGATTACTAGCGTAATTTAGCGAGATATCATCTTGACTTAGATCTCGTAACAGGAATTTTCAGAGAATTCTAGCTTAACTCAACGAGACTTCTATTTAACTCTAGCTCAACTCATCGAGGCTTGATTTAGATCTCTCGACACATATTTTCATAGATTTCTAGCTCAATTTTATATTGATTTAAACTCGACTTGAATCTGGTGTCAGGCAATATCAGACTTGTTTTGATTTAAATCTCGTGAGAGGAATTTTCAGAGATTTCTAGCTTAATTTTATAAGGATTTTAACTCGACTTAGATCTGGTGTCAGGAAATCTCAGAGTTTTATAGCTTAAACTATCGAGACTTCTAACTTGATTTAGATCGCGTGAGAGGAATTTTCAGAGATTTCTAGCTTAATTTTATGAAGATTTTAACTCGACTTAGATCTTTTGTCAGGAAATCTCAGGAAATCTCATGACAGGAATTTTCAGAGAATTCTAGCTTAACTCAACGAGACTTCTATTTAACTCTAGCTCAACTCATCGAGGCTTGATTTAGATCTCTCGACAGGAGTTTTCATAGATTTCTAATTTAATTTTATGTTGAGTTTAACTCGACTTGAATCTGGTGTCAGGAAATCTCAGAGTTTTATAGCTTAAGCTATCGAGACTTCTATTTTGATTTAAATCTCGTGAGTGGAATTTTCAGAGGTTTCTAGCTTAATTTTATGAAGATTTTAACTCGACTTAGATCTTTTGTCAGGAAATCTCAGAGTTTCATAGCTTAAATTATCCAGATTTCTAACTTCACTTAGATCTCGTGACAGAATTTTTTCCCTGAGATTTCTAGCTTGATTTATCGAGATTTCTAACATGACATAGATCTCGTGACGGAAAATTCCAGAGATTTTCAGCTTAACATAGCGAGAGATCTTCTTGACTTAGATCTCGTGAAGTAAACTTTCAGAGAATTCTAGCTTAACTCATAGAGACTTCTTTTTAACTCTAGCTCAACTCATCGAGGCTTGATTTAGATCTCTCGACAGGAATTTTCAGAGATTTCTAGCTGAATTTTATGAGGATTTTAACTCGATTCAGATCTGGTGTCAGGAAATCTTAGAGTTTTATAGCTTAACTTATCGAAATTTGTAACTTGACCTAGTTTTCGTGACAGAACATTTACCGAGTTTTCTAGCTTGTATTTTCAAAATTTCTAAGATGACATAGATCCGATGACAGGAATTCTCTGAGATTTTCAGCTTAACTTATCGAGATTTCTAATTTGAATTAGATCTCTCGACAGGAGTTTTCATAGATTTCTAGCTTAATTTTACGTTGATTTTAACTCGACTTAAATCTGGTGTCAGGAAATCTCAGAGTTTTATAGCTTAAGCTATCGAGAGTTCTATTTTGATTTAAATCTCGTGAGAGGAATTTTCAGAGATTTCTAGCTTAATTTTATGAGGATTTTAACTCGACTTAGGTCTGGTGTCAGGAAGTCTCAGAGTTTTATAGCCTAAATTATTGAGATTTCTAACTTCACTTAGATATCATGACAGAATTTTTTCCCTGAGATTTCTTGCTTGATTTATCAAGATTTCTAACATGACATAGATCTCGTGGCAGGAATTTTTAGAGATTACTAGCGTAATTAAGCGAGATATCATCTTTACTTAGATCTCGTGACAGGAATTTTCAGAGAATTCTAGCTTAACTCAACGAGACTTCTATTTAACTCTAGCTCAACTCATCGAGGCTTGATTTAGATCTCTCGACAGGAGTTTTCATAGATTTCTAGCTTAATTTTATGTTGATTTTAACTCGACTTGAATCTGGTGTCAGGAAATTTCAGAGTTTTATAGCTTAAGCTATCGAGACTTCTATTTTCATTTAAATCTCGTGAGAGGAATTTTCAGAGATTTCTAGCTTAATTTTATAAGGATTTTAACTCGACTTAGATCTGGTGTCAGGAAATCTCAGAGTTTTATGGCTTAAACTATCGAGACTTCTAACTTGATTTAGATCGCGTGAGAGGAATTTTCAGAGATTTCTAGCTGAATTTCATGAGGATTTTAACTCGATTCAGATCTGGTGTCAGGAAATCTTAGAGTTTTATAGCTTAACTTATCGAGAGTTCTATTTTGATTTAAATCTCGTGAGAGGAATTTTCAGAGATTTCTAGCTTAATTTTATGAGGATTTTAACTCGACTTAGATCTGGTGTCAGGAAGTCTCAGAGTTTTATAGCCTAAATTATTGAGATTTCTAACTTCACTTAGATCTCGTGACAGAATTTTTTCCCTCAGATTTTTAGCTTGATTTATCAAGATTTCTAACATGACATAGATCTCGTGACAGGAATGTTTAGAGATTACTAGCTTAATTTAGCGAGATATCATCTTGACTAAGATCTTGTGACAGGAATTTTCAGAGAATTCTAGCTTAACTCAACGAGACTTCTTTTTAACTCTAGCTCAACTCATCGAGGCTTGATTTAGATCTCTCGACAGGAGTTTTCATAGATTTCTAGCTTAATTTTACGTTGATTTTAACTCGACTTAAATCTGGTGTCAGGAAATCTCAGAGTTTTATAGCTTAAGCTATCGAGAGTTCTATTTTGATTTAAATCTCGTGAGAGGAATTTTCAGAGATTTCTAGCTTAATTTTATGAGGATTTTAACTCGACTTAGATCTGGTGTCAGGAAGTCTCAGATCTTTATAGCCTAAATTATTGAGATTTCTAACTTCACTTAGATATCGTGACAGAATTTTTTCCCTGAGATTTCTTGCTTGATTTATCAAGATTTCTAACATGACATAGATCTCGTGGCAGGAATTTTTAGAGATTACTAGCGTAATTAAGCGAGATATCATCTTGACTTAGATCTCGTGACAGGAATTTTCAGAGAATTCTAGCTTAACTCAACGAGACTTCTATTTAACTCTAGCTCAACTCATCGAGGCTTGATTTAGATCTCTCGACAGGAGTTTTCATAGATTTCTAGCTTAATTTTATGTTGATTTTAACTCGACTTGAATCTGGTGTCAGGAAATCTCAGAGTTTTATAGCTTAAGCTATCGAGACTTCTATTTTCATTTAAATCTCGTGAGAGGAATTTTCAGAGATTTCTAGCTTAATTTTATAAGGATTTTAACTCGACTTAGATCTGGTGTCAGGAAATCTCAGAGTTTTATGGCTTCAACTATCGAGACTTCTAACTTGATTTAGATCGCGTGAGAGGAATTTTCAGAGATTTCTAGCTGAATTTCATGAGGATTTTAACTCGATTCAGATCTGGTGTCAGGAAATCTTAGAGTTTTATAGCTTAACTTATCGAAATTTGTAACTTGACTTAGATTTCGTGACAGAATTTTTTCCCGAGATTTCTAGCTTGTATTTTCAAAATTTCTAACATGACATAGATCCGGTGACAGGAATTCTCAGAGATTTTCAGCTTAACTTATCGAGATTTCTAATTTGAATTAGATCTCTCGACAGGAGTTTTCATAGATTTCTAGCTTAATTTTACGTTGATTTTAACTCGACTTAATTCTGGTGTCAGGAAATCTCAGAGTTTTATAGCTTCAGCTATCGAGAGTTCTATTTTGATTTAAATCTCGTGAGAGGAATTTTCAGAGATTTCTAGCTTAATTTTATGAGGATTTTAACTCGACTTAGATCTGGTGTCAGGAAGTCTCAGAGTTTTATAGCCTAAATTATTGAGATTTCTAACTTCACTTAGATCTCGTGACAGAATTTTTTCCCTGAGATTTTTAGCTTGATTTATCAAGGTTTCTAACATGACATAGATCTCGTGACAGGAATTTTTAGAGATTACTAGCTTAATTTAGCGAGATATCATCTTGACTAAGATCTTGTGACAGGAATTTTCAGAGAATTCTAGCTCAACTCATCGAGGCTTGATTTAGATCTCTCGACAGGAGTTTTCATAGATTTCTAGCTTAATTTTATGTTGATTTTAACTCGACTTGAATCTGGTGTCAGGAAATCTTAGATTTTTATAGCTTAACTTATCGAAATTTGTAACTTGACCTAGACTTCGTGACATAACTTTTTCCCGAGATTTCCAGCTTGTATTTTTAAAATTTCTAACATGACATAGATCCGGTGACAGGAATTCTCAGAGATTTTCAGCTTAACTTATCGAGATTTCTAATTTGAATTAGATCTCGAGACTGGAAATTTCAGAGATTGCTAGCTTAAATGATTGAGATTTCAAACTTGACATAGATCTCGTGACGGGATTTTTTCCCGAGATTTTAGCTTAATTTATCAAGGTTTTTAACATGACTGAGATCTCGTGACCGAAATTTTCAGAGAATTCCAGCTTAACTTAGCGAGAGATCTTCTTGACATAGATCTCGTGGCAGGAATTTTCAGATGGTTCTTGCCTAACTTAATGAGAAATTTAACTTGACTTAGATCTATTGACAGAAAAACTCAGATATTTCTAGCTTAGTTCATTGAGATTTCAAACTTGACATAGATCTCATTACAGGATTTTTTCCCGAAACTTTTAGCTTAACTTATCAAGATATCTAACATGGCATAGATCTCGTGACAGGAATTTTAAGAGATTGCTAACCTAACTCATCGAGACTTCGAACATGACTTAGATCTCATGACAAGAATTCTCAGAGAACTCTAGCTTAACTCAATGAGATTTCTAACTTGACTTATATCTCGTGACAGTAACTTTCAGAGAGTTCTGGCTTAACTCAATGAGATTTCTAACTTGAATTAGATCTCGTGACAGGATTTATCCAGAGATTTCAAGCTTAACTTATCAAGATATCTAACATGACCTAGATCCGGTGACAGGAATTCTCAGAGATCTTCAGCTTAACTTATCGAGATTTCTAATTTGAATTAGATCTCGTGACAGGAAAATTCAGAGACTGCTATTTTAACTTAATGAGAAACTTAACTTGACTTGGATCTTTTGACAGAAAAACTCAGAGATTTCTAGCTTAAATTATCAAGATTTCTAACATGACCTATATCCGGTGACAGGAATTCTCAGAGATTTTCAGCTTAACTTATCGAGATTTCTACGATTTTTGCGGCATTTTTTCCCCGAAATTTTTAGCTTAATTTATCAAGGATTTTAGCATGACTTAGATCTCATGACAAGAATTCTCAGAGAACTCTAGCTTAACTCAATGAGATTTCTAACTTGACTTATATCTCGTGACAGTAACTTTCAGAGAGTTCTGGCTTAACTCAATGAGATTTCTAACTTGATTTAGATCTCGTGACAGGATTTATCCAGAGATTTCAAGCTTAACTTATCAAGATATCTAACATGACCTAGATCCGGTGACAGGAATTCTCAGAGATCTTCAGCTTAACTTATCGAGATTTCTAATTTGAATTAGATCTCGTGACAGGAAAATTCAGAGACTGCTATTTTAACTTAATGAGAAACTTAACTTGACTTGGATCTTTTGACAGAAAAACTCAGAGATTTCTAGCTTAAATTATTGAGATTTCAAACTTGGCATAGATCTCGTGACAGAAATTTTTCCCGAGATTTCTAGCTTAAATTATCAAGATTTCTAACATGACCTATATCCGGTGACAGAAAAACTCAGAGATTTCTAGCTTAAATTATTGAGATTTCAAACTTGGCATAGATCTCGTAACAGAAATTTGTCCCGAGATTTCTAGCTTAAATTATCAAGATTTTTAACATGACCTAGATCCGGTGACAGGAATTCTCAGAGATTTTCAGCTTTACTTATCGAGATTTCTAATTTGAATTAGATCTCGTGACAGAAAATATCAGAGATTGCGAGCTTAACTTAATGAGAAATTTAACTTGACTTAGATCTATTGACAGAAAAACTCAGAGATTTCTAGCTTAATTTATCAAGGTTTTCAACATGACAGAGATCTCGTGACCGAAATTTTCAGAGACTTCCAGCTTAATTTAGCGAGAAATCTTCTTGACATAGATCTCGTGGCAGGAATTTTCAGATATTTCTTGCCTATCTTAATGAGAAATTTAACTTGACTTTTATCTATTGACAGAAAACTCAGAGATCTTCTTAATTATTGAGATTTCAAATTTGACTTAGATCTCGTGACAGAACTTTTTCCCGAGATTTCTAGCTTAAATTATCAAGTTTTCTAATATGAGCTAGATCCGGTGACAGGAATTCTCAGAGAGATTCAGCTTAACTTATCGAGATTTCTAATTTAAATTAGATCTCGTGACAGGAAAATTCAGAGATTGCTATTTTAACTCAATGAGAAAATTAAATTGACTTAGATCTATTGACAGAAAAACTCAGAGATTTCTAAATTAAATTATTGAGATTTCAAACTTGACATAGATCTCGTGACAGTAATTTTTCCCGAGATTTCTAGCTTAAATTATCAAGATTTCTAACATGACCTAGATCCGGTGACAGGAATTCTCAGATATTTTCAGCTTAACTTATCGAGATTTCTACGATTTTTGCGGGATTTTTTTCCCGAGATTTTTAGCTTATTTTATCAAGGATTTGAACATGACAGAGATCTCGTTACCGAATTTTTCAGAGACTTCCAGCTTAACTTAGCGAGAGATCTTCTTGACATAGATCTCGTGGCAGGAATTTTTAGATAGTTCTTGCTTAACTTAATGAGAAATTTAACTTGACTTAGATCTATTGACAGAAAAACTCAGATATTTCTAGCTTAGTTCATTGAGATTTCAAACTTGACATAGATCTCGTTACAGGATTTTTTCCCGAAACTTTTAGCTTAACTTAACAAGTTATCTAACATGGCATAGATCTCAAGACAGGAATTTTAAGAGATTGCTAACCTAACTCATCGAGACTTCGAACATGACTTAGATCTCGTGACAAGAATTCTCAGAGAACTCTAGCTTAACTCAATGAGATTTCTAAACTGACTTATATCTCGTGACAGTAACTTTCAGAGAGTTCTGGCTTAACTAAATGAGATTTCTAACTTGACTTAGATCTCGTGACAGTGTTTATCCAGAGATTTCAAGCTTAACTTATTAGATATCTAACATGAGATAGGTCTCGTGACAGGAGTTTTCAGAAATTTTTATCTAAACTCAATGAAATTTCTAACTTGACTTACATCTGGTGACAGAAATTATTAGAAACAAAAGCTTAATTTATCGAGTTTTCTAACTTGACTTAGATCGCGTGAGAGGAATTTTCAGAGATTTCTTGCTTAAATTTATGAAAATTTTAACTCGACATAGATCTGGTGTCGGGAAACCTCAGAGTTTTATAGCTTAACTTATCGAGATTTCTAACTTGACTTAGACCTAGTGTCAGAATTTTTTCCCTGAGACTTCTAGCTTGATCTATTTAAATTTTTCAGAGATTTCTAGCTTAATCATGATATCTAACATGACATAGATCTCGTAACAGAAAACTTAAGAGATTTCCAGCTTAACTTAGCGAGAGATCTTCTTGACTTATATCTCGTGACGTGAATTTTCAGAGAATTCTAGCTTAACTCATTAAGACTTCTATTTAAATCTAGCTCAACTCATTGAGACTTGATTTAGATCTCTCGACAGGAGTTTTCATAGATTTCTAGCTGAATTTTATGAGGATTTTAACTCGATTCAGATCTGGTGTCATGAAATCTCAGAGTTTTATAGCTCAAGCTATCGAGAGTTCTATTTTGATTTAAATCGCGTGAGAGGATTTTTCAGAGATTTCTAGCTTAATTTTATGAAGATTTTAACTCGACTTAGATCTTTTGTCAGGAAACCTCAGAGTTTTATAGCTTAACTTATCGAGATTTCTAACTTGATTTAGACCTGGTGTCAGAATTTTTTCCCTGAGACTTCTAGCTTGATCTATTTAAATTTTTCAGAGATTTCTAGCTTAATCATGATATCTAACATGACATAGATCTCGTGACAGAAAACTTAAGAGATTTCCAGCTTAACTTAGCGAGAGATCTTCTTGACTTATATCTCGTGACGTGAATTTTCAGAGAATTCTAGCTTAACTCATTGAGACTTCTATTTAAATCTAGCTCAACTCATTGAGACTTGATTTAGATCTCTCGACAGGAGTTTTCATAGATTTCTAGCTGAATTTTATGAGGATTTTAACTCGAAGCAGATCTGGTGTCATGAAATCACAGAGTTTTATAGCTTAAGCTATCGAGAGTTCTATTTTGATTTAGATCCCGTGAGAGGAATTTTCAGAGATTTCTAGCTTAATTTTATGAGTATTTTAACTCGACTTAGATCTGGTGTCAGTAAATCTCAGAGTTTTATAGCTTAAACTATCGAGACTTCTAACTTGATTTAAATCGCGTGAGAGGATTTTTCAGAGATTTCTAGCTTAATTTTATGAAGATTTTAACTCGATTCAGATCTGGTGTCATGAAATCTCAGAGTTTTATAGCTTAAGCTATCGAGAGTTCTATTTTGATTTAAATCGCGTGAGAGGATTTTTCAGAGATTTCTAGCTTAATTTTATGAAGATTTTAACTCGACTTAGATCTTTTGTCAGGAAACCTCAGAGTTTTATAGCTTAACTTATCGAGATTTCTAACTTGACTTAGACCTGGTGTCAGAATTTTTTCCCTGAGACTTCTAGCTTGTTCTATTTAAATTTTTCAGAGATTTCTAGCTTAATCATGATATCTAACATGACATAGATCTCGTGACAGAAAACTTAAGAGATTTCCAGCTTAACTTAGCGAGAGATCTTCTTGTTTATATCTCGTGACGTGAATTTTCAGAGAATTCTAGCTTAACTCATTGAGACTTCTATTTAAATCTAGCTCAACTCATCGAGACTTGATTTAGATCTCTCGACAGGAGTTTTCATAGATTTCTAGCTGAATTTTATGAGGATTTTAACTCGAAGCAGATCTGGTGTCATGAAATCACAGAGTTTTATAGCTTAAGCTATCGAGAGTTCTATTTTGATTTAAATCCCGTGAGAGGAATTTTCAGAGATTTCTAGCTTAATTTTATGAGTATTTTAACTCGACTTAGATCTGGTGTCAGTAAATCTCAGAGTTTTATAGCTTAAACTATCGAGACTTCTCACTTGATTTAAATCGCGTGAGAGGATTTTTCAGAGATTTCTAGCTTAATTTTATGAAGATTTTAACTCGACTTAGATCTTTTGTCAGGAAATCTCAGAGTTTTATAGCTTAAGCTATTGAGAGTTCTATTTTGATTTAAATCCCGTGAGAGGAATTTTCAGAGATTTCTAGCTGAATTTTATGAGGATTTTAACTCGATTCAGATCTGGTGTCATGAAGTCTCAGAGTTTTATAGCTTAAGCTATCGAGAGTTCTATTTTGATTTAAATCCCGTGAGAGGAATTTTCAGAGATTTCTAGCTTAATTTTATGAGTATTTTAACTCGACTTAGATCTGGTGTCAGTAAATCTCAGAGTTTTATAGCTTAAACTATCGAGACTTCTAACTTGATTTAAATCGCGTGAGAGGATTTTTCAGAGATTTCTAGCTTAATTTTATGAAGATTTTAACTCGATTCAGACCTGGTGTCATGAAATCTCAGAGTTTTATAGCTTAAGCTATCGAGAGTTCTATTTTGATTTAAATCGCGTGAGAGGATTTTTCAGAGATTTCTAGCTTAATTTTATGAAGATTTTAACTCGACTTAGATCTTTTGTCAGGAAACCTCAGAGTTTTATAGCTTAACTTATCGAGATTTCTAACTTGACTTAGACCTGGTGTCAGAATTTTTTCCCTGAGACTTCTAGCTTGTTCTATTTAAATTTTTCAGAGATTTCTAGCTTAATCATGATATCTAACATGACATAGATCTCGTGACAGAAAACTTAAGAGATTTCCAGCTTAACTTAGCGAGAGATCTTCTTGTTTATATCTCGTGACGTGAATTTTCAGAGAATTCTAGCTTAACTCACTGAGACTTCTATTTAAATCTAGCTCAACTCATCGAGACTTGATTTAGATCTCTCGACAGGAGTTTTCATAGATTTCTAGCTGAATTTTATGAGGATTTTAACTCGAAGCAGATCTGGTGTCAGTAAATCTCAGAGTTTTATAGCTTAAACTATCGAGACTTCTAACTTGATTTAAATCGCGTGAGAGGATTTTTCAGAGATTTCTAGCTTAATTTTATGAAGATTTTAACTTGACTTAGATCTATTGACAGAAAAACTCAGATATTTCTAGTTTAGTTCATTGAGATTTCAAACTTGACATAGATCTCATTACAGGATTTTTTCCCGAAACTTTTAGCTTAACTTATCAAGATATCTAACATGGCATAGATCTCGTGACAGGAATTTTAAGATATTGCTAACCTAACTCAAAGAGACTTCGAACATGACTTAGATCTCGTGACAAGAATTCTCAGAGAAATCTAGCTTAACTCAATGAGATTTCTAACTTGACTTATATCTCGTGACAGTAAATTTCAGAGAGTTATGGCTTAACTCAATGAGATTTCTAACTTGACTTAGATCTCGTGACAGGATTTTTCCAGAGATTTCAAGCTTAACTTATCAAGATATCTAACATGAGATAGGTCTCATGACAGGAGTTTTTAGAAGTTTTTATCTTAACTCAATGAGATTTCTAACTTGACATACATCTGGTGACAGAAATTATTAGAAATAAAAGCTTAATTAATCGAGTTTTCTAACTTGACTTAGATCGCGTGAGAGGACTTTTCAGAGATTTCTTGCTTAAATTTATGAAAATTTTAACTCGACATAGATCTGGTGTCAGGAAACCTCAATGATTAATAGCTTGAACTATCGATATTTCTGACTAGACTTAGATCTCCTGTCAAAATTTTTTTCCCTGAATTTTCTAGCTTATTTAATCAAGATATCTATCATGACATAGATCTCGTGACAAAAATTTTCAGAGACTTCCAGCTTAACTTAGCGAGAGATCTTCTTGACTTAAATCTCGTGACGTGAATTTTCAGAGATTTCTAGCTTAACTCATAGAGACTTCTATTGAACTCTAGCTTAACTCATCGAGACTTGATTTAGATCTCTCGACAGGAGTTTTCATAGATTTCTAGCTGAATTTTATGAGGATTTTAACTCGAAGCAGATCTGGTGTCATGAAATCACAGAGTTTTATAGCTTAAGCTATCGAGAGTTCTATTTTGATTTAAATCCCGTGAGAGGAATTTTCAGAGATTTCTAGCTTAATTTTATGAGTATTTTAACTCGACTTAGATCTGGTGTCAGTAAATCTCAGAGTTTTATAGCTTAAACTATCGAGACTTCTAACTTGATTTAAATCGCGTGAGAGGATTTTTCAGAGATTTCTAGCTTAATTTTATGAAGATTTTAACTCGACTTAGATCTTTTGTCAGGAAATCTCAGAGTTTTATAGCTTAAGCTATTGAGAGTTCTATTTTGATTTAAATCCCGTGAGAGGAATTTTCAGAGATTTCTAGCTGAATTTTATGAGGATTTTAACTCGATTCAGATCTGGTGTCATGAAGTCTCAGAGTTTTATAGCTTAAGCTATCGAGAGTTCTATTTTGATTTAAATCCCGTGAGAGGAATTTTCAGAGATTTCTAGCTTAATTTTATGAGGATTTTAACTCGACTTAGATCTGGTGTCAGTAAATCTCAGAGTTTTATAGCTTAAACTATCGAGACTTCTAACTTGATTTAAATCGCGTGAGAGGATTTTTCAGAGATTTCTAGCTTGATTTTATGAAGATTTTAACTCGACTTAGATCTTTTGTCAGGAAATCTCAGAGTTTTATAGCTTAAATTATCGAGATTTCTAACTTGAATTAGATCTCGTGACAGAATTTTTTCCCTGAGATTTCTAGCTTGATTTATCAAGGTTTCTAACATGACATAGATCTCGTGACAGAAAATTTCAGAGATTTCCAGCTTAACATAGCGAGAGATCTTCTTGACTTAGATCTCGTGAAGTGAATTTTCAGAGAATTCTAGCTTAACTCATCGAGACTTCTTTTTAACTCTAGCTCAACTCAACGAGGCTTGATTTAGATCTCTCGACAGGAGTTTTCATAGAATTCTAGCTTATTTTTATGTTGTTTTTAACTCGACTTAGATCTGGTGTCAGGAGACCTCAGAGTTTTATAGCTCAAACTATCGAGGCTTCTAACTTGATTTAAATCTCGTGAGAGGAATTTTCAGAGATTTTAGCCTAATTTTATGAGGATTTTAACTCGACTTAGATCTTTTGTCAGGAAACCTCAGAGTTTTATAGCTTAACTTATCGAGATTTCTAACTTGACTTAGACCTGGTGTCAGAATTTTTTCCCTGAGACTTCTAGCTTGATCTATTTAAATTTTTCAGAGATTTCTAGCTTAATCATGATATCTAACATGACATAGATCTCGTGACAGAAAACTTAAGAGATTTCCAGCTTAACTTAGCGAGAGATCTTCTTGACTTATATCTCGTGACGTGAATTTTCAGAAAATTCTAGCTTAACTCATTGAGACTTCTATTTAAATCTAGCTCAACTCATTGAGACTTGATTTAGATCTCTCGACAGGAGTTTTCATAGATTTCTAGCTGAATTTTATGAGGATTTTAACTCGAAGCAGATCTGGTGTCATGAAATCACAGAGTTTTATAGCTTAAATTATCGAGATTTCTAACTTCACTTAGATCTCGTGACAGAATTTTTTCCCTGAGATTTCTAGCTTGATTTATCAAGGTTCCTAACATGACATAGATCTCGTGACAGAAAATTCCAGAGATTTTCAGCTTAACATAGCGAGAGATCTTCTTGACTTAGATCTCGTGAAATAAATTTTCAGAGAATTCTAGCTTAACTCATCGAGACTTCTTTTTAACTCTAGCTCAACTCAACGAGGCTTGATTTAGATCTCTCGACAGGAGTTTTCATAGAATTCTAGCTTATTTTTATGTTGTTTTTAACTCGACTTAGATCTGGTGTCAGGAGACCTCAGAGTTTTATAGCTCAAACTATCGAGGCTTCTAACTTGATTTAAATCTCGTGAGAGGAATTTTCAGAGATTTTAGCCTAATTTTATGAGGATTTTAACTCGACTTAGATCTTTTGTCAGGAAACCTCAGAGTTTTATAGCTTAACTTATCGAGATTTCTAACTTGACTTAGACCTGGTGTCAGAATTTTTTCCCTGAGACTTCTAGCTTGATCTATTTAAATTTTTCAGAGATTTCTAGCTTAATCATGATATCTAACATGACATAGATCTCGTGACAGAAAACTTAAGAGATTTCCAGCTTAACTTAGCGAGAGATCTTCTTGACTTATATCTCGTGACGTGAATTTTCAGAAAATTCTAGCTTAACTCATTGAGACTTCTATTTAAATCTAGCTCAACTCATTGAGACTTGATTTAGATCTCTCGACAGGAGTTTTCATAGATTTCTAGCTGAATTTTATGAGGATTTTAACTCGAAGCAGATCTGGTGTCATGAAATCACAGAGTTTTATAGCTTAAATTATCGAGATTTCTAACTTCACTTAGATCTCGTGACAGAATTTTTTCCCTGAGATTTCTAGCTTGATTTATCAAGGTTCCTAACATGACATAGATCTCGTGACAGAAAATTCCAGAGATTTTCAGCTTAACATAGCGAGAGATCTTCTTGACTTAGATCTCGTGAAATAAATTTTCAGAGAATTCTAGCTTAACTCATCGAGACTTCTTTTTAACTCTAGCTCAACTCAACGAGGCTTGATTTAGATCTCTCGACAGGAGTTTTCATAGAATTCTAGCTTATTTTTATGTTGTTTTTAACTCGACTTAGATCTGGTGTCAGGAGACCTCAGAGTTTTATAGCTCAAACAATCGAGGCTTCTAGCTTGATTTAAATCTCGTGAGAGGAATTTTCAGAGATTTCTAGCTGATTTTTATGAGGATTTTAACTCGATTCAGATCTGGTGTCAGGAAATCTCAGGGTTTTATAGGTTAAATTATCTAAATTTCCAACTTGACCTAGATTTCGTGACAGAACTTTTTCCCGAGATTTCTAGCTGATATTTTCAAGATTTCTATCATGACATAGATCCGGTGACAGGAATTCTCAGAGATTTTCAGCTTAACTTATCGATATTTCTAATTTGAATTAGATCTCGTGACAGGAAATTTCAGAGATTGCTAGCTTAAATGATTGAGATTTCAAACTTGACATAGATGTCGTGACGGGATTTTTTCCCGAGATTTTTAGCTTAAATTATCAAGGTTTGTAACATGACAGAGATCTCGTGACCGAATTTTTCAGAGAATTCCAGCTTAACTTAGCGAGAGATCTTCTTGACATAGATCTCGTGGCAGGAATTTTCAGATATTTCTTGCCTATCTAAATGAGAAATTTAACTTGACTTATATCTATTGACAGAAAACTCAGAGATTTCTAGCTTAAATTATTGAGATTTCAAACTTGACATAGATCTCGTGACAAAACTTTTTCCCTAGATTTCTAGCTTAAATTATCAAGATTTCTAACATGACCTAGATCCGGTGACAGGAATTCTCAGAGATTTTCAGCTTAACTTATCGAGATTTCTAATTTGAATTAGATCTCGTGACAAGAAATTTCAGAGATTGCTATTTTAACTTAATGAGAAACTTAACTTGACTTAGATCTTTTGACAGAAAAACTAAGAGATGTCTAGCTTAAATTATTGAGTTTTCAAACTTGACATAGATCTCGTGACAGAAATTTTTCCCGAGATTTCTAGCTTAAATTATCAAGATTTCTAACATGACCTAGATCCGGTGACAGGAAATCTCAGAGAATTTCAGCTTAACTTATCGAGATTTCTACGATTTTTGCGGGATTTTTTTCCCGAAATTTTAACTTAATTTATCAAGGATTTTAACATGACAGAGATCTCGTGAACTAATTTTTCAGAGACTTCCAGCTTAACTTAGCGAGAGATCTTCTTGACATAGATCTCGCGGCAGGAATTTTCAGATGGTTCTTGCCTAACTTAATGAGAAATTTAACTTGACTTAGATCTATTGACAGAAAAACTCAGATATTTCTAGTTTAGTTCATTGAGATTTCAAACTTGACATAGATCTCATTACAGGATTTTTTCCCGAAACTTTTAGCTTAACTTATCAAGATATCTAACATGGCATAGATCTCGTGACAGGAATTTTAAGATATTGCTAACCTAACTCAAAGAGACTTCGAACATGACTTAGATCTCGTGACAAGAATTCTCAGAGAAATCTAGCTTAACTCAATGAGATTTCTAACTTGACTTATATCTCGTGACAGTAAATTTCAGAGAGTTATGGCTTAACTCAATGAGATTTCTAACTTGACTTAGATCTCGTGACAGGATTTTTCCAGAGATTTCAAGCTTAACTTATCAAGATATCTAACATGAGATAGGTCTCATGACAGGAGTTTTTAGAAGTTTTTATCTTAACTCAATGAGATTTCTAACTTGACATACATCTGGTGACAGAAATTATTAGAAATAAAAGCTTAATTAATCGAGTTTTCTAACTTGACTTAGATCGCGTGAGAGGACTTTTCAGAGATTTCTTGCTTAAATTTATGAAAATTTTAACTCGACATAGATCTGGTGTCAGGAAACCTCAATGATTAATAGCTTGAACTATCGATATTTCTGACTAGACTTAGATCTCCTGACAAAATTTTTTTCCCTGAATTTTCTAGCTTATTTAATCAAGATATCTATCATGACATAGATCTCGTGACAAAAATTTTCAGAGACTTCCAGCTTAACTTAGCGAGAGATCTTCTTGACTTAAATCTCGTGACGTGAATTTTCAGAGATTTCTAGCTTAACTCATAGAGACTTCTATTGAACTCTAGCTTAACTCATCGAGACTTGATTTAGATCTCTCGACAGGATTTTTCATAGATTTTCTAGCTTAATTTTATGAGGATTTTAATTTGACTTAGACCTGGTGTCAGGAAATCTAAGAGTTTTATTGCTTAAATTATCGAGATTTCTAACTTGACTTAGATAGCGTGACAGAAACTTTCAGAGATTTCGAGCTTAACTTAGCGAGAGATCTTCTTGACTTAGATCTCGTGACTTGAACTTTCAGAGATTTCTAGCTTAACTCATCGAGACCTCTAACATGACTTAGATCTCGTGACAGAAACTTTCAGAGATTTCCAGCTTAACTTAATGAGAATTTTAATTGGCTTAGATCTATTGACAGGAAAACTCAGAGATTTCTAGCTTAAATTATTGAGATTTCTAACTTTACATAAATCTCGTGACAGGATTTTTTCCCTAGATTTCTAGCTTAACTTATCAAGATATCTAACATGACATAGATCTCGTGACAGGAATTTTTAGAGCTTTCTAGCTTAACTCAACGAGACTTCTAACTTGACTTAGATCTCGTGACAGGAATTTTCAGAAACTTCTTGCTAAACTTATCGAGATTTCTACCTTGTTCTTCGTGACAGGCATTGTCAGCAGTTTCTACCTTAATTCAACAGGATTTCTAACTTGACTTACATCTAGTGACAGAAATTATCAGAAATAAAAGCTTAACTTATCGAGATATCTAACATGACATAGATCTCGTGACAAGAGTTTTCAGAGATTACTAGCGTAACTTAGCGAGATATCTTCTTGACTTAGATCTCGTGACATGAAATTATCAGAAATAAAAGCTTAACTTATCAAGATATCTAACATGACATAGATCTCGTGACAGGAATTTTTAGAGATTTCTAGCTTAACTCAACGAGACCTCTAACTGGACTTAGATCTCATGACTGAATTTTTTTCCTGAGATTTCTAGCTTAATTTATCAAGGTTTCTAACATGACACAGATCACGTGACAAAAATTTTTAGAGATTTCCAGCTTAACTTAGCGAGAGATTTTCTTGACTTCTATCTCGTGACTTGAATTTTCTCCCCGAGATTTTTAGCTTAATTTATCAAGATTTCTAACATGACATGGATCTCGTGACAAAAATTTCAGAGGTTTCCAGCTTAAATTAGCGAGAGATCTTCTTGACTTAGATCTCGTGAAGTGAATTTTCAGAGATTTCTGGCTTAACTCATCGATTCCTCTAACTTGACTTAGATCTCGTGACAGAAACTTTCAGAGAATTCTAGCTTAACTTAATGAGAATTTTAACTTGGCTTAGATCTATTGACAGGAAAACTCAGAGATTTCTAGCTTAAATTATTGAAATTTCTAACTTTACATAAATCTCGTGACAGGATTTTGTCCCGAGATTTCTAGCTTAACTTACCAAGATATCTAACATGACATAGATCTCGTGACAGGAACTTGCAGAGATTTATAGCGTATCTTAGCGAGATATCTTGTTGACTTAGATGTCGTGACAGGAATTTTCAGAAACTTCTTGCTTAACTTATCGAGATTTCTACCTTGACTTTCGTGACAGGCATTGTCGGAAGTTTCTATCTGATCTCAATGAGATTTCTAACTTGACTTACATCTGGTGTCAGAAATTTCCAGCAATAAAAGCTTAACTTATTGAGTTTCAGATCTCATGACAGAATTTTTTCCCTGAGATTTCTAGCTTAACTTATCGAGCTTTCTAAATTAAATTAGATCTCGTGACAAGAAAATTCAGAGATTGCTAGCCGAACTCATCGAGCTTGATTTAGATCTCGTGACAGAAACTTTCAGAGATTTCTAGCTTAACTTAATGGGATTTTTAACTTGACTTAGATCTATTGACAGAAATTCTCAGAGATTTCTAGCTTAAATTATTGAGAATTCAAACTTGACATAGATCTCGTGACGGGGTTTTTCCCGAGATTTTCAGCTTATTTTATCAAGATATCTAACATGACATAGATCTCGTGACAGGAACTCTCAGAGATTACTAGCGCATCTTAGCGAGATATCTTCTTGACTTAGATCTCGTGACAGGAATGTTCAGAGATTTCTAGCTTAACTCACCGAGACTTCTAACTTAACTTAGATCTCGTGACAGGAATTTTCAGAAACTTCTTGCTTAACTTATCGAGACTTCTACCTTGACTTTCATGACAGGCATTGTCGGAAGTTTCGATCTTATCTCAATGAGATTTCTAACTTGACTTACATCTGGTGTCAGAAATTTTCAGAAATAAAAACTTCACTTATCGAGTTTTCTAACTTGACTTAAACCTCGTGGGAGGAATTTTCAGAGATTTCTAGCTTAATTTTATGAGGATTTTAACTCGACTTAGATCTGGTGTCAGAAAGTCTCAGAGTTTTATAGCCTAAATTATCGAGATTTCTAACTTGACTTAGATCTCATGACAGAATTTTTTCCCTGAGAGTTCTGGCTTACTTTATCAAGATTTCTAACATGACATAGATCCGGTGATAGGAATTCTCAGAGATTTCTAGCTTAACTTATCGAGATTTCTAAATTGAATTAGATCTCGTGACAGAAAAATTCAGAGGTTGCTATCCGAACTCAACGAACTTGATTTAGATCTCGTGACAGAAACTTTCAGAGATTTCTACCTTAACTTAATGAAAATTTTAACTTGACTTAGATCTATTGACAGAATTTTTTCCCGAGGTTTCTAGCTTTACTTATCAAGATATCTAACATGACATAGATCCGGTGATAGGAATTCTCAGAGATTTCTAGCTTAACTTATCGAGATTTCTAAATTGAATTAGATCTCGTGACAGAAAAATTCAGAGGTTGCTATCCGAACTCATCAAACTTGATTTAGATCTCGTGACAGAAACTTTCAGAGATTTCTACCTTAACTTAATGAAAATTTTAACTTGACTTAGATCTATTGACAGAATTTTTTCCCGAGGTTTCTAGCTTTACTTATCAAGATATCTAACATGACATAGATCCGGTGATAGGAATTCTCAGAGATTTCTAGCTTAACTTATCGAGATTTCTAAATTGAATTAGATCTCGTGACAGAAAAATTCAGAGGTTGCTATCCGAACTCATCGAACTTGACTTAGATCTATTGACAGAAATTCTCAGAGATTTCTAGCTTGAATTATTGAGAATTCAAACTTGACATAGATCTCATGACAGGATTTTTCCCGAGTTTTTCAGCTTAATTTATCAAGATATATAACATGACATAGATCTCGTGACAGGATCTCTCAGAGATTACTAGCGTATCTTAGCGAGATATCTTCTTGACTTAGATCTCGTGACAGGAATTTTCAGAGAATTCTAGCTTAACTCAACGAGACTTCTAACTTAACTTAGATCTCGTGACAGGAGTTTTCGGAAACTTCTTGCTTAACTTATCGAGAGTTCTACCCTGACTTTCGTGACAGGCATTGTCAGAAGTTTCTATCTTATCTCAATGAGATTTCTAACTTGGTTTAGGTCTGGTGACAGAAATTATCAGAAACAAAAGCTTAACTTATCGAGTTTTCTAACTTGACTTAGATCGCGTGAGACGAATTTTCGGAGATTTCTAGCTTAATTTTATGAAAACTTTAACTGGACTTAGATCTAGTGTCAGGAAATCTCAGAGTGCTATAGCTTAAATTATCGAGATTTCTAGCTTTACTTAGTTCTGGTGACAGAAGTTTTTCCCTTAGATTTCTAGCCTAATTTATCAAGATTTCTAAATTGACATAGTTCCGGTGACAGGAATTCTCAGAGATTTCTAGCTTAACTTATCCAGATTTCTAACTTTAATTAGATCTTGTGACAGGAAATTTCAGAGATTGCTAGCTGAACTCATCGAACTTGATTTAGATCTCGTGACAGAAACTTTCAGAGATTTCTAGCTTAACTTATCGAGATTTCTAAATTAAATTAAATCTCGTGACAGAAAAATTCAGAGGTTGCTATCCGAACTCATCGAACTTGATTTAGATCTTGTGACTGAAACTTTCAGAGATTCCTACCTTAACTCAATGAAAATTTTAACTTGACTTAGATCTATTGACAGAATTTCTCAGAGATTTCTAGCTTGAATTATTGAGAATTCAAACTTGACATAGATCTCATGACAGGATTTTTCCTGAGATTTTCAGCTTAATTTATCAAGATATCTAACATGACATTGATCTCGTGACAGGATCTCTCAGAGATTACTAGCGTATCTTAGCGAGATATCTTCTTGACTTAGATCTCGTGACAGGAATTTTCAGAGAATTCTAGCTTAACTCAACGAGACTTCTAACGTAACTTAGATCTCGTGACAGGTTTTTTCGGAAACTTCTTGCTTAACTTATCGAGATTTCTACCCTGACTTTCGTGACAGGCATTGTCAGAAGTTTCTATCTTAACTCAATGAGATTTCTAACTTGGTTTACGTCTGGTGACAGAAATTATCAGAAACAAAAGCTTAACTTATCGAGTTTTCTAACTTGACTTAGATCGCGTGAGACGAATTTTCGGAGATTTCTAGCGTAATTTTATGAAAACTTTAACTGGACTTAGATCTGGTGTCAGGAAATCTCAGAGTTTTATAGCTTAAATTATCGAGATTTCTAGCTTTACTTAGATATGGTGACAGAAGTTTTTCCCTTAGATTCCTAGCCTTATTTATCAAGATTTCTAAATTGACATAGTTCCGGTGACAGGAATTCTCAGAGATTTCTAGCTTAACTTATCCAAATTTCTAACTTTAATTAGTACTTGTGACAGGAAATTTCAGAGATTGCTAGCCGAACTCATCGAACTTGATTTAGATCTCATGACACAAACTTTCAGAGATTTCTAGCTTAACTTATCGAGATTTTTAACTTGAATTAGATCTCGTGACAGGAAATATCAGAGATCGCTAGCCGAACTCATCGAACTTGATTTAGATCTCGTGACAGAAATTTTCAGAGATTTCTAGCTTATTTTAATGAGAATTTTAACTTGACTTAGATCTTTTGACAGAAAAACTCAGAGAATTCTAGTTTAAAATTTTGAGATTTCAAACTTGACATAGATCTCGTGACAGGAATTTTTCCGAGGTTTTTAGCTTAACTTATCAAGAATTCTACCTTGACTTTCGTGACAGGCATTGTCAGAGATTTGTATCCTAACTCAATGAGAAATCTTAGGTGACATACAACTGGTGACAGAAAATAACAGGGACTTCTAGCTTAATTTATCGAGATTCCTAACTTGACTTAGATTCGGTGACAAGAACTCTCAAAGATTTCTAGCTTAACTTATCGAGATTTCTAGTTTGAATTAGATCACTAGACAGGAAGATTCAGAGATTGCTAGCCGAACTCAACGAACTTGATTTAGATCTCGTGACAGAAACTTTCAGAGATTTTTAGCTTAACTTAATGAGAATTTTAGCTTGACTTAGATCTATTGACAGAAAAACTCAGAGATTTCTAGTTTAAATTTTTGAGATTTCAAACTTGACATAGATCTCGTGACAGGATTTTTTCCCGAGATGTTTAGCTTAACTTATCAAGATATCTAACCTGACATAGATTTCGTGACAGGAATTTTCAGAGATTACTAGCGTAACTTAGCGAGATCTCTTCTTGACTTAGATCTCGTGACACGAATTTTCAGAGATTTCTAGCTTAAATTATCGAAATTCTAACTTGACCTAGATCTCGTGACAGAACTTTTTCCCGAGATTTCTAGCTTAAATTTTCATGATTTCTAATCTGACATAGATTTCGTGACAGGAATTTTCAGATATTACTAGCGTAACTTAGAGAGATCTCTTCTCGACTTAGATCTCGTGACAAGAATTTTCAGAAACCTCTTGCTTAACTTATCGAGATTTCTACCTTGATTTTCGTGACAGTCATTGTCAGATGTTTCTATCTTCACTCAGTGAGATTTCTAACTTGACCTACATCTGGTGATAGAAATTATCAGAAATAAAAGCTTAACTTATCGAATTTTCTAACTTGACTTAGACCTCGTGAGAAGAATTTTGAAAGATCTCTAGCTTAATTTTATGAGGATTTTAACTTGACTTAGATGTGGTGTCAGTAAATCTCAGCGTTTTATAGCCTAAATTATCGAGATCTCTAAATTGACTTAGATCTCTTGACACAATTTTTTCCCTGGGTTTTTTAGCTTGATTTAACAAGTTTTCTAACATGACAGAGATCCGATGACAGGAATTCTCAGAGATTTCTAGCTTAACTTATCGAGATTTCTAACTTGATTTAGATCTCGTGAAAGAAACTTTCAGAGATTTCTTGCTTAAATTAATGAGAATTCAAACTTGACATAGATCTCCTGACAGGGTTTTTTCCCGAGATTTCTAGCTTTACTTATCAAGATATCTAAAATGACATAGATCTCGTGACAGAAACTTTCAGAGATTTTCAGCTTAACTTAGCAAGAAATCTTCTTGACCTACATCTGGTGACTTGAATTTTCACAGATTACTAGCGTATCTTGGCGAGATATCTTCTTGACTTAGATATCGTGACAGGAATTTTCAGAGATTTCTAGCTTAACTCAACGAGACTTCTAGCTTGAATTAGATTTCGTGACAGGAATTTTCAGAAACTTCGTGCTTAACTTATTGAATTTTCTACCCTGATTTTCCTGACAGGCATTGTCAGAAGTTTCTATCTTAACTCAATGAGATTTCTAACTTGAATTACATCTGGTGACAGAAATTATCAGAAATAAAAGCTCAACTTATCGAGTTTTCTAACTTGACTTAGACCTCGTGAGAGCAATTTTCGGAGATTTCTAGCTTAAGTTAATGAGGATTTTAACTCGACTTAGATCTGGTGTCAGGAAATCTCAGAGTTTTATAGCTTAACTTAACGAGATTTCTAACTTGACTTAGATCTCGTGACCGAATTATTTCTCTGAGATTTCCTTGCTTAATTTATCAAGATTTCTAACTTGACATAGATCCGGTGACAAGAAATTTTAGAGATTGCTAGCCGAACTCATCGAATTGATTTAGATCTCGTGACAGAAACTTTCAGAGATTTCTAGCTTAACTTATTGCGAATTTTAACTTGACTTAGATCTATTGACAGAAAAACTCAGAGACTACTAGCTTAAATTATTGAGATTTCAAACTTGATATAGATCTTGTGACAGGAGTTTTTCCCGAAATTTGTAGCTTGATTTATCAAGATACCTAACATGACATAGATTTCGTGACAGGAACTTGCAGAGTTTACTAACGTATCTTAGCGAGATATCTTGTTGACTTAGATCTCGTGACAAGAAATTTTAGAGATTGCTAGCCGAACTCATCGAATTGATTTAGATCTCGTGACAGAAACTTTCAGAGATTTCTAGCTTAACTTATTGCGAATTTTAACTTGACTTAGATCTATTGACAGAAAAACTCAGAGACTACTAGCTTAAATTATTGAGATTTCAAACTTGATATAGATCTTGTGACAGGAGTTTTTCCCGAAATTTGTAGCTTGATTTATCAAGATACCTAACATGACATAGATTTCGTGACAGGAACTTGCAGAGTTTACTAACGTATCTTAGCGAGATATCTTGTTGACTTAGATCTCGTGACAGGAATTTTCAGAAACTTCTTGCTCAACTTATCGAGATTTCGGCTCTTTTCTAGTTCCCCCCTTTCAAAATACCGAGTTTTATGTTTGTTTTACGTGTTATGATGGCTAAATGCGTGATGTTACGCTGTAAAGTATGAAGAACAAATCTGTTCAGAATTGTTGATTTGTTCACCACGCCAAATTTCATGCATTATGACAACGTTAAATAGACTTTTCAGTATTGAATTTGAAAGGGGGGGGAACTGGAAAAGAGCCGAGATTTCTACCTTCTCTTTCGTGACAGGCATTGTCAGAAGTTTCTATGTTATCTCAATGAGATTTTTAACTTGACTTACATCTAGTGAAAGAAATAATCAGAAATAAACGCTGAACTTATCTAGTTTTCTAAATTGTTTTAGACCTCGTGAGAGGAATTATCGGAGATTTCTAGCTTATTTTTATGAGGATTTTAACTCGACTTAGATCTGGTGTCAGGAAATCTCAGAGTTTTATAGCTTAACTTATCGAGATTTCTAACTTGACTTAGATCTCCTGACCGAATTTTTTCTCTGAGATTTCTAATCAAGATTTCTAACTTGGCATAGATCCGGTGACGAGAAATTTTAGATTACTAGCCGAACTCATCGAATTGACTTAGCTCTCGTGTCAGAAACTTTCAGAGATTTCTAGCTTAACTTATTGCGATTTTTAACTTGACTTAGATCTATTGACAGAAAAGCTCAGAGACTTCTAGCTTAAATTAATGAGATTTCAAATTTGACATAGATCTCGTGACAGGAGTTTTTTCCCGAAATTTGTAGCTTAATTTATCAAGATATCTAACATGACATTGATCTCGTGACAGGAACTTGCAGAGATTACTAGCGTATCTTAGCGAGATATCTTGTTGACTTAGATCTCGCAACAGAAATTTTCAGAAACTTCTTGCTTAACTTATCGAGATTTCTACCTTGACTTTCGTGAAGGCATTGTCAGAAGTTTCTATCTTAACTCAATGAGACTTCTAACTTGACTTACATCTGGTGACAGAAATTATCAGAAATAAAAGCTTAACTTATCGAGTTTTCTAACTTGACTTAGACCTCGTGAGAGGAATTTTCGGAGATTTCTAGCTTAATTTTATGAGGATTTTAACTCGACTTGGATCTGGTGTAAGGAAATCTCAGAGTTTCATAGCTTAACTTATCGAGATTTCTAACTTGACTTAGATCTCGTGACAGGATTTTTTCCCGAGAATTTTAGCTTAATTTATCAAGATATCTAACCTGACATAAATCTCGTCACAGGAACTTTCAGAGATTTCTAGCTTAACTCAACGAGACTTCTAACTTGACTTAGATCTCGTGACAGGAAATTTCAGAAACTTCTTGCTTAACTATCGAGATTTCTACCTTGACTTTCGTGACAGGAATTGTCAGAAGTTTCTGTCTCAACTCAATGAGATATCTAAATTGGCTTACATCTGGTGACAGAAATTATCAGAAATAAAAGCTTAAATTATCTAGTTTTCTAACTTGACTTAGATTGCGTGACAGATTTTTTCCCTGAGATTTCTTGCTTAATATATCAAGATTTCTAACATTACATAGATCTCGTGACAGAAAAATCAAGAGATTTTCAGCTTAACTTAGCGAGAGATCTTCTTGATTTAGATCTCGTGGCGTGAATTTTCAGAGACTTCTAGCTCAACTCACCGAGGCTTGAATTAGATCTCTCGACAGGAATTTTCATAGATTCCTAGCTTAATTTTATGTTGATTTTAACTCGACTTAGATCTGGTGTCAGGAAAACTCAGAAATTTATTGCTTAAACTATCGAAACTTCTAACTTAATTTAAATCTCGTGAGAGGAATTTTCAGAGGTTTCTAGCTTAATTTTATGAAGATTTCAACTCGACTTAGATCTGGTGTCAGGAAATCTCAGAGTTTTATAGCTTAAATTATCGAGATTTATAACTTGACTTAGATCTCGTGACAGAACTTTTTCCCTGAGATTTCTAGCTTAATTTATCAAGATGTATAACATGACATAGATCTCGTGACAGGAGTTTTCAGAGATTACTAGCGTAATTTAGCGAGATATCTTCTTGACTTAGATCTCGTGAAGTGAATTTTCAGAGAATTCTAGCTTAACTCATCGAGACTTCCATTTAACTCTAGCTCAATTCATCGAGGCTTGAGTTAGATCTCTCGACAGGAGTTTTCATAGATTTCTAGCTTAATTTTACATTGATTTTAACTCAACTTAGATCTGGTGTCAGGAAATCTCAGATTTTTATAGCTTAAGCTATCGAGACTTCCATTTTCATCTAAATCTCTTGAGAGGAATTTTCAGAGATTTCTAGCTTAATTTAATGAGGATTTTAACTCGACTTAGATATGGTGTCAGGAAATCCCAGAGTTTTATATCCTAAATTATCGAGATTTCTAACTTGACTTAGATCTCGTGACAGAACTTTTTCCCTGAGTTTTCTAGCTTAATTTATCAAGATTTCTAACATGACACAGATCTCGTGACAGGAGTTTTCAGATATTACTAGCGTAATTTAGCGAGATATCTTCTTGACTCAGATCTTGTGACAGGAATTTTCAGAGAATTCTAGCTTAACTCAACGAGACTTCTATTTAACTCTAGCTCAACTCATCGAGGCTATAGTTAGATCTCTCGACAGGAGTTTTCATAGATTTCTAGCTTAATTTTACGTTGATTTTAACTCAACTTAGATCTGGTGTCAGGAAATCTCAGATTTTTATAGCTTAAGCTATCGAGACTTCCATTTTCATCTAAATCTCTTGAGAGGAATTTTCAGAGATTTCTAGCTTAATTTAATGAGGATTTTAACTCGACTTACATCTGGTGTCAGGAAATCTCAGAGTTTTATAGCTTAACTTATCGAGATTTCTAACTTGACTTAGATATCCTGACCGAATTTTTTCTCTGAGATTTCTAATCAAGATTTCTACTTTGGCATAGATCCCGTGACGAGAAATTTTAGATTGCTAGCCGAACTCATCGAATTGACTTAGCTCTCGTGTCAGAAACTTTCAGAGATTTCTAGCTTAACTTATTGCGATTTTTAACTTGACTTAGATCTATTGACAAAAAAACTCAGAGACTTCTAGCTTAAATTATTGAGATTTCAAATTTGACATAAATCTCGTGACAGGAGTTTTTTCCCGAAAGTCGTAGCTTAATTTATCAAGATATCTAACATGACATTGATCTCGTGACAGCAACTTGCAGAGATTACTAGCGTATCTTAGCGAGATATCTTGTTGACTTAGATCTCGCAACAGAAATTTTCAGAAACTTCTTGCTTAACTTATCGAGATTTCTACCTTGACTTTCGTGAAGGCATTGTCAGAAGTTTCTATCTTAACTCAATGAGACTTCTAACTTGACTTACATCTGGTGACAGAAATTATCAGAAATAAAAGCTTAACTTATCGAGTTTTCTAACTTGACTTAGACCTCGTGAGAGGAATTTTCGGAGATTTCTAGCTTAATTTTATGAGGATTTTAACTCGACTTGGATCCGGTGTAAGGAAATCTCAGAGTTTCATAGCTTAACTTATCGAGATTTCTAACTTGACTTAGATCTCGTGACAGGATTTTTTCCCGAGAATTTTAGCTTAATTTATCAAGATATCTAACCTGACATAAATCTCGTCACAGGAACTTTCAGAGATTTCTAGCTTAACTCAACGAGACTTCTAACTTGACTTAGATCTCGTGACAGGAAATTTCAGAAACTTCTTGCTTAACTATCGAGATTTCTACCTTGACTTTCGTGACAGGAATTGTCAGAAGTTTCTGTCTCAACTCAATGAGATATCTAAATTGGCTTACATCTGGTGACAGAAATTATCAGAAATAAAAGCTTAAATTATCTAGTTTTCTAACTTGACTTAGATTGCGTGACAGATTTTTTCCCTGAGATTTCTTGCTTAATATATCAAGATTTCTAACATTACATAGATCTCGTGACAGAAAAATCAAGAGATTTTCAGCTTAACTTAGCGAGAGATCTTCTTGATTTAGATCTCGTGGCGTGAATTTTCAGAGACTTCTAGCTCAACTCATCGAGGCTTGAATTAGATCTCTCGACAGGAATTTTCATAGATTCCTAGCTTAATTTTATGTTGATTTTAACTCGACTTAGATCTGGTGTCAGGAAAACTCAGAAATTTATTGCTTAAACTATCGAAACTTCTAACTTAATTTAAATCTCGTGAGAGGAATTTTCAGAGGTTTCTAGCTTAATTTTATGAAGATTTCAACTCGACTTAGATCTGGTGTCAGGAAATCTCAGAGTTTTATAGCTTAAGTTATCGAGATTTATAACTTGACTTAGATCTCGTGACAGAACTTTTTCCCTGAGATTTGTAGCTTAATTTATCAAGATGTATAACATGACATAGATCTCGTGACAGGAGTTTTCAGAGATTACTAGCGTAATTTAGCGAGATATCTTCTTGACTTAGATCTCGTGAAGTGAATTTTCAGAGAATTCTAGCTTAATTCATCGAGACTTCCATTTAACTCTAGCTCAATTCATCGAGGCTTGAGTTAGATCTCTCGACAGGAGTTTTCATAGATTTCTAGCTTAGTTTTACGTTGATTTTAACTCAAATTAGATCTGGTGTCAGGAAATCTCAGATTTTTATAGCTTAAGCTATCGAGACTTCCATTTTCATCTAAATCTCTTGAGAGGAATTTTCAGAGATTTCTAGCTTAATTTAATGAGGACTTTAACTCGACTTAGATATGGTGTCAGGAAATCCCAGAGTTTTATATCCTAAATTATCGAGATTTCTAACTTGACTTAGATCTCGTGACAGAACTTTTTCCCTGAGTTTTCTAGCTTAATTTATCAAGATTTCTAACATGACACAGATCTCGTGACAGGAGTTTTCAGAGATTACTAGCGTAATTTAGCGAGATATCTTCTTGACTTAGATCTCGTGGAGTGGATTTTCAGAGAGTTCTAGCTTAACTCATCGAGACTTCTATTTAACTCTAGCTCAACTCATCGAGGCTTGAGTTAGATCTCTCGACAGGAGTTTTCATAGATTTCTAGCTTAATTTTATGTTGATTTTAACTCGACTTAAATCTGGTGTCAGGAAATCTCAGAGTTTTTTAAAACTTAAATTATCGAGATTTATAACTTGACTTAGATCTCGTGACAGAACTTTTTCCCTGAGATTTCTAGCTTAAATTATCAAGATGTATAACATGACATAGATCTCGTGACAGGAGTTTTCAGAGATTACTAGCGTAATTTAGCGAGATATCTTCTTGACTTAGATCTCGTGAAGTGAATTTTCAGAGAATTCTAGCTTAACTCATCGAGACTTCCATTTAATTCTAGCTCAATTCATCGAGGCTTGAGTTAGATCTCTCGACAGGAGTTTTCATAGATTTCTAGCTTAATTTTACGTTGATTTTAACTCAACTTAGATCTGGTGTCAGGAAATCTCAGATTTTTATAGCTTAAGCTATCGAGACTTCCATTTTCATCTAAATCTCTTGAGAGGAATTTTCAGAGATTTCTAGCTTAATTTAATGAGGATTTCAACTCGACTTAGATATGGTGTCAGGAAATCCCAGAGTTTTATATCCTAAATTATCGAGATTTCTAACTTGACTTAGATCTCGTGACAGAACTTTTTCCCTGAGTTTTCTAGCTTAACTTATCAAGATTTCTAACATGACACAGATCTCGTGACAGGAGTTTTCAGAGATTACTAGCGTAACTTAGCGAGATATCTTCTTGACTTAGATCTCGTGAAGTGGATTTTCAGAGAGTTCTAGCTTAACTCATCGAGACTTCTATTTAACTCTAGCTCAACTCATCGAGGCTTGAGTTAGATCTCTCGACAGGAGTTTTCATAGATTTCTAGCTTAATGTTATGTTGATTTTAACTCGACTTAGATCTGGTGTCAGGAGACCTCAAAGTTTTATAGCTTAAATTATCGAAATTTCTTACTTGACCTAGATCTCGTAACAGAACTTTTTCCCGAGATTTCTAGCTAAAATTTTCAAGATTTCTAACATGACATAGATCCGGTGACAGGAATTCTTAGAGATTTTCAGCTTAACTTATCGAGATTTCTAATTTGAATTAGATCTCGTGACAGGAAATTTCAGAGATTGCTAGCTTAACTTAATGAGAAATTTAACTTGACTTAGATCTATTGACAGAAAAACTCAGAGATTTCTAGCTTAATTTATCAAGGTTTTTAACATGACAGAGATCTATTGACCGAAGTTTTCAGAGACTTCCAGCTTAATTTAGCGAGAGATCTTCTTGACATAGATCTCGTGGCAGGAATTTTCAGATATTTCTTGCCTAACTTAATGAGAAATTTAACTTGACTTAGATCTATTGACAGAAAAACTCAGATATTTCTAGCTTAATTCATTGAGATTTCAAACTTGACATAGATCTCGTGACAGGATTTTTTCCCGAAACTTTTAGCTTAACCTATCAAGATATCTAACATGACATAGATCTCGTGACAGGAATTTTAAGAGATTGGTAACCTAACTCATCGAGAATTCGAACATGACGTAGATCTCGTGACAAGAATTCTCAGAGAACTCTAGCTTAACTCAATGAGATTTCTAAGTTGACTTATATCTCGTGACAGTAAATTTCAGAGAGTTCTAGTTTAACTCAATGAGATTTCTAACTTGACTTAGATCTCGTGACAGGATTTTTCAGAGATTTCAAGCTTAACTTATCGAGATATCTAACATGACATTGGTCTCGTGACACGAGTTTTCAGAAGTTTTTATCTTAACTCAATGAGATTTCTAACTTGACTTACATCTGATGACAGAAATTATTAGAAAACAAAGCTTAACTTATCGAGTTTTCTAACTTGACTTAGGTCGTGTGAGAGGAATTTTCAGAGATTTCTTGCTTAATTTTATGAAATTTTTAACTCGACATAGATCTGGTGTCAGGAAATCTCAGAGTTTTATAGCTTAATTAATCGAGATTTCTAACTTGACTTAGACCTCGTGATAGAATTTTTTCCCTGAGACTTCTAGCTTAATTTATCAAGATATCTAACATGACATAGATCTTATAGATCTTATCTAACGTGACAGAAAACTTAAGAGATTCCCAGCTTAACTTAGCGAGATATCTTCTTGACTTAGATCTCGTGACGTGAGTATTCAGAGAGTTCTAGCTTAACTCATCGAGACTTCTATTTAACTCTAGCTCAACTCATCGAGGCTTGAGTTAGATCTCTCGACAGGAGTTTTCATAGATTTCTAGCTTAATTTTATGTTGATTTTAACTCGACTTAGATCTGGTGTCACGAGACCTCAGAGTTTTATAGCTTAAATTATCGAAATTTCTTACTTGACCTAGATCTCGTGACAGAACTTTTTCCCGAGATTTCTAGCTAAAATTTTCAAGATTTCTAACATGACATAGATCCGGTGACAGGAATTCTTAGAGATTTTCAGCTTAACTTATCGAGATTTCTAATTTGAATTAGATCTCGTGACAGGAAATTTCAGAGATTGCTAGCTTAACTTAATGAGAAATTTAACTTGACTTAGATCTATTGACAGAAAAACTCAGAGATTTCTAGCTTAATTTATCAAGGTTTTTAACATGACAGAGATCTCGTGACCGAAGTTTTCAGAGACTTCCAGCTTAACGCAGCGAGAGATCTTCTTGACATAGATCTCGTGGCAGGAATTTGCAGATATTTCTTGCCTAACTTAATGAGAAATTTAACTTGACTTAGATCTATTGACAGAAAAACTCAGATATTTCTAGCTTAATTCATTGAGATTTCAAACTTGACATAGATCTCGTGACAGGATTTTTTCCCGAAACTTTTAGCTTAACCTATCAAGATATCTAACATGACATAGATCTCGTGACAGGAATTTTAAGAGATTGGTAACCTAACTCATCGAAAATTCGAACATGTCGTAGATCTCGTGACAAGAATTCTCAGAGAACTCGAGCTTAACTCAATGAGATTTCTAAGTTGACTTATATCTCGTGACAGTAAATTTCAGAGAGTTCTAGTTTAACTCAATGAGATTTCTAACTTGACTTAGATCTCGTGACAGGATTTTTCAGAGATTTCAAGCTTAACTTATCGAGATATCTAACATGACATTGGTCTCGTGACACGAGTTTTCAGAAGTTTTTATTTTAACTCAATGAGATTTCTAACTTGACTTACATCTGATGACAGAAATTATTAGAAATTAAAGCTTAACTTATCGAGTTTTCTAACTTGACTTAGGTCGTGTGAGAGGAATTTTCAGAGATTTCTTGCTTAATTTTATGAAATTTTTAACTCGACATAGATCTGGTGTCAGGAAATCTCAGAGTTTTATAGCTTAATTAATCGAGATTTCTAACTTGACTTAGACCTCGTGATAGAATTTTTTCCCTGAGACTTCTAGCTTAATTTATCAAGATATCTAACATGACATAGATCTTATAGATCTTATCTAACGTGACAGAAAACTTAAGAGATTCCCAGCTTAACTTAGCGAGATATCTTCTTGACTTAGATCTCGTGACGTGAGTATTCAGAGATTTCTAGCGTAACTGATCGAGACTTCTATTTAAATCTAGCTCAACTCATCGAGGCTTGATTTAGATCTCTCGACAGGAGTTTTCATAGATTTCTAGCTGAATTTTATGTTGATTTTAACTCGACTTAGATCTGGTGTCAGGAGTTTTATAGCTTAAATTAACGAGATTTCTAGCTTGACTTAGATCTCGTGACAGAAGTTTTTCACTGAGAGTTCTAGCCTAATTTATCAAGATTTCTAACCTGACATAGATCCGGTGACAGGAATTCTCAGAGATTTCTAGATTAACTTATCCAGATTTCTAAGTTGAATTAGATCAGGTGACAGGAAATTTCAGAGATTGCTAGCCGAACTCATCGAACTTGATTTAGATCTCGTGACAGAAACTTTCAGAGATTTCTAGCTTAACTTATCGAGATTTTTAACTTGGATTAGATCTCGTGACAGGAAATATCATACCAGAGATCGCTAGCCGAACTCATCGAACTTGATTTAGATCTCGTGACAGAAATTGTCAGAGATTTCTAGCTTATTTTAATAAGAATTTTAACTTGACTTAGATCTTTTGACAGTAAAACTCAGAGAATTCTAGTTTATGTTTTTGAGATTTCAAACTTGACATAGATCTCGTCACAGGACTTTTTCCGAGATTTTTAGCTTAACTTATCAAGATTTCTACCTTGACTTTCGTGACAGGTATTGTCAAAGATTTGTATCCTAACTGAATGAAAAATCTTAGGTGACATACAACTGGTAACAGAAAATTTCAGGGACTTCTAGCTTAGCATATCGAGATATAAAACTTGATTTTGTCTCGACTTAGATCTGGTGTCAGGAAATCTCAGAGTTTTATAGCTTAAATTATCGAGATTTCTAGCTTGACTTAGATCTCGTGACAGAAGTTTTTCACTGAGAGTTCTAGCCTAATTTATCAAGATTTCTAACCTGACATAGATCCGGTGACAGGAATTCTCAGAGATTTCTAGATTAACTTATCCAGATTTCTAACTTGAATTAGATCAGGTGACAGGAAATTTCAGAGATTGCTAGCCGAACTCATCGAACTTGATTTAGATCTCGTGACAGAAACTTTCAGAGATTTCTAGCTTAACTTATCGAGATTTTTAACTTGGATTAGATCTCGTGACAGGAAATATCATACCAGAGATCGCTAGCCGAACTCATCGAACTTGATTTAGATCTCGTGACAGAAATTTTCAGAGATTTCTAGCTTATTTTAATAAGAATTTTAACTTGACTTAGATCTTTGACAGTAAAACTCAAAGAATTCTAGTTTATGTTTTTGAGATTTCAAACTTGACATAGATCTCGTCACAGGAATTTTTCCGAAATTTTTAGCTTAACTTATCAAGATTTCTACCTTGACTTTCGTGACAGGTATTGTCAAAGATTTGTATCCTAACTGAATGAAAAATCTTAGGTGACATACAACTGGTGACAGAAAATTTCAGGGACTTCTAGCTTAGCATATCGAGATATAAAACTTGATTTTGTCTCGACTTAGATCTGGTGTCAGGAAATCTCAGAGTTTTATAGCTTAAATTATCGAGATTTCTAGCTTGAATTAGATCTCGTGACAGAAGTTTTTCACTGAGATGTCTAGCCTAAATTATCAAGATTTCTAACCTGACATAGATCCGGTGACAGGAATTCTCAGAGATTTCTAGCTTAACTTATCCAGATTTCTAACATGAATTAGATCTTGTGACAGGAAATTTCAGAAATTGCTAGCCGAACTCATCGAACTTGATTTAGATCTCGTGACAGAAACTTTCAGAGATTTCTAGCTTAACTTCTCGAGATTTTTATTTTGAATTAGATCTCGTGACAGGAAATATCATATCAGAGACCGCTAGCCGAACTCATCGACCTGGATTTAGATCTCGTGACAGAAATTTTCAGAGATGTCTAGCTTATTTTAATGAGAGTTTTAACTTGACTTAGATCTTTTGACAGAAAACTCAGAGAATTCTAGTTTAAATTTTTGAGATTTCAAACTTGACATAGATCTCGCGACAGGACTTTTTCCGAGATTTTTAGCTTAACTTATCAAGATTTCTACCTTGACTTTCGTGACAGGTATTGTCAAAGATTTGTATCCTAACTGAATGAAAAATCTTAGGTGACATACAACTGGTGACAGAAAATTTCAGGGACTTCTAGCTTAGCATATCGAGATATAAAACTTGATTTTGTCTCGACTTAGATCTGGTGTCAGGAAATCTCAGAGTTTTATAGCTTAAATTATCGAGATTTCTAGCTTGAATTAGATCTCGTGACAGAAGTTTTTCACTGAGATGTCTAGCCTAAATTATCAAGATTTCTAACCTGACATAGATCCGGTGACAGGAATTCTCAGAGATTTCTAGCTTAACTTATCCAGATTTCTAACATGAATTAGATCTTGTGACAGGAAATTTCAGAAATTGCTAGCCGAACTCATCGAACTTGATTTAGATCTCGTGACAGAAACTTTCAGAGATTTCTAGCTTAACTTCTCGAGATTTTTATTTTGAATTAGATCTCGTGACAGGAAATATCATATCAGAGACCGCTAGCCGAACTCATCGACCTGGATTTAGATCTCGTGACAGAAATTTTCAGAGATGTCTAGCTTATTTTAATGAGAGTTTTAACTTGACTTAGATCTTTTGACAGAAAACTCAGAGAATTCTAGTTTAAATTTTTGAGATTTCAAACTTGACATAGATCTCGCGACAGGACTTTTTCCGAGATTTTTAGCTTAACTTATCAAGATTTCTACCTTGACTTTCGTGACAGGCATTTTCAGAGATTTGTATGCTAACTCAATGAGAAATCAGTGACATACAACTGGTGACAGAAAATATCAGGGTTTTCTAGCTTAAATTATCGAGATTTCTAACTTGACTTAGATCCGGTGACAGGAATTCTCAGACATTTCTAGCTTAACATATCGAGATTTAAATCTTGAATTAGATTTCGTGACAGAAACTTTCAGAGATTTCTAGCTAAACTTAATGAGAATTTCAACTTGACTTAGATCTATTGACAGGAAAACTCAGAGATTTCTAGCTTAAATTATTGAGATTTCTAACTTGACATAGATCTCGTGACAGGATTTTTTCCCGAGATTTCTAGCTTAACTTATCAAGATTTCTAACATGACTTAGTTATCATGACATGAATTTTATCGTGACATGAATTTAACCTGACATAGATCTCGTCACAGGAACTTTCAGAGATTTCTAGCTTAACTCAACGAGACTTCTAACTTGACTTAGATCTCGTGACAGGAAATTTCAGAAACTTCTTGCTTAACTATCGAGATTTCTACCTTGACTTTCGTGACAGGAATTGTCAGAAGTTTATGTCTCAACTCAATGAAATATCTAAATTGGCTTACATCTGGTGACAGAAATTATCAGAAATAAAAGCTTAAATTATCTAGTTTTCTAACTTGACTTAGATTGCGTGACAGATTTTTTCCCTGAGATTTCTTGCTTAATATATCAAGATTTCTAACATTACATAGATCTCGTGACAGAAAAATCAAGAGATTTTCAGCTTAACTTAGCGAGAGATCTTCTTGATTTAGATCTCGTGACGTGAATTTTCAGAGACTTCTAGCTCAACTATTCGAGGCTTGAATTAGATCTCTCGACAGGAATTTTCATAGATTCCTAGCTTAATTTTATGTTGATTTTAACTCGACTTAGATCTGGTGTCAGGAAAACTCAGAAATTTATAGCTTAAACTATGGAAACTTCTAACTTAATTTAAATCTCGTGAGAGGAATTTTCAGAGGTTTCTAGCTTAATTTTATGAGGATTTCAACTCGACTTAGATCTGGTGTCAGGAAATCTCAGAGTTTTATAGCTTAAATTATCGAGATTTATAACTTGACTTAGATCTCGTGACAGAACTTTTTCCCTGAGATTTCTAGCTTAATTTATCAAGATGTATAACATGACATAGATCTCGTGACAGGAGTTTTCAGAGATTACTAGCGTAATTTAGCGAGATATCTTCTTGACTTAGATCTCGTGAAGTGAATTTTCAGAGAATTCTAGCTTAACTCATCGAGACTTCCATTTAACTCTAGCTCAATTCATCGAGGCTTGAGTTAGATCTCTCGACAGGAGTTTTCATAGATTTCTAGCTTAATTTTACGTTGATTTTAACTCAACTTAGATCTGGTGTCAGGAAATCTCACATTTTTATAGCTTAAGCTATCGAGACTTCCATTTTCATCTAAATCTCTTGAGAGGAATTTTCAGAGATTTCTAGCTTAATTTATTGAGGATTTTAACTCGACTTAGATCTGGTGTCAGGAAATCCCAGAGTTTTATATCCTAAACTATCGAGATTTCTAACTTGACTTAGATCTCGTGACAGAACTTTTTCCCTGAGTTTTCTAGCTTAATTTATTAAGATTTCTAACATGAAATAGATCTCGTGACAGGAGTTTTCAGAGATTACTAGCGTAATTTAGCGAGATATCTTCTTGACTTAGATCTCGTGAAGTGGATTTTCAGAGAGTTCTAGCTTAACTCATCGAGACTTCTATTTAACTCTAGCTCAACTCATCGAGGCTTGAGTTAGATCTCTCGACAGGAGTTTTCATAGATTTCTAGCTTAATTTTATGTTGATTTTAACTCGACTTAGATCTGGTGTCAGGAGACCTCAGAGTTTTATAGCTTAAATTATCGAAATTTCTTACTTGACCTAGATCTCGTAACAGAACTTTTTCCCGAGATTTCTAGCTAAAATTTTCAAGATTTCTAACATGACATAGATCCGGTGACAGGAATTCTTAGAGATTTTCAGCTTAACTTATCGAGATTTCTAATTTGAATTAGATCTCGTGACAGGAAATTTCAGAGATTGCTAGCTTAACTTAATGAGAAATTTAACTTGACTTAGATCTATTGACAGAAAAACTCAGAGATTTCTAGCTTAATTTATCAAGATTTCTAACATGAAATAGATCTCGTGACAGGAGTTTTCAGAGATTACTAGCGTAATTTAGCGAGATATCTTCTTGACTTAGATCTCGTGAAGTGGATTTTCAGAGAGTTCTAGCTTAACTCATCGAGACTTCTATTTAACTCTAGCTCAACTCATCGAGGCTTGAGTTAGATCTCTCGACAGGAGTTTTCATAGATTTTTAGCTGAATTTTATGTTGATTTTGTCTCGACTTAGATCTGGTGTCAGGAAATCTCAGAGTTTTATAGCTTAAATTATCGAGATTTCTAGCTTGAATTAGATCTCGTGACAGAAGTTTTTCCCTGATATGTCTAGCCTAAATTATTAAGATTTCTAACCTGACATAGATCCGGTGACAGGAATTCTCAGAGATCTCTAGCTTAACTTATCCAGATTTCTAACATGAATTAGATCTTGTGACAGGAAATTTCAGAGATTGCTAGCCGAACTCATCGAACTTGATTTAGATCTCGTGACAGAAACTTTCAGAGATTTCTAGCTTAACTTCTCGAGATTTTTATTTTGAATTAGATCTCGTGACAGGAAATATCATATCAGAGACCGCTAGCCGAACTCATCGACCTGGATTTAGATCTCGTGACAGAAATTTTCAGAGATGTCTAGCTTATTTTAATGAGAATTTTAACTTGACTTAGATCTTTTGACAGAAAAACTCAGAGAATTCTAGTTTAAATTTTTGAGATTTCAAACTTGACATAGATCTCGAGACAGGACTTTTTCCGAGATTTTTAGCTTAACTTATCAAGATTTCTACCTTGACTTTCGTGACAGGCATTTTCAGAGATTTGTATGCTAACTCAATGAGAAATCAGTGACATACAACTGGTGACAGAAAATATCAGGGTTTTCTAGCTTAAATTATCGAGATTTCTAACTTGACTTAGATCCGGTGACAGGAATTCTCAGAGATTTCTAGCTTAACGTATCGAGATTTAAATCTTGAATTAGATCTCGTGACAGAAACTTTCAGAGATTTCTAACTTAACTTAATGAGAACTTTAACTTGACTTAGATCTATTGACAGGAAAACTCAGAGAAAACTTGTCATAGATTTCCTGACAGGACTTTCTACCGAGATTTTTAGCTTAATTTATCAAAATTTTTAACATGACATAGGTCTCGTGACCGAAATTTTTAGAGATTTCCAGCTTGACTTAGCGAGAAATCTTCTGGACCTAGATCTCGTGACTTGAATTTCCAGAGATTTCTAGCTTAACTCATCGAGACTTCTAACTTAACTTAGATTTCGTGAAAGAAACTTTCAGAGATTTCTAGCTTAACTTAATGAGAATTTCAACTTGACTTAGATCTATTGACAGGAAAACTCAGAGATTTCTAGCTTAAATTATTGAGATTTCTAACTTGACATAGATATCGTGACATGAATCTCAAGAGATTGCTAGATAAACTCGTCGAGATTTCTAACTTGACTTAGATCCGGTGACAGGAACTCTCAGAGATTTCTAGTTTAACTTATCGAGATTTCTAATTTGAATTAGATCACTAGACAGGAAGATTCAGAGAATGTTAGCCGAACTCATCGAACTCGTGACAGGATTTTTTCACGAGATTTCTAGCTTAACTTATCAAGATTTCTAACATGACTTAGATATCGTGACATGAATTTCAAGAGATTGCTGGATAAACTCGTCGAGATTTCTAACTTGACTTAGATCCGGTGACAGGAACTCTCAGAGATTTCTAGCTTAACTTATCGAGATTTCTAATTTGAATTAGATCACTAGACAGGAAGATTCAGAGAATGTTAGCCGAACTCATCGAACTTGATTTAGATTTCGTGACAGAAATTTTCAGAGATTTCTAGCTTAACTTAATGAGAATTTTAACTTGACTTAGATCTATTGACAGGAAAACTCAGAGATTTCTAGCTTAAATTTTTGAGATTTCAAACTTGACATAGATCTCGTGACAGGATTGTTTCCCGAGATTTTTAGCTCTTGAACTCATCGAATTTCTGACCGAAATTTTCAGAGATTTCCAGCTTAACTTAGCGAGAAATCTTCTTGACCTAGATCTCGTGACTTGAATTTCCAGAGATTTCTAGCTTAACTCATCGAGACTTCTAACTTAACTTAGATTTCGTGAAAGAAACTTTCAGAGATTTCTAGCTTAACTTAATGAGAATTTCAACTTGACTTAGATCTATTGACAGGAAAACTCAGAGATTTCTAGCTTAAATTATTGAGATTTCTAACTTGACATAGATATCGTGACATGAATTTCAAGAGATTGCTAGATAAACTCGTCGAGATTTCTAACTTGACTTAGATCCGGTGACAGGAACTCTCAGAGATTTGTAATTTAACTTATCGAGATTTCTAATTTGAATTAGATCACTAGACAGGAAGATTCAAAGAATGTTAGCCGAACTCATCGAACTCGTGACAGGATTTTTTCCCGAGATTTCTAGCTTAACTTATCAAGATTTTTTAACATGACTTAGATATCGTGACATGAATTTCAAGAGATTGCTAGATAAACTCGTCGAGATTTCTAACTTGACTTAGATCCGGTGACAGGAACTCTCAGAGATTTCTAGCTTAACTTATCGAGATTTTCAATTTGAATTAGATCACTAGACAGGAAGATTCAGAGAATGTTAGCCGAACTCATCGAACTTGATTTAGATTTCGTGACAGAAATTTTCAGAGATTTTTTAGCTTAACTTAATGAGAATTTTAACTTGACTTAGATCTATTGACAGGAAAACTCAGAGATTTCTAGCTTAAATTTTTGAGATTTCAAACTTGACATAGATCTCGTGAGAGGATTGTTTCCCGAGATTTTTAGCTTAACTTATCAAGATATATAACCTGACATAGATTTCGGGACAGGAATTTTCAGAGATTACTAGCGTAACTTAGCGAGATTTTTTCTTGACTTAGATCTCGTGACAGGAATTTTCAGAGATTTCTAGCTTAACTCAGCGAGACATTCTATCTTGACTTAGATCTCGTGGCAGGAGTTTTCAGAAACTTCGTCCTCAACTTATCGAGATTTCTAACTTGTATTTCGTGACAGGCATTGTCAGAAGTTTCTATCTTAACTCAATGAGTTTTCTAAATTGACTTACATCTGGTGACAGAAATTATCAGAAAAAAAAGCTTAACTTATCGAGTTTTCTAACTTGACTTAGACATCTTGAGAGGAATTTTTATCTGAGATTTCTAGCTTATTTTTATGAGGATTTTAACTCGACTTAGATCTGGTGTCAGGAAATCTCAGAGTTTTATAGCTTAATTTATCGAGATTTCTAACTTGACTTAGATCTCGTGACCGAATTTTTTCTCTGAGTTTTTTAGCTTAATTTATCAAGATTTCTAACTTGACATAGATCCGGTGACAAGAAATTTTAAAGATTGCTAGCCGAAACTCATCGAATTGATTTAGATCTCGTGACAGAAACTTTCAGAGATTTCTAGCTTAACTTATTGCGAATTTTAAGTTATTGCTAGCCGAAACTCATCGAATTGACTTAGATCTATTGACAGAAAAACTCAGAGACTGCTAGCCGAAACTCATCGAATTGACTTAGATCTATTGACAGAAAAACTCAGAGACTTCTAGCTTAAAATATTGAGATTTCAAACTTGACATAGATCTCGTGACAGGAGTTTTTCCCGAAATTTGTAGCTTAAATTATCAAGATATCTAACATGACATAGATCTCCTGACAGGAACTTGCAGAGATTACTAGCGTATCTTAGCGAGATATCTTGTTGACTTATATCTCGTGACAGGAATTTTCAAAAACTTCTTGCTTTACTTATCGAGATTTCTAACTTGTATTTCGTGACAGGCATTGTCAGAAGTTTATCTCTTAACTCAATGAGATTTCTAACTTGACTTACATCTGGTGACTGAAATTATCAGAAAAAAAAGCTTAACTTATCGAGTTTTCTAACTTGACTTAGACATCGTGAGGGGAATTTTTATCTGAGATTTCTAGCTTAATTTTATGAGGATTTTAACTCGACTTAGATCTGGTGTCAGGAAATCTCAGAGTTTTATAGCTTAACTTATCGAGATTTCTAACTTGACTTAGATCTCGTGACCGAATTTTTTCTCTGAGTTTTCTAGCTTAATTTATCAAGATTTCTAACTTGACATAGATCCGATGACAAGAAATTTTAAAGATTGCTAGCCGAAACTCATCGAATTGATTTAGATTTCGTGACAGAAACTTTCAGAGATTTCTAGCTTAACTTATTGCGAATTTTAACTTGACTTAGATCTATTGACAGAAAAACTCGGAGACTTCTAGCTTAAATTATTGAGATTTCAAACTTGACATAGATCTCGTGACATGAGTTTTTCCCGAAATTTGTAGCTTAATTTATCAAGATATCTAACATGACATAGATCTCCTGACAGGAACTTGCAGAGGTTACTAGCGTATCTTAGCGAGATATCTTGTTGACTTATATCTCGTGACAGGAATTTTCAAAAACTTCTTGCTTTACTTATCGAGATTTCTACCTTGACTTTTGTGACAGGCATTGTCAGAAGTTTCAATCTTAACTCATGAGATTTCTAACTTGAATTACATCTGGTGACTGAAATTATCAGAAATAAAAGCTTAACTTATCGAGTTTTCTAACATGACATAGATCTCCTGACAGGAACTTGCAGAGATTACTAGCGTATCTTAGCGAGATATCTTGTTGACTTATATCTCGTGACAGGAATTTTCAAAAACTTCTTGCTTTACTTATCGAGATTTCTAACTTGTATTTCGTGACAGGCATTGTCAGAAGTTTATCTCTTAACTCAATGAGATTTCTAACTTGACTTACATCTGGTGACTGAAATTATCAGAAAAAAAAGCTTAACTTATCGAGTTTTCTAACTTGACTTAGACATCGTTGACAGAAACTTTGACATGGGTAAAACATGGGTAAAAAAGACCCATGATCATTTGGCCTAAAGTACAAGTATTTCAAAGAAACCCCCATTTATTCAACAAATGAAAACAATACTATGAAGACCTCCCGAACAACAATAAAATAGCCCTCAACAATTTTTGCTTAAAATCAACCCACTTGTCAAAAAATCAATAAATAATTCGACCACACTTGAATTTCGCCTCAAAACTTGAGCTTAACTTATCGAGTTTTCTAACTTGACTCATACCTCGTGAGAGGAATTTTCGGAAGTTTCTAGCTTAATTTTATGAGGATTTTAACTCGACTTGGATCTGGTGTCAGGAAATCTCAGAGTTTTATAGCTTAAATTATCGAGATTTCTAACATGACATAGATCTCGTGACAGGAACTTTCAGAGATTACTTGCGTATCTTAGCGAGATATCTTCATGACCTAGATCTCGTGACAGGAATTTTGAGAGATTTCTAGCTTAAGTCAACGAGACTTCTAAGTTGACTTAGATCTCGTGACAGGGATTTTCAGAAACTTCTTGCTTAACTTATCGAGATTTCTACCCTGAATTTCGTGACAGGCAATGCCAGAAGTTTCTATCTTAACTCAATGAGATTTCTAATTGGTTAACATCTGGTGACAGAAACTATCAGAAACAAAAGCTTAACTTATCGAGTTTTATAACTTGACTTAGATCGCGTGAGACGAAATTTCGGAGATATCTAGCTTAATCTAATGACAATTTAAACTTGACTTAGATCTATTGACAGATAAACTCAGAGATTTCTAGCTTAAATTATTGAGATTTCAAACTTGACATAGATCTCGTGACATGATTTTTTCCCGAGATTTTTAGCTTAATTTATCAAGATATCTAACATGACATAGATCTCGTGACAGGAACTTTCAGAGATTTTTAGCGTATCTTAGCGAGATATCTTCTTGACTTTGATCCTGTGTCAGGAATTTTCAGAAAAGTCTTGCTTAACTTATCGAAATTTCTACCTTGACTTTCGTTACAGGCATTGTCAGAGGTTTCTAACTGAACTCAATGAGATTTCTAACTTGGATTACATCTGGTGACAGAAATTATCAGAAAAAAAGCTTTTTCTATCGAATTTTCTATTTTGAGTTAGATCTCGTGAGAGGAAATTTCAGAGATTTCTAGACTAATTTTATGAGGATTTTAACTCGACATAAGCCTGGTGTAAGAAAATCTCAGAGTTTTATAGCTTAAATTATCGAGATTTCTAACTTGACTTAGATCTCGTAGCAAAATTTTTTCCTTTAGATTTCAAGCTTAAATCATCTAGATTTCTAACTTGACATAGATCTCGTGACATGATTTTTTCCCGAGGTTTTTAGCTTAATTTATCAAGATATCTAACATGACATAGATCTCGTGACAGGAACTTTCAGAGATTATTAGCGTTTCTTAGCGAGATATCTTCTTGACTTTGATCCCGTGACAGGAATTTTCAGAAACTTCTTGCTTAACTTATCGAGATTTCTACCTTGACTTTCGTTACAGGCATTGTCAGAAGTTTCTATCTGAGCTCAATGAGATTTCTAACTTGGTTTACATCTGGTGACAGAAATTATCAGAAAAAAAAGCTTAATTTATCGAATTTTTTTTGAATTAGATCTCGTGAGAGGAAATTTCAGAGATTTCTAGCCTAATTTTATGAGGATTTTAACTCGACATAAGCCTGGTGTAAGGAAATCTGTCTCAGAGTTGTATAGCTTAAATTATCGAGATTTCTTACTTGACTTAGATCTCGTGACAGAATTTTTTCCTTTAGATTTCTAGCTTAAATTATCTAGATTTCTAACTTGTCTTAGATCTCGTGACAGAAGTTTTTCCCTGAGATATCTAGCTTAACTTATCAAGATTTCTAACATGACATAGATCTCGTGACAGAAAATTTCAGAGATTTCCATCTTAACTTAGTGAGAGATCTTCTTGTCTTCTATTTAACTCTAGTTTAACTCATCGAGACTTGATTTAGATCTCTCGACAGGACTTTACATCGATTTCTAGCTTAATTTTATGAGGATTTTAACTTTACTCAGAACTGGTGTCAGGAAATTTCAGAGTTTTATAGCTTAAATTATCGAGATTACTAACTTGACTTAGATCTCGTGACAGAAATGTTTCCCTGAGATCTCTAGCTTAACTTATCGAGATTTCTAACATGACATAGATCTCGTGACAGGAAATTTCAGAGATTGCTAGCCGAACTCATCGAACTCGATTTAGATCTCGTGACAGAAATTTTCAGAGATTTCTAGCTTAATTTAATGAAAATTTTAACTTGACTTAGATCTGGTGACAGGAAAAACAGAGATTTTTAGCTTAATTTATCAAGATATCTAACATGACATAGATCTCGTGCAGGAATTTCAGAGATTATTAGCGTATCTTAGCGAGATATCTTCTTGACTTTGATCCCGTGACAGGAATTTTCAGAAACTTCTTGCTTACCTTATCGAGATTTCAACCTTGACTTTCGTTACAGGCCTTGTCAGAAGTTTCTATCTGAATTCAATGAGATTTCTAACTTGGTTTACATCTGGTGACAGAAATTATCAGAAAAAAAGCTTAATTTATCGAATTTTCTATTTTGAATTAGATCTCGTGAGAGGAAATTTCAGACATTTCTAGCCTAATTTTATGAGAATTTTAACTAGACATAAGCCTGGTGTAAAAAAATCTCAGAGTTGTATAGCTCAAATTATCGAGATTTCTAACTTGACTTAAATCTCGTGACAGAATTTTTTCCTTTAGATTTCTAGCTTAAATTATCTAGATTTCAACTTGTCTTAGATCTCGTGACAGAAGTTTTTCCCTGAGATATCTAGCTTAACTTATCAAGATTTCTAACATGACATAGATCTCGTGACAGGAAATTTCAGAGATTGCTAGCCGAACTCATCGAACTCGATTTAGATCTCGTGACAGAAATTTTCAGAGATTTCTAGCTTAATTTAATGAAAATTTTAACTTGACTTAGATCTGGTGACAGGAAAAACAGAGATTTTTAGCTTAATTTATCAAGATATCTAACATGACATAGATCTCGTGCAGGAATTTCAGAGATTATTAGCGTATCTTAGCGAGATATCTTCTTGACTTTGATCCCGTGACAGGAATTTTCAGAAACTTCTTGCTTACCTTATCGAGATTTCTACCTTGACTTTCGTTACAGGCCTTGTCAGAAGTTTCTATCTGAATTCAATGAGATTTCTAACTTGGTTTACATCTGGTGACAGAAATTATCAGAAAAAAAGCTTAATTTATCGAATTTTCTATTTTGAATTAGATCTCGTGAGAGGAAATTTCAGACATTTCTAGCCTAATTTTATGAGAATTTTAACTAGACATAAGCCTGGTGTAAAAAAATCTCAGAGTTGTATAGCTCAAATTATCGAGATTTCTAACTTGACTTAAATCTCGTGACAGAATTTTTTCCTTTAGATTTCTAGCTTAAATTATCTAGATTTCAACTTGTCTTAGATCTCGTGACAGAAGTTTTTCCCTGAGATATCTAGCTTAACTTATCAAGATTTCTAACATGACATAGATCTCGTGACAGAAAATTTCAGAGATTTCCATCTTAACTTAGTGAGAGATCTTCTTGTCTTCTATTTAACTCTAGTTTAACTCATCGAGACCTGATTTAGATCTCCCGACAGGAATTTTCATCGATTTCTAGCTTAATTTTATGAGGATTTTAACTTGACTCAGAACTGGTGTCAAGAAATTTCAGAGTTTTATAGCTTAAATTATCGAGATTACTAACTTGACTTAGATCTCGTGACAGAAATTTTTCCCTGAGATATCTAGCTTAACTAATCAAGATTTCTAACATGACATAGATCTCGTGACAGGAAAATTTAGAGATTGCTAGCCGAACTCATCGAACTCGATTTAGATCTCGTGACAGAAATTTTCAGAGATTTCTAGCTTAATTTAATGAAAATTTTAACTCGATTAGATCTGGTGTCAGGAAATCCCAGAGTTTTATAGCTTAAATTATCGAGATTTCTAACTTGACTTAGATCTCGTGACAGAATTTTTTCCCTGAGATTTCTAGCTTAATTTATCAAGATATCTAACATGATATAGATCTCGTGACAGGAACTGTCAGAGATTACTTGCTTATCTTAGCGAGATATCTTCTTGACATAGATCTCGTGACAGGAATTTTCGGAGATTTCTAGCTTAACTCAACGAGACTTCTATCTTGACTTAGATCTCGTGACAGGAATTTTCAGAAACTTCTTGCTTCACTATCGAGTTTTCTACCTTGACTTTTGTGACAGGCATTGTCAGAAGTTTCTGTCTCAACTCAATGAGATTTCTAAATTGGCTTACATCTGGTGACAGAAATTATCAGAAAAAAGCTTAAATTGTCTAGTTTTCTAACTTGACTTAGATTGCGTGACATATTTTTTCCCTGAGATTTCTTGCTTAGTATATCAAGATTTCTAACATGACATAGATCTCGTGACAGAAAAATCCAGAGATTTCCAGCTTAAATTAGCGAGATATCTTCTTGACTTAGATCTCGTGACAGGAATTTTGAGAGAATTCTAGCTTAACTCATCAAGACTTCTTTTTAACTCTAGCTCAACTCATCGAGGCTTGATTTAGATCTCTCGACAGGAGTTTTCATAGATTTCTAGCTTAATTTTATGTTGATTTTAACTCGACTTAGATCTGGTGTCAGGAAATCTCAGAGTTTTATAGCTTAAACTATCGAGACTTCTATTTTGATTTAAATCTCGTGAGAGGAATTTTCAGAGATTTCTAGCTTAATTTTATGAGCATTTTAACTCGATTAGATCTGGTGTCAGGAAATCCCAGAGTTTGATAGCTTAAATTATCGAGATTTCTAACTTGACTTAGATCTCGTGACAGAATTTTTTCCCTGAGATTTCCAGCTTAATTTATCAAGATTTCTAACATGACATACATCTCGACTTATATATCTTCTTGACTTAGATCTCGTGACAGGAAAATTCAGAGATTGCTAGCCGAACTCATCGAACTCAATTTAGATCTCGTGACAGAAATTTTCAGAGATTTCTAGCTTAATTTAATGAAAATTTTAACTTGACTTAGATCTGGTGACAGGAAAAACAGAGATTTTTAGCTTAAATTATTGAGAATTCAAACTTGACATAGATCTCGTGACGGGATTTTTCCCGAGATTTTCAGCTTATTTTATCAAGATATCTAACATGACATAGATCTCGTGACAGGAACTTTCAGAGATTACTTGCGTATCTTAGCGAGATATCTTCTTGACTTAGATCTCGTGACAGGAATTTTCGGAGATTTCTAGCTTAACTCAACGAGACTTCTATCTTGACTTAGATCTCGTGACAGGAATTTTCAGAAACTTCTTGCTTCACTATCGAGTTTTCTACCTTGACTTTTGTGACAGGCATTGTCAGAAGTTTCTGTCTCAACTCAATGAGATTTCTAAATTGGCTTACATCTGGTGACAGAAATTATCAGAAAAAAGCTTAAATTGTCTAGTTTTCTAACTTGACTTAGATTGCGTGACATATTTTTTCCCTGAGATTTCTTGCTTAGTATATCAAGATTTCTAACATGACATAGATCTCGTGACAGAAAAATCCAGAGATTTCCAGCTTAAATTAGCGAGATATCTTCTTGACTTAGATCTCGTGACAGGAATTTTGAGAGAATTCTAGCTTAACTCATCAAGACTTCTTTTTAACTCTAGCTCAACTCATCGAGGCTTGATTTAGATCTCTCGACAGGAGTTTTCATAGATTTCTAGCTTAATTTTATGTTGATTTTAACTCGACTTAGATCTGGTGTCAGGAAATCTCAGAGTTTTATAGCTTAAGCTATCGAGACTTCTATTTTGATTTAAATCTCGTGAGAGGAATTTTCAGAGATTTCTAGCTTAATTTTATGAGCATTTTAACTCGATTAGATCTGGTGTCAGGAAATCCCAGAGTTTGATAGCTTAAATTATCGAGATTTCTAACTTGACTTAGATCTCGTGACAGAATTTTTTCCCTGAGATTTCCAGCTTAATTTATCAAGATTTCTAACATGACATACATCTCGACTTATATATCTTCTTGACTTAGATCTCGTGACAGGAAAATTCAGAGATTGCTAGCCGAACTCATCGAACTCAATTTAGATCTCGTGACAGAAATTTTCAGAGATTTCTAGCTTAATTTAATGAAAATTTTAACTTGACTTAGATCTGGTGACAGGAAAAACAGAGATTTTTAGCTTAAATTATTGAGAATTCAAACTTGACATAGATCTCGTGACGGGATTTTTCCCGAGATTTTCAGCTTATTTTATCAAGATATCTAACATGACATAGATCTCGTGACAGGAACTTTCAGAGATTACTTGCGTATCTTAGCGAGATATCTTCTTGACTTAGATCTCGTGACAGGAATTTTCATAGATTTTTAGCTTAATTTTATGTTGATTTTAACTCGATTTAGATCTGGTGTCAGGAAATCTCAGAGTTTTATAGCTTAAACTATCGAGACTTCTATTTTGATTTAAATCTCGTGAGAGGAATTTTCAGAGATTTCTAGCTTAATTTTATGAGCATTTTAACTCGATTAGATCTGGTGTCAGGAAATCCCAGAGTTTGATAGCTTAAATTATCGAGATTTCTAACTTGACTTAGATCTCGTGACAGAATTTTTTCACTGAGATTTCTAGCTTAAATTATCAAGATTTTTAACATGACATAGATCTCGTAACAGGAAATTTTAGAGATTACTAGCGTAATTTAGCGAGATATCTTCTTGACTTAGATCTCGTGACAGGAATTTTCAGAGAACTCTAGCTTAACTCATCGAGACTTCTTTTTAACTCTAGCTCAACTCATCGAGGCTTGATATAGATCTCTCGACAGAAGTTTTCATAGATTTCTAGCTTAATTTTATTAGCATTTTAACTCGATTAGATCTGGTGTCAGGAAATCCCAGAGTTTGATAGCTTAAATTATCGAGATTTCTAACTTGACTTAGATCTCGTGACAGAATTTTTTCCCTGAGATTTCCAGCTTAATTTATCAAGATTTCTAACATGACATAGATCTCGTAACAGGAATTTTTAGAGATTACTAGCGTAATTTAGCGAGATATCTTCTTGACTTAGATCTCGTGACAGGAAAATTCAGAGATTGCTAGCCGAACTCATCGAACCCGATTTAGATCTCGTGGCAGAAATTTTCAGAGATTTCTAGCTCAATTTAATGAAAATTTTAACTTGACTTAGATCTGGTGACAGGAAAAACAGAGATTTTTAGCTTAAATTATTGAGAATTCAAACTTGACATAGATCTCGTGACGGGATTTTTCCCGAGATTTTCAGCTTATTTTATCAAGATATCTAACATGACATAGATCTCGTGACAGGAACTTTCAGAGATTACTTGCGTATCTTAGCGAGATATCTTCTTGACTTAGATCTCGTGACAGGAATTTTCATAGATTTTTAGCTTAATTTTATGTTGATTTTAACTCGATTTAGATCTGGTGTCAGGAAATTTCAGAGTTTTATAGCTTAAACTATCGAGACTTCTATTTTGATTTAAATCTCGTGAGAGGAATTTTCATAGATTTCTAGCTTAATTTTATGAGCATTTTAACTCGATCAGATCTGGTGTCAGGAAATCCCAGAGTTTGATAGCTTAAATTATCGAGATTTCTAACTTGAATTGGATCTCGTGACAGAATTTTTTCACTGAGATTTCTAGCTTAAATTACCAGAGATTTCTAACATGACATAGATCTCGTAACAGGAATTTTTAGAGATTACTAGCGTAATTTAGCGAGATATCTTCTTGACTTAGATCTCGTGACAGGAATTTTCAGAGAATTCTAGCTTAACTCATCGAGACTTCTTTTTAACTCTAGCTCAACTCATCGAGGCTTGATTTAGATCTCTCGACAGGAGTTTTCATAGATTTCTAGCTTAATTCTATGTTGATTTTAACTCGGCTTAGATCTGGTGTCAGGAAATCTCAGAGTTTTATAGCTTAAACTATCGAGAATTCTATTTTGATTTAAATCTCGTGAGAGGAATTTTCAGAGATTTCTAGCTTAATTTTATGAGGATTTTAATTCGACTTAGATCTGGTGTCAGGAGACCTCAGAGTTTTATAGCTAAAACTATCGAGACTTCTAACTTGATTTAAGTCTCGTGAGAAGAAATTTCAGAGATTTCTGGCTGAATTTTATGAGGATTTTAACTCGATTTAGATCTGGTGTCAGGAAATCTCAGAGTTTTATAGCTTAAATTATCGAAACTTCTAACTTGACTTAGATCTCGCGACAGAATTTTCTCCGTGAGATTTCTAGCTTAATTTATCAAGATTTTTAACATGACATAGATCTCGTGACAGGAATTTTCAGAGGTTACTAGCGTAATTTAGCGAGATATCTCCTTGACTTAGATCTCGTGACAAAATTATTTCCCTGAGATTTTTAGCTTAATTTATCAAGATTTCTAACATGACATAGATCTCGTGACAGAAAATTCCAGAGATTTTCAGCTTAACATAGCGAGAGATCTTCTTGATTCAGATCTCGTGAAGTGAATTTTCAGAGAATTCCAGCTTAACTCATCGAGACTTCTGTTTAACTCTAGCTCAACTTATCGAGGCTTGATTTAGATCCCTCGACAGGAGTTTTCATAGATTTCTAGCTTAATTTTATGTTGATTTTAACTCGACTTAGATCTGGTGTCAGGAGACCTCAGAGTGTTATAGCTCAAACTATCGAGACTTCTAACTTGATTTAGATCTCGTGAGAAGAATTTTCAGAGATTTCTAGCTGAATTTTATGAGGATTTCAACTCGATTTAGAGCTGGTGTCAGGAAAACTCAGAGTTTTATAGCTTAAATTATCGAGATTTATAACTTGATTTAAATCGCGTGAGAGTCATTTTCAGAGGTTTCTAGCTTGATTTTATTAAGATTTCAACTCGACTTAGATCTGGTGTCAGGAAAACTCAGAGTTTTATAGCTTAAATTATCGAGATTTATAACTTGACTTAGATCTCGTGACAGAGCTTTTTCCCTGAGATTTCTAGCTAAATTTATCAAGATTTCTAACATGACATAGATCTCGTGACAGAAAATCCAGAGTTTTCCAGCTTAACTTAGCGAGAGACCTTCTTGACTTAGATCTCGTGAAATGAATTTTCAGAGAAGTCTAGCTTATCTCATCGAGACTTCTATTTAACTCTAGCTCAATTCATCGAGGCTTGATTTAGATCTCTCGACAGGAGTTTTCATTGATTTCTAGCTTAATTTTTTGTTGATTTTAACTCGAATTAGATCTGGTGTCAGGAAAACTCAGAGTTTTATAGCTTAAACTATCGAGACTTCTAACTGATTTAAATCTCGTGAGAGGAATTTTCAGAAATTTCTAGCTTAATTTCATCAGGATTTTAACTCGATTAGATCTGGTGTCAGGAAATCCCAGAGTTTTATAGCTTAAATTATCGAGATTTCTAACTTGACTTAGATCTCGTGACAGAACTTTTTCCCTGAGATTTCTAGCTTAATTTATCAAGATTTCTACCTTGACTTTCGTGACAGGCATTTTCAGAGATTTGTATCCTAACACAATGAAAAATCAGTGACATACAACTGGTGACAGAAAATATCAGGGACTTCTAGCTTAAATTATCGAGATTTCTAACTTGACTTAGATCCGGTGACAGGAATTCTCAGAGATTTCTAGCTTAACATATCGAGATTTAAATCTTGATTTAGATCTAGTGACAGAAACTTTCAGAGAAGATTCTTCAGAGAAGAAACTTCAGAAGATTCACAGAAATTTAGCCGAACTCATCGAACTTGATTTAGATTTTGTGACAGAAACTTTCAGAGATTTCTAGCTTAACTTATCGAGATTTCTAAAATAAATTAGATCTCGTGACAGAAAAATTCAGAGGTTGCTAACCGAACTCATCGAACTTGATTTAGATCTCGTGACAGAAGCTTTCAGAGATTTCTAGCTTAACTTAATGAGAACTTTAACTTGACTTAGATCTATTGACAGGAAAACTCAGAAAAAACTTGTCATAGATTTCGTGACAGGAATTTCTACCGAGATTTTTAGCTTAATTTATCAAATTTTTTTAACATGACATAGGTCTCGTGACTGAAATTTTCAGAGATTTCCAGCTTAACTTAGCGAGAAATCTTCTTGACCTAGATCTCGTGACTTGAATTTCCAGAGATTTTTAGCTTAACTCATTGAGACTTCTAACTTAACTTAGATTTCGTGACAGAAACTTTCAGAGATTTCTAGCTTAACTTAATGAGAATTTCAACTTGACTTAGATCTATTGACAGGAAAACTCAGATATTTCTAGCTTAAATTATTGAGATTTCTAACTTGAAATAGATCTCGTGACAGGATTTTTTCCCGAGATTTCTAGCTTAACTTATCAAGGTTTCTAACATGACTTAGATATCGTGACATGAATTTCAAGAGATTGCTAGCCTAACTCATCGAGATTTCTAACTTGACTTAGATCCGGTGACAGGAACTCTCAGAGATTTCTAGCTTAACTTATCGAGATTTCTAATTTGAATTAGATCACTAGACAGGAAGATTCAGAGAATGTTAGCCGAACTCATCGAACTTGGTTTAGATTTTGGGACAGAAACTTTCAGAGATTTCTAGCTTAACTTAATGAGAATTTTAATTTGACTTAGATCTATTGACTGGAAAACTCAGAGATTTCTAGCTTAAATTTTTGAGATTTCAACCTTGACATAGATCTCGTGACAGGATTTTCTCCCGAGATTTTTAGCTTAACTTATCAAGATATCTAACCTGACATAAACTTCGTGACAGGAATTTTCGGAGATTACTAGCGTAACTTAGCGAGATATCTTCTTGACTTAGATCTCGTGACAGGAATTTTCAGAGATTTCTAGCTTAACTTAATGAGAATTTCAACTTGACTCAGATCTATTGACAGGAAAACTCAGCTATTTCTAGCTTAAATTATTGAGATTTCTAACTTGACATAGATCTCGTGACAGAATGTTTTCCCGAGATTTCTAGCTTAACTTATCAAGGTTTATAACATGACTTAGATATCGTGACATGAATTTCAAGAGATTGCTAGCCTAACTCATCGAGATTTCTAAGTTGACTTAGATCCGTTGACAGGAACTCTCAGAGATTTCTAGCTTAACTTATCGCGATTTCTAATTTGAATTAGATCACTAGACAGGAAGATTCAGAGAATGTTAGCCGAACTCATCGATATTGATTTAGATTTTGTGACAGAAACTTTCAGAGATTTCTAGCTTAACTTATCGAGATTTCTAAAATAAATTAGATCTCGTGACAGAAAAATTCAGAGGTTGCTAACCGAACTCATCGAACTTGATTTAGATCTCGTGACAGAAACTCTCAGAGATTTCTAGCTTAACTTAATGAGAACTTTAACTTGACTTAGATCTATTGACAGGAAAACTCAGAAAAAACTTGTCATAGATTTCGTGACAGGAATTTCTACCGAGATTTTTAGCTTAAGTTATCAAAATTTTTTAACATGACATAGGTCTCGTGACCGAAATTTTCAGAGATTTCCAGCTTAACTTAGCGAGAAATCTTCTTGACCTAGATCTCGTGACTTGAATTTCCAGAGATTTCTAGCTTAACTCATCGAGACTTCTAACTTAACTTAGATTTCGTGACAGAAACTTTCAGAGATTTCTAACTTAACTTAATGAGAATTTCAACTTGACTTAGATCTATTGACAGGAAAACTCAGATATTTCTAGCTTAAATTATTGAGATTTCTAACTTGACATAGATCTCGTGACAGGATTTTTTCCCGAGATTTCTAGCTTAACTTATCAAGGTTTCTAACATGACTTAGATATCGTGACATGAATTTCAAGAGATTGCTAGCCTAACTCATCGAGATTTCTAACTTGACTTAGATCCGGTGACAGGAACTCTCAGAGATTTCTAGCTTAACTTATCGAGATTTCTAATTTGAATTAGATCACTAGACAGGAAGATTCAGAGAATGTTAGCCGAACTCATCGAACTTGGTTTAGATTTTGGGACAGAAATTTTCAGAGATTTCTAGCTTAACTTAATGAGAATTTTAACTTGACTTACATCTGGTGACAGAAATTATCAGAAAAAAAAGCTTAACTTCGAGTTTTCTAACTTGACTTAGACCTCGTGAGAGGAATTTTCGGAGACTACTAGCTTAACTTATCAAGATATCTAACCTGACATAGACTTCGTGACAGGAATTTTCGGAGATTACTAGCGTAACTTAGCGAGATATCTTCTTGACTTAGATCTCGTGACAGGAATTTTCAGAGATTTCTAGCTTAACTCAGCGAGACTTTCTACCTTGACTTAGATCTCGTGGCAGGAATTTTCAGAAACTTCGTCCTTAACTTATCGAGATTTCTAATTTGTATTTCTTGAGAGGCATTGTCAGAAGTTTTTATCTTAACTCAATGAGATTTCTAACTTGAATTACATCTGGTGACAGAAATTATCAGAAAAAAAAGCTTAACTTCGAGTTTTCTAACTTGACTTAGACCTCGTGAGAGCAATTTTTCTCTGAGGATTCTAGCTTAATTTTATGAGGATTTTAACTCGACTTAGATCTGGTGTCAGGAAATCTCAGAGTCTTATAGCTTAACTTATCGAGATTTCTAACTTGACTTAGATCTCGTGACCGAATTTTTTCTCTGAGATTTCTAGCTCAATTTATCAAGATTTCTAACTTGACATAGATCCGGTGACAAGAAATTTTAGAGATTTCTAGCCGAAACTCATCGAATTGATTTAGATCTCGTGACAGAAACTTTCAGAGATTTCTAGCTTAACTTATTGCGAATTTTAACTTGACTTAGATCTATTGACAGAAAAACTCGGAGACTTCTAGCTTAAATTATTGAGATTTCAAACTTGACATAGATCTCGTGACATGAGTTTTTCCCGAAATTTGTAGCTTAATTTATCAAGATATCTAATTTGACATAGATCTCGTGACAGGAACTTGCAGAGATTACTTGCGTATCCTAGCGAGATATCTTGTTGACCTATATCTCGTGACAGGAACTTTCAGAAACTTCTTGCTTAACTTATCGAGATTTCTACCTTGACTTTTGTGACAGGCATTGTCAGAAGTTTCTATCTTAACTCAATGAGATTTCTAACTTGACTTATATCTGGTCACAGAAATTATCAGAAATAAAAGCTTAACTTATCGAATTTTCTAACTTGACTTAGAATTCGTGAGAGGAATTTTTGGAGATTTGTAGCTTAATTTTATGAGGATTTTAACTCGACTTAGATCTGGTGTCAGGAAATCTCAGAGTTTTATATCTTAACTTTTCGAGATTTCTATCTTGCCTTAGATCTCGTGACCGAATTTTTTCTCTGAGATTTCTAGCTTATTTTGACAAGATTTCTAACTTGCCATAGATCCGGTGACAAGAAAATTTAGAGATTGCTAGCCGAACTCATCGAATTGACTTAGATCTCGTGACAGAAACTTTGACATGGGTAAAACATGGGTAAAAAAGACCCATGATCATTTGGCCTAAAGTACAAGAATTTCAAAGATACCCCCATTTATTCAACAAATGAAAACAATACTATGAAGACCTCCCGAACACCAATAAAATAGCCCTCAACAATTTTTGCTTAAAATCAACCCACTTGTCAAAAAATCAATAAATAATTCGACCACACTTGAATTTCGCCTCAAAACTTGAGCTTAACTTATCGAGTTTTCTAACTTGACTCATACCTCGTGAGAGGAATTTTCGGAAGTTTCTAGCTTAATTTTATGAGGATTTTAACTCGACTTAGATCTGGTGTCAGGAAATCTCAGAGTTTTATATCTTAACTTTTCGAGACTTCTATCTTGCCTTAGATCTCGTGACCGATTTTTTTCTCTGAGATTTCTAGCTTATTTTGACAAGATTTCTAACTTGCCATAGATCCGGTGACAAGAAAATTTAGAGATTGCTAGCCGAACTCATCGAATTGATTTAGATCTCGTGACAGAAACTTTGACATGGGTAAAACATGGGTAAAAAAGACCCATGATCATTTGGCCTAAAGTACAAGAATTTCAAAGAGACCCCCATTTATTCAACAAATGAAAACAATACTATGAAGACCTCCCGAACACCAATAAAATAGCCCTCAACAATTTTTGCTTAAAATCAACCCACTTGTCAAAAAACCAATAAATAATCCGACCTCACTTGAATTTCGCCTCAAAACTTGAGCTTAACTTATCGAGTTTTCTAACTTGACTCATACCTCGTGAGAGGAATTTTCGGAAGTTTCTAGCTTAATTTTATGAGGATTTTAACTCGACTTGGATCTGGTGTCAGGAAATCTCAGAGTTTTATAGCTTAAATTATCGAGATTTCTAACTTGATTTAGATCTCAGGAAATCTCAGAGTTTTATAGCTTAAACTATCGAGATTTCTAACTTGACATAAATCTCGTGACAGGATTTTTTCCCGAGAATTTTAGCTTCATATATCAACATATCTAACCTGACATAGATCTCGTCACAGGAACTTTCAGAGATTACTAGCGTATCTTAGTGAGATATCGTCTTGACTTAGATCTCGTGACAGGAATTTTGAGAGATTTCTAGCTTAACTCAACGAGACTTCTAACTTGACTTAGATCTCGAGACAGGGATTTTCAGAAACTTCTTTCTTAACTTATCGAGATTTTTACCCTGAATTTCGTGACAGGCATTGCCAGAAGTTTCTATCTTAACTCAATGAGATTCCTAATTGGTTAACATCTGGTGACAGAAACTATCAGAAACAAAAGCTTAACTTATCGAGTTTTATAACTTGACTTAGATCGCGTGAGACGAATTTTCTGAGATTTCTAGCTTAATTTTATGAAGATTTTAACAGATTTTTTCCCTGAGATTTCTAGCTTAGCTTATCAAGATTTCTAACATGACATGGATCTCGTGACAGGAAATTTCAGAGATTGCTAGCCAAACTCATCGAACTTGATTTAGATCTTGTGACAGAAACTTTCAGAGATTTTTAGCTTAATCTAATGACAATTTTAACTTGACTTAGATCTATTGACAGATAAACTCAGAGATTTCTAGCTTAAATTATTGAGATTTCGAACTTGACATAGATCTCGTGACATGATTTTTTCCCGAGATTTTTAGCTTAATTTATCAAGATATCTAACATGACATAGATCTCGTGACAGGAACTTTCAGAGATTATTAGCGTATCTTAGCGAGATATCTTCTTGACTTTGATCCCGTGACAGGAATTTTCAGAAACTTCTTGCTTAACTTATCGAGATTTCTACCTTGACTTTCGTTACAGGCATTGTCAGAAGTTTCTATCTGAACTCAATGAGATTTCTAACTTGGTTTACATCTGGTGACAGAAATTATCAGAAAAAAAGCTTTATTTATCGAATTTTCTTTTTTGAGTTAGATCTCGTGAGAGAAAAGTTCAGATATTTCTAGCCTAATTTTATGAGGATTTTAACTCGACTTAGATCTGGTGACAGAAACTTTCAGAGATTTTTAGCTTAATCTAATGACAATTTTAACTTGACTTAGATCTATTGACAGATAAACTCAGAGATTTCTAGCTTAAATTATTGAGATTTCGAACTTGACATAGATCTCGTGACATGATTTTTTCCCGAGATTTTTAGCTTAATTTATCAAGATATCTAACATTACATAGATCTCGTGACAGGAACTTTCCGAGATTATTAGCGTATCTTAGCGAGATATCTTCTTTACTTTGATCCTGTGACAGGAATTTTCAGAAAATTCTTGCTTAACTTATCAAAATTTCTACCTTGACTTTCGTTTCAGGCATTGTCAGAAGTTTCTAACTGAACTCAATGAGATTTCTAACTTGGTTTACAACTGGTGACAGAAGTTATCAGAAAAAAAGCTTTATTTATCGAATTTTCTATTTTGAGTTAGATCTCGTGAGAGAAAATTTCAGAGATTTCTAGCCTAATTTTATGAGGATTTTAACTCGACATAAGCCTGGTGTAAGGAACTCTCAGAGTTTTATAGCTTAAGTTATCGAGATTTCTAACTTGACTTAGATCTCGTAGCAGAATTTTTTCCTTTAGATTTCAAGCTTAAACTATCTAGATTTTTAACTTGACATAGATCTCGTGACATGATTTTTTCCCGAGATTTTTAGCTTAATTTATCAAGATATCTAACATGACATAGATCTCGTGACAGGAACTTTCAGAGATTATTAGCGTATCTTAGCGAGATATCTTCTTGACTTTGATCCCGTGACAGGAATTTTCAGAAACTTCTTGCTTAAACTATCGAGATTTCTACCTTGACTTTCGTTACAGGCATTGTCAGAAGTTTCTATCTGAACTCAATGAGATTTCTAACTTGGTTTACATCTTGTGACAGAAATTATCAGAAAAAAAGCTTTATTTATCGAATTTTCTTTTTTGAGTTAGATCTCGTGAGAGAAAAATTCAGAGATTTCTAGCCTAATTTTATGAGGATTTTAACTCGACATAAGCCTGGTGTAAGGAAATCTCAGAGTTTATAGCTTAAGTTATCGAGATTTCTAACTTGACTTAGATCTCGTAGCAGAATTTTTTCCTTTAGATTTCAAGCTTAAACTATCTAGATTTTTAACTTGACATAGATCTCGTGACATGATTTTTTCCCGAGATTTTTAGCTTAATTTATCGAGATATCTAACCTGACATAGATCTCGTCACAGGAACTTTCAGAGATTACTAGCGTATCTTAGTGAGATATCGTCTTGACTTAGATCTCGTGACAGGAATTTTGAGAGATTTCTAGCTTAACTCAACGAGACTTCTAACTTGACTTAGATCTCGAGACAGAGATTTTCAGAAACTTCTTGCTTAACTTATCGAGATTTCTACCCTGAATTTCGTGACAGGCATTGCCAGCAGTTTCTATCTTAACTCAATGAGATTCCTAATTGGTTAACATCTGGTGACAGAAACTATCAGAAACAAAAACTCAACTTATCGAGTTTTATAACTTGACTTAGATCGCGTGAGACGAATTTTCTGAGATTTCTAGCTTAATTTTATGAAGATTTTAACAGATTTTTTCCCTGAGATTTCTAGCTTAGCTTATCAAGATTTCTAACATGACATGGATCTCGTGACAGGAAATTTCAGAGATTGCTAGCCAAACTCATCGAACTTGATTTAGATCTGGTGACAGAAATTTTCAGAGATTTTTAGCTTAATCTAATGACAATTTTAACTTGACTTAGATCTATTGACAGATAAACTCAGAGATTTCTAGCTTAAATTATTGAGATTTCGAACTTGACATAGATCTCGTGACATTATTTTTTCCCGAGATTTTTAGCTTAATTTATCAAGATATCTAACATGACATAGATCTCGTGACAGGAACTTTCCGAGATTATTAGCGCATCTTAGCGAGATATCTTCTTTACTTTGATCCTGTGACAGGAACTTTCAGAAAATTCTTGCTTAACTTATAAAAATTTCTACCTTGACTTTCGTTACAGGCATTGTCAGAAGTTTCTAACTGAACTCAATGAGATTTCTAACTTGGTTTACATCTGGTGACAGAAATTATCAGAAAAAAAGCTTTATTTATCGAATTTTCTATTTTGAGTTAGATCTCGTGAGAGAAAATTTCAGAGATTTCTAGCCTAATTTTATGGGGATTTTAACTCGACATAAGCCTGGTGTAAGGAAATCTAAGAGTTTTATAGCTTAAGTTATCGAGATTTCTAACTTGACTTAGATCTCGTAGCAGAATTTTTTCCTTTAGATTTCAAGCTTAAACTATCTAGATTTTTAACTTGAGATAGATCTCGTGACATGATTTTTTCCCGAGATTTTCAGCTTAATTTATCAAGATATCTAACATGACATAGATCTCGTGACAGGAACTTTCAGAGATTATTAGCGTATCTTAGCGAGATATCTTCTTGACTTTGATCCCGTGACAGGAATTTTCAGAAACTTCTTGCTTAACTTATCGAGATTTCTACCTTGACTTTCGTTACAGGAATTGTCAGAAGTTTCTATCTGAACTCAATGAGATTTCTAACTTGGTTTACATCTGGTGACAGAAATTATCAGAAAAAAAGCTTTATTTATCGAATTTTCTATTTTGAGTTAGATCTCGTGAGAGAAAATTTCAGAGATTTCTAGCCTAATTTTATGAGGATTTTAACTCGACATAAGCCTGGTGTAAGGAAATCTCAGAGTTTTATAGCTTAAGTTATCGAGATTTCTAACTTGACTTAGATCTCGTAGCAGAATTTTTTCCTTTAGATTTCAAGCTTAAACTATCTAGATTTCCAACTTGACATAGATCTCGTGACATGATTTTTTACCGAGATTTTTAGCTTAATTTATCAAGATATCTAACATGACATAGATCTCGTGACAGGAATTTTCAAAGATTATTAGCGTATCTTAGCGAGATATCTTCTTGACTTTGATCCCGTGACAGGAATTTTCAGAAACTTCTTGCTTAACTTATCGAGATTTCTACCTTGACTTTCGTTACAGGCATTGTCAGAAGTTTCTATCTGAACTCAATGAGATTTCTAACTTGGTTTACATCTGGTGACAGAAATTATCAGACAAAAAGCTTAATTTATCGAATTTTCTATTTTGACTTAGATCTCGTGAGAAGAAATTTCAGAGATTTCTAGCCTAATTTTATGAGGATTTTAACTCGATTTAGATCTGGTGTCAGGAAATCTCAGAGTTTTATAGCTTAAACTATCGAGACTTCTATTTTGATTTAAATCTCGTGAGAGGAATTTTCAGAGATTTCTAGCTTATTTTTATGAGGATTTTAACTCGACTTGGATCTGGTGTCAGGAAATCTCAGAGTTTTATAGCTTAAATTATCGAGATTTCTAACTTGATTTAGATCTCAGGAAATCTCAGAGTTTTATAGCTTAAACTATCGAGATTTCTAACTTGACATAGATCTCGTGACAGGATTTTTTCCCGAGATTTCTAGCTTAACTTATCAAGGTTTCTAACATGACTTAGATATCGTGACATGAATTTCAAGAGATTGCTAGCCTAACTCATCGAGATTTCTAACTTGACTTAGATCCGGTGACAGGAAATCTCAGAGTTTTATAGCTTAAACTATCGAGATTTCTAACTTGACATAGATCTCGTCACAGGAACTTTCAGAGATTACTAGCGTATCTTAGTGAGATATCGTCTTGACTTAGATCTCGTGACAGGAATTTTGAGAGATTTCTAGCGTATCTTAGTGAGATATCGTCTTGACTTAGATCTCGTGACAAGATTTTCAGAAACTTCTTGCTTAACTTATCGAGATTTCTACCCTGAATTTCGTGACAGGCATTGCCAGAAGTTTCTATCTTAACTCAATGAGATTTCTAACTTGACTTAGATCTCGAGACAAGATTTTCAGAAACTTCTTGCTTAACTTATCGAGATTTCTACCCTGAATTTCGTGACAGGCATTGCCAGAAGTTTCTATCTTAACTCAATGAGATTTCTAATTGGTTAACATCTGGTGACAGAAACTATCAGAAACAAAAGCTTAACTTATCGAGTTTTATAACTTGACTTAGATCGCGTGAGACAAATTTTCTGAGATTTCTAGCTTAATTTTATGAAGATTTTAACAGATTTTTTCCCTGAGACTTCTAGCTTAGCTTATCAAGATTTCTAACATGACATGGATCTCGTGACAGGAACTTTCCGAGATTATTAGCGTATCTTAGCGAGATATCTTCTTTACTTTGATACTGTGACAGGAATTTTCAGAAAATTCTTGCTGAACTTATCAAAATTTCTACCTTGACTTTCGTTACAGGCATTGTCAGAAGTTTCTAACTGAACTCAATGAGATTTCTAACTTGGTTTACATCTGGTGACAGAAATTATCAGAAAAAAAGCTTTATTTATCGAATTTTCTATTTTGAGTTAGATCTCGTGAGAGAAAATTTCAGAGATTTCTAGCCTAATTTTATGAGGATTTTAACACGACATAAGCCTGGTGTAAGGAAATCTCAGAATTTTATAGCTTAAGTTATCGAGATTTCTAACTTGACTTAGATCTCGTAGCAGAATTTTTTCCTTTAGATTTCAAGCTTAAACTATCTAGGTTTCTAACTTGACATAGATCTCGTGACATGATTTTTTCCCGAGAATTTTAGCTTAATTTATCAAGATATCTAACATGACATAGATCTCGTGACAGGATCTTTCAGAGATTATTAGCGTATCTTAGCGAGATATCTTCTTGACTTTGATCCCGTGACAGGAATTTTCAGAAACTTCTTGCTTAATTTATCGAGATTTCTACCTTGACTTTCATTACAGGCATTGTCAGAAGTTTCTATCTGAACTCAATGAGATTTCTAACTTGGTTTACATCTGGTGACAGAAATTATCAGACAAAAAGCTTAATTTATCGAATTTTCTATTTTGAATTAGATCTCGTGAGATGAAATTTCAGAGATTTCTAGCCTAATTTTATGAGGATTTTAACTCGACATGAGCCTGGTGTAAGGAAATCTCAGAGTTTTATAGCTTAAGTTATCGAGATTTCTAACTTGACTTAGATCTCGTAGCAGAATTTTTTCCTTTAGATTTCAAGCTTAAACTATCTAGGTTTCTAACTTGACATAGATCTCGTGACACGATTTTTTCCCGAGATTTTTAGCTTAATTTATCAAGATATCTAACATGACATAGATCTCGTGACAGGAACTTTCAGAGATTATTAGCGTATCTTAGCGAGATATCTTCTTGACTTTGATCCCGTGACAGGAATTTTCAGAAACTTCTTGCTTAACTTATCGAGATTTCTACCTTGACTTTCGTTACAGGCATTGTCAGAAGTTTCTATCTGAACTCAATGAGATTTCTAACTTGGTTTACATCTGGTGACAGAAATTATCAGACAAAAAGCTTAATTTATCGAATTTTCTATTTTGAATTAGATCTCGTGAGAGGAAATTTCAGAGATTTCTAGCCTAATTTTATGAGGATTTTAACTCGACATAAGCCTGGTGTAAGAAAATCTCAGAGTTGTATAGCTTAAATTATCGAGATTTCTAACTTGACTTACATCTCGTGACAGAATTTTTCCCTTAGATTTCTAGCTTAAATTATCTAGATTTCTAACTTGTCTTACATCTCGTGACAGAAGTTTTTCCCTGAGATATCTAGCTTAACTTATCAAGATTTCTAACATGACATAGATCTCGTGACAGAAAATTTCAGAGATTTCCATCTTAACTTAGTGAGAGATCTTCTTGTCTTCTATTTAACTCTAGTTTAACTCATCGAGACTGGATTTAGATCTCTCGACAGGACTTTTCGTCGATTTCTAGCTTAATTTTATGAGGATTTTAACTTGACTCAGAACTGGTGTCAGGAAATTTTAGAGTTTAATAGCTTAAATTATCGAGATTACTAACTTGACTTAGATCTCGTGACAGAAATTTTTCCCTGAGATATCTAGCTTAACTTATCAAGATTTCTAACATGACATAGATCTCGTGACAGGAAATTTCAGAGATTGCTAGCCGAACTCATCGAACTCGATTTAGATCTCGTGACAGAAATTTTCAGAGATTTCTAGCTTAATTTAATGAAAATTTTAACTTGACTTAGATCTGGTGAAAGGAAAAACAGAGATTTTTAGCTTAACTTATCAAGATATCTAACATGACATAAATCCCGTGACAGGAACTTTCAGAGATTACTTGCGTATCTTAGCGAAATATCTTCTTGACTTAGATCTCGTGACAGGAATTTTCAGAAACTTCTGGCTTAACTATCGAGTTTTCTACCTTGACTTTCGTGACAGGTATTGTCAGAAATTTCTGTCTCAAATCAAGAGATTTCTAAATTGGTTTACATCTGGTGACAGAAATTATCAGAAATAAAAGCTTAAATTGTCTAGTTTTCTAACTTGACTTAGATTGCGTGACAGATTTTTCCCTGAGATTTCTTGCTTAGTATATCAAGATTTCTAACATGACATAGATCTCATGACAGAAAAAACCAGAGATTTCCAGCTTAAATTAGCGAGAGATCTTCTTGACTTAGATTTCGTGAATTGAATTTTCAGAGAATTCTAGCTTAACTCATCGAGACTTCTATTTAACTCTAGCTCAACTCATCGAGGCTTGATTTAGATTGCTCGACAGGATTTTGCATAGATTTCTAGCTGAAATTTATGTTGATTTTAACTCGACTTAGATCTGGTGTCAGGAAATCTCAGAGTTTTATAGTCTAAACTATCGAGACTTCTATTTTGATTTAAATCTCGTGAGAGGAATTTTCAGAGATTTCTAGCTTAATTTTATGAGGATTTTAACTCGACATAAGCCTGGTGTAAGGAAATCTCAGAATTTTATAGCTTAAGTTATCGAGATTTCTAACTTGACTTAGATCTCGTAGCAGAATTTTTTCCTTTAGATTTCAAGCTTAAATTATCTAGATTTCTAACTTGACATAGATCTCGTGACATGATTTTTTCCCGAGATTTTTAGCTTAATTTATCAAGATATCTAACATGACATAGATCTCGTGACAGGAACTTTCAGAGATTATTAGCGATCTTAGCGAGATATCTTCTTGACTTTGATCCCGTGACAGGAATTTTCAGAAACTTCTTGCTTAACTTATCGAAATTTCTACCTTGACTTTCGTTACAGGCATTGTCAGAAGTTTCTATCTGAACTCAATGAGATTTCTAACTTGGTTTACATCTGGTGACAGAAATTATCAGACAAAAAGCTTTATTTATCGAGACTTCTATTTTGATTTAAATCTCGTGAGAGGAATTTTCAGAGATTTCTAGCTTAATTTTATGAGGATTTTAACTCGACATAAGCCTGGTGTAAGGAAATCTCAGAGTTTTATAGCTTAAGTTATCGAGATTTCTAACTTGACTTAGATCTCGTAGCAGAATTTTTTCCTTTAGGCTTCAAGCTTAAATTATCTAGATTTCTAACTTGACATAGATCTCGTGACATGATTTTTTCCCGAGATTTTTAGCTTAATTTATCAAGATATCTAACATGACATAGATCTCGTGACAGGAACTTTTAGAGATTATTAGCGATCTTAGCGAGATATCTTCTTGACTTTGATCCCGTGACAGGATTTTTCAGAAACTTCTTGCTTAACTTATCGAAATTTCTACCTTGACTTACGTTACAGGCATTGTCAGAAGTTTCTATCTGAACTCAATGAGACAATGAGATTTCTAACTTGGTTTACATCTGGTGACAGAAATTATCAGACAAAAAGCTTTATTTATCGAGTTTTCTATTTTGAGTTAGATCTCGTGAGAGAAAATTTCAGAGATTTCTAGCCTAATTTTATGAGGATTTTAACTCGACATAAGCCTGGTGTAAGGAAATCACAGAGTTTTATAGCTTAAGTTATCGAGAGTTTTAACTTGACTTAGATATCGTAGCAGAATTTTTTCCTTTAGATTTCAAGCTTAAATTATCTAGATTTCTAACTTGACATAGATCTCGTGACATGATTTTTTCCCGAGATTTTTAGCTTAATTTATCAAGATATCTAACATGACATAGATCTCGTGACAGGAACTTTCAGAGATTATTAGCGTATCTTAGCGAGATATCTTCTTGACTTTGATCCCGTGACAGGAATTTTCAGAAACTTCTTGCTTAACTTATCGAGATTTCTACCTTGACTTTCGTTACAGGCATTGTCAGAAGTTTCTATCTGAACTCAATGAGATTTCCAATTTGGTTTAAATCTGGTGACAGAAATTATCAGACAAAAAGCTTTATTTATCGAGTTTTCTATTTTGAGTTAGATCTCGTGAGAGAAAATTTCAGAGATTTCTAGCCTAATTTTATGAGGATTTTAACTCGACATAAGCCTGGTGTAAGGAAATCTCAGAGTTTTATAGCTTAAGTTATCGAGATTTCTAACTTGACATAGATCTCGTAGCAGAATTTATTCCTTTAGATTTTTAGCTTAATTTATCAAGATATCTAACATGACATAGATCTCGTGACAGGAACTTTCAGAGATTATTAGCGTATCTTAGCGAGATATCTTCTTGACTTTGATCCCGTGACAGGAATTTTCAGAAACTTCTTGCTTAACTTATCGAGATTTCTACCTTGACTTTCGTTACAGGCATTGTCAGAAGTTTCTATCTGAACTCAATGAGATTTCTAACTTGGTTTACATCTGGTGACAGAAATTATCAGACAAAAAGCTTTATTTATCGAGTTTTCTTTTTTGAGTTAGATCTCGTGAGAGAAAATTTCAGAGATTTCTAGCTTAATTTTATGAGGATTTTAACTCGACATAAGCCTGGTGTAAGGAAATCTCAGAGTTTTATAGCTTAAGTTATCGAGATTTCTAAATTGACTTAGATCTCGTTGCAGAATTTTTTCCTTTAGATTTCAAGCTTAAATTATCTAGATTTCTAACTTGACATAGATCTCGTGACATGATTTTTTCCCGAGATTTTTAGCTTAATTTATCAAGATATCTAACATGACATAGATCTCGTGACAGGAACTTTCAGAGATTATTAGCGATCTTAGCGAGATATCTTCTTGACTTTGATCCCGTGACAGGAATTTTCAGAAACTTCTTGCTTAACTTATCGAGATTTCTACCTTGACTTTCGTTACAGGCATTGTCAGAAGTTTCTATCTGAACTCAATGAGATTTCTAACTTGGTTTACATCTGGTGACAGAAATTATCAGACAAAATGCTTTATTTATCGAGACTTCTATTTTGATTTAAATCTCGTGAGAGGAATTTTCAGAGATTTCTAGCTTAATTTTATGAGGATTTTAACTCGACATAAGCCTGGTGTAAGGAAATCTCAGAGTTTTATAGCTTAAGTTATCGAGATTTCTAACTTGACTTAGATCTCGTAGCAGAATTTTTTCCTTTAGATTTCAAGCTTAAATTATCTAGATTTCTAACTTGACATAGATCTCGTGACATGATTTTTTCCCGAGATTTTTAGCTTAATTTATCAAGATATCTAACATGACATAGATCTCGTGACAGGAACTTTTAGAGATTATTAGCGATCTTAGCGAGATATCTTCTTGACTTTGATCCCGTGACAGGATTTTTCAGAAACTTCTTGCTTAACTTATCGAGATTTCTACCTTGACTTTCGTTACAGGCATTGTCAGAAGTTTCTATCTGAACTCAATGAGACAATGAGATTTCTAACTTGGTTTACATCTGGTGACAGAAATTATCAGACAAAAAGCTTAATATATCGAGTTTTCTATTTTGAGTTAGATCTCGTGAGAGAAAATTTCAGAGATTTCTAGCCTAATTTTATGAGGATTTTAACTCGACATAAGCCTGGTGTAAGGAAATCTCAGAGTTTTATAGCTTAAGTTATCGAGATTTCTAACTTGACTTAGATCTCGTAGCAGAATTTTTTCCTTTAGATTTCAAGCTTAAATTATCTAGATTTCTAACTTGACATAGATCTCGTGACATGATTTTTTCCCGAGATTTTTAGCTTAATTTATCAAGATATCTAACATGACATAGATCTCGTGACAGGAAAATTCAGAGATTAATAGCGTATCTTAGCGAGATATCTTCTTGACTTTGATCCCGTGACAGGATTTTTCAGAAACTTCTTGCTTAACTTATCGAGATTTCTACCTTGACTTTCGTTACAGGCATTGTCAGAAGTTTCTATCTGAACTCAATGAGATTTCCAATTTGGTTTAAATCTGGTGACAGAAATTATCAGACAAAAAGCTTTATTTATCGAGTTTTCTATTTTGAGTTAGATCTCGTGAGAGAAAATTTCAGAGATTTCTAGCCTAATTTTATGAGGATTTTAACTCGACATAAGCCTGGTGTAAGGAAATCTCAGAGTTTTATAGCTTAAGTTATCGAGATTTCTAACTTGACTTAGATCTCGTAGCAGAATTTTTTCCTTTAGATTTTTAGCTTAATTTATCAAGATATCTAACATGACATAGATCTCGTGACAGGAACTTTCAGAGATTATTAGCGTATCTTAGCGAGATATCTTCTTGACTTTGATCCCGTGACAGGAATTTTCAGAAACTTCTTGCTTAACTTATCGAGATTTCTACCTTGACTTTCGTTACAGGCATTGTCAGAAGTTTCTATCTGAACTCAATGAGATTTCTAACTTGGTTTACATCTGGTGACAGAAATTATCAGACAAAAAGCTTTATTTATCGAGTTTTCTTTTTTGAGTTAGATCTCGTGAGAGAAAATTTCAGAGATTTCTAGCCTAATTTTATGAGGATTTTAACTCGACATAAGCCTGGTGTAAGGAAATCTCAGAGTTTTATAGCTTAAGTTATCGAGATTTCTAACTTGACTTAGATCTCGTTGCAGAATTTTTTCCTTTAGATTTCAAGCTTAAATTATCTAGATTTCTAACTTGACATAGATCTCGTGACATGATTTTTTCCCGAGATTTTTAGCTTAATTTATCAAGATATCTATCATGACGTAGATCTCGTGACAGGAACTTTCAGAGATTATTAGCGTATCTTAGCGAGATATCTTCTTGACTTTGATCCCGTGACAGGACTTTTCAGAAACTTCTTGCTTAACTTATCGAGATTTCTACCTTGACTTTCGTTACAGGCATTGTCAGAAGTTTCTATCTGAACTCAATAAGATTTCTAATTTGGTTTAAATCTGGTGACAGAAATTATCAGACAAAAAGCTTTATTTATCGAGTTTTCTATTTTGAGTTAGATCTCGTGAGAGAAAATTTCAGAGATTTCTAGCCTAATTTTATGAGGATTTTAACTCGACATAAGCCTGGTGTAAGGAAATCTCAGAGTTTTATAGCTTAAGTTATCGAGATTTCTAACTTGACTTAGATCTCGTAGCAGAATTTTTTCCTTTAGATTTTTAGCTTAATTTATCAAGATATCTAACATGACATAGATCTCGTGACAGGAACTTTCAGAGATTATTAGCGTATCTTAGCGAGATATCTTCTTGACTTTGATCCCGTGACAGGAATTTTCAGAAACTTCTTGCTTAACTTATCGAGATTTCTACCTTGACTTTCGTTACAGGCATTGTCAGAAGTTTCTATCTGAACTCAATGAGATTTCTAACTTGGTTTACATCTGGTGACAGAAATTATCAGACAAAAAGCTTTATTTATCGAGTTTTCTATTTTGAGTTAGATCTCGTGAGAGAAAATTTCAGAGGTTTCTAGCCTAATTTTATGAGGATTTTAACTCGACATAAGCCTGGTGTAAGGAAATCTCAGAGTTTTATAGCTTAAGTTATCTAGATTTCTAACTTGACATAGATCTCGTGACATGATTTTTTCCCGAGATTTTTAGCTTAATTTATCAAGATATCTAACATGACATAGATCTCGTGACAGGAACTTTCAGAGATTATTAGCGTATCTTAGCGAGATATCTTCTTGACTTTGATCCCGTGACAGGAATTTTCAGAATTTTCTCGCTTAACTTATCGAGATTTCTACCTTGACTTTCGTTACAGGCATTGTCAGAAGTTTCTATCTGAACTCAATGAGATTTCTAACTTGGTTTACATCTGGTGACAGAAATTATCAGACAAAAAGCTTAATTTATCGAATTTTCTATTTTGAATTAGATCTCGTGAGAGGAAATTTCAGAGATTTCTAGCCTAATTTTATGAGGATTTTAACTCGACATAAGCCTGGTGTAAGAAAATCTCAGAGTTGTATAGCTTAAATTATCGAGATTTCTAACTTGACTTAGATCTCGTGACAGAATTTTTTCCTTTAGACTTCTAGCTTAAATTATCTAGATTTCTAACTTGTCTTACATCTCGTGACAGAAGTTTTTCCCTGAGATATCTAGCTTAACTTATCAAGATTTCTAACATGACATAGATCTCGTGACAGAAAATTTCAGAGATTTCCATCTTAACTTAGTGAGAGATCTTCTTGTCTTCTATTTAACTCTAGTTTAACTCATCGAGACTTGATTTAGATCTCTCGACAGGACTTTTCATTGATTTCTAGCTTAATTTTATGAGGATTTTAACTTGACTCAGAACTGGTGTCAGGAAATTTCAGAGTTTTATAGCTTAAATTATCGAGATTACTAACTTGACTTAGATCTCGTGACAGAAATTTTTCCCTGAGATATTTAGCTTAACTTATCAAGATTTCTAACATGACATAGATCAGAGATAGAAGTTTCAGAGATTGCTAGCCGAACTCATCGAACTCGATTTAGATCTCGTGACAGAAATTTTTTGAGATTTCTAGCTTAATTTAATGAAAATTTTAACTTGACTTAGATCTGGTGACAGGAAAAACAGAGATTTTTAGCTTAACTTATCAAGATATCTAACATGACATAAATCCCGTGACAGGAACTTTCAGAGATTACTTGCGTATCTTAGCGAAATATCTTCTTGACTTAGATCTCGTGACAGGAATTTTCAGAAACTTCTTGCTTAACTATCGAGTTTTCTACCTTGACTTTCGTGACAGGTATTGTCAGAAATTTCTGTCTCAAATCAAGAGATTTCTAAATTGGTTTACATCTGGTGACAGAAATTATCAGAAATAAAAGCTTAAATTGTCTAGTTTTCTAACTTGACTTAGATTGCGTGACAGATTTTTCCCTGAGATTTCTTGCTTAGTATATCAAGATTTCTAACATGACATAGATCTCGTGACAGAAAAAACCAGAGATTTCCAGCTTAAATTAGCGAGAGATCTTCTTGACTTAGATTTCGTGAATTGAATTTTCAGAGAATTCTAGCTTAACTCATCGAGACTTCTATTTAACTCTAGCTCAACTCATCGAGGCTTGATTTAGATTGCTCGACAGGACTTTTCATAGATTTCTAGCTGAAATTTATGTAGATTTTAACTCGACTTAGATCTGATGTCAGGAAATCTCAGAGTTTTATAGCTTAAACTATCGAGACTTCTATTTTGATTTAAATCTCGTGAGAGGAATTTTCAGAGATTTCTAGCTTAATTTTATGAGGATTTTAACTCGATTAGATCTGGTGTCAGGAAATCCCAGAGTTTTATAGCTTAAATTATCGAGATTTCTAAATTGACTTAGATCTCGTGACAGAATTTTTTCCCTGAGATTTCTAGCTTAATTTATCAAAATTTCTAACTTGACTTAGATCTCGTGACAGAATTTTTTTCCCTGAGATTTCTAGCTTAATTTATCAAGATTTCTAACATGACATAGATCTCGTGACAGGAAATTTTAGAAATTACTAGCGTAATTTAGCGAGATATCTTCTTGACTTAGATCTCGGAATTTTCAGAGAATTCTAGCTTAACTCATCGAGACTTCTTTTTAACTCTAGCTCAACTCATCGAGGCTTGATTTAAATCTCTCGACAGGAGTTTTCATAGATTTCTAGCTTAATTTTTCGTTGATTTTAACTCGACTTAGATCTGGTGTCAGGAAATCTCAGAGTTTTATAGCTTAAACTATCGAGACTTCTATTTTGATTTAAATCTCGTGAGGGAAATTTTCAGAGATTTCTAGCTTAATTTTATGAGGATTTTAACTCGATTAGATCTGATGTCAGGAAATCCCAGAGTTTTATAGCTTAAATTATCGAGATTTCTAACTTGACTTAGATCTCGTGACAGAATTTTTTTCCCTGAGATTTCTAGCTTAATTTATCAAGATTTCTAACATGACATAGATCTCGTGAAAGGAATTTTTAGAGATTACTAGCGTAATTTAGCGAGATATCTTCTTGACTTAGATCTCGTGACAGGAATTTTCAGAGAATTATAGCTTAACTCATCGAGACTTCTTTTTAACTCTAGCTCAACTCATCGAGGCTTGATTTAGATCTCTCGACAGGAGTTTTCATAGATTTCTAGCTTAATTTTATGTTGATTTTAACTCGACTTAGATCTGGTGTCAGGAAATCTCAGAGTTTTATAGCTTAAACTATCGAGACTTCTATTTTGATTTAAATCTCGTGAGAGGAATTTTCAGAGATTTCTAGCTTAATTTTATGAGGATTTTAACTCGACTTAGATCTGGTGTCAGGAGACCTCAGATTTTTATAGCTAAAACTATCGAGACTTCTAACTTGATTTAAATCTCGTGAGAGGAAATTTCAGAGATTTCTGGCTGAATTTTATGAGGATTTTAACTCGATTTAGATCTGGTGTCAGGAAATCTCAGAGTTTTACAGCTTAAATTATCGAAATTTCTAACTTGACTTAGATCTCGCGACAGAATTTTCCCCCTGAGATTTCTAGCTTAATTTATCAAGATTTCTAACATGACATAGATCTCGTGACAGGAATTTTCAGAGATTACTAGCGTAATTTAGCGAGATATCTTCTTGACTTAGATCTCGTGACAGAATTTTTTCCCTGAGGTTTCTAGCTTAATTTATCAAGATTTCTAACATGATATAGATCTCTTGACAGAAAATTCCAGAGATTTCCAGCTTAACATAGCGAGAGATCTTCTTGACTTAGATCTCGTGACAGAAATTTTTCCCTGAGATTTTTAGCTTAATTTATCAAGATTTCTAACATGACATAGATCTCGTGACAGAAAATTCCAGAGATTTCCAGCTTAACATAGCGAGAGATCTTCTTGACTTAGATCTCGTGACAGAATTTTTTCCCTGAGATTTTTAGCTTAATTTATCAAGATTTCTAACATGACATAGATCTCGTGACAGAAAATTCCAGAGATTTTCAGCTTAACATAGCGAGAGATCTTCTTGACTCAGATCTCGTGAAGTGAATTTTCAGAGAATTCTAGCTTAACTCATCGAGACTTCTATTTAACTCTAGCTCAACTCATCGAGGCTTGATTTAGATCTCTCGACAGGAGTTTTCATAGATTTCTAGCTTAATTTTATGTTGATTTTAACTCGACTTAGATCTGGTGTCAGGAGACCTCAGAGTGTTATAGCTCAAACTATCGAGACTTCTAACTTGATTTAAATCTCGTGAGAGGAATTTTCAGAGATTTCTAGCTGAATTTTATGAGGATTTTAACTCGATTTAGATCTGGTGTCAGGAGACCTCAGAGTGTTATAGCTCAAACTATCGAGACTTCTAACTTGATTTAAATCTCGTGAGAGGAAATTTCAGAGATTTCTAGCTGAATCTTATGAGGATTTTAACTCGATTTAGATCTGGTGTCAGGAAATCTCAGAGTTTTACAGCTTAAATTATCGAAATTTCTAACTTGACTTAGATCTCGCGACAGAATTTTTCCCCTGAGATTTCTAGCTTAATTTATCAAGATTTCTAACATGACATAGATCTCGTGACAGGAATTTTCAGAGATTACTAGCGTAATTTAGCGAGATATCTTCTTGACTTAGATCTCGTGACAGAATTTTTTCCCTGAGGTTTCTAGCTTAATTTATCAAGATTTCTAACATGATATAGATCTCGTGACAGAAAATTCCAGAGATTTCCAGCTTAACATAGCGAGAGATCTTCTTGACTTAGATCTCGTGACAGAAATTTTTCCCTGAGATTTTTAGCTTAATTTATCAAGATTTCTAACATGACATAGATCTCGTGACAGAAAATTCCAGAGATTTCCAGCTTAACATAGCGAGAGATCTTCTTGACTTAGATCTCGTGACAGAATTTTTTCCCTGAGATTTTTAGCTTAATTTATCAAGATTTCTAACATGACATAGATCTCGTGACAGAAAATTCCAGAGATTTTCAGCTTAACATAGCGAGAGATCTTCTTGACTCAGATCTCGTGAAGTGAATTTTCAGAGAATTCTAGCTTAACTCATCGAGACTTCTATTTAACTCTAGCTCAACTCATCGAGGCTTGATTTAGATCTCTCGACAGGAGTTTTCATAGATTTCTAGCTTAATTTTATGTTGTTTTTAACTCGACTTAGATCCGGGTTCAGGAGACCTCAGAGTGTTATAGCTCAAACTATCGAGACTTCTAACTTGATTTAAATCTCGTGAGAGGAATTTTCAGAGATTTCTAGCTGAATTTTATGTGGACTTTAACTCGATTTAGAGCTGGTGTTAGGAAATCTCAGAGTTTTATAGCTTAAATTATTGAGATTAATAACTTGACTTAGATCTCGTGACAGAACTTTTTCCCTGAGATTTCTAGCTTAATTTATCAAGATTTCTAACATGACGTAGATCTCGTGACAGAAAAATCCAGAGATTTCCAGCTTAACTTAGCCAGAGATCTTCTTGACTTAGATCTCGTGAAGTGAATTTTCAGAGAAGTCTAGCTTATCTCATCGAGACTTCTATTTAACTCTAGCTCAATTCATCGAGGCTTGATTTAGATCTCTCGACAGGAGTTTTCATAGATTTTTAATTTAATTTTTTGTTGATTTGAACTCGACTTAGATTTGGTGTCAGGAAATCTCAGAGTTTTATAGCTTAAACTATCGAGACTTCTAACTTGATTTAAATCTCGTGAGAGGAATTTTCAGAAATTTCTAGCTTAATTTCATGAGGATTTTATCTCGATTAGATCTGGTGTCAGGAAATCCCAGAGTTTTATAGCTTAAAATATCGAGATTTCTAACTTGACTTAGATTTCGTGACAGAATTTTTTCCCTGAGATTTCTAGCTTAATTTATCAAGATTTCTAACATGACATAGATCTCGTGACGGGAATTTTTAGAGATTTCTAGCTTAACTCATCGAGACTTCTTTTTAACTCTAGCTCAACTCATCGAGGCTTGATTTAGATCTCTCGACAGGAGTTTTCATAGATTTCTAGCTTAATTTTATGTTGTTTTTAACTCGACTTAGATCCGGGTTCAGGAGACCTCAGAGTGTTATAGCTCAAACTATCGAGACTTCTAACTTGATTTAAATCTCGTGAGAGGAATTTTCAGAGATTTCTAGCTGAATTTTATGTGGACTTTAACTCGATTTAGAGCTGGTGTTAGGAAATCTCAGAGTTTTATAGCTTAAATTATCGAGATTTCTAACTTGACTTAGATCTCGCGACAGAATTTTTTCCCTGAGATTTCTAGCTTAGTTTATCATGATTTCTAATATGACATAGATCTCGTGACAGGAATTTTCAGAGATTACTAGCGTAATTTAGCGAGATATCTTCTTGACTTAGATCCCGTGACAGGAAATTTCAGAGATTTCTAGCTTAACTCATCGAGACTTCTTTTTAACTCTAGCTCAACTCATCGAGGCTTGATTTAGATCTCTCGACAGGAGTTTTCATAGATTTCTAGCTTAATTTTATGTTGTTTTTAACTCGACTTAGATCCGGGTTCAGGAGACCTCAGAGTGTTATAGCTCAAACTATCGAGACTTCTAACTTGATTTAAATCTCGTGAGAGGAATTTTCAGAGATTTCTAGCTGAATTTTATGTGGACTTTAACTCGATTTAGAGCTGGTGTTAGGAAATCTCAGAGTTTTATAGCTTAAATTATCGAGATTTCTAACTTGACTTAGATCTCGCGACAGAATTTTTTCCCTGAGATTTCTAGCTTAGTTTATCATGATTTCTAATATGACATAGATCTCGTGACAGGAATTTTCAGAGATTACTAGCGTAATTTAGCGAGATATCTTCTTGACTTAGATCTCGTGACAGGAATGTTCAGAGTTTTATAGCTTAAATTATCGAAATTTCTAACTTGACCTAGATCTCGTGACACAACTTTTTCCCGAGATTTCTTGCTTTAATTTTCAAGATTTCCAACATGACATAGATCCGGTGACAGGAATTCTTAGAAATTTTCAGCTTAACTTATCGAGATTTCTAATTTAAATTAGATCTCGTGACAGGAAAATTCAGAGATTGCTATTTAACTCAATGAGAAATTTAAATTGACTTAGATCTATTGACAGAAAAACTCAGAGATTTCTAGCCTAAAATTATTGAGATTTCAAACTTGACAAAGATCTCGTGACGGGATTTTTTTCCTTAGCTTTTTAGCTTAATTTATCAAGGTTTTTAACATGACAGAGATCTCGTGACCGAAATTTTCAGAGACTTCCAGCTTAACTTAGCGAGAGATCTTCTTGACATAGATCTCGTGGCAGGAATTTTCAGATTTTTCTTGCCTAACTTGATGACAAATTTAACTTGACTTAAATCTATTGACAGAAAAACTCAGAGATTTCTAGCTTAAATTATTGAGATTTCAAACTTGACATAGATCTCGTAACAGAAATTTGTCCCGAGATTTCTAGCTTAAATTATCAAGATTTTTAACATGACCTAGATCCGGTGACAGGAATTCTCAGAGATTTTCAGCTTTACTTGAATTAGATCTCGTGACAGAAAATATCAGAGATTGCGAGCTTAACTTAATGAGAAATTTAACTTGACTTAGATCTATTGACAGAAAAACTCAGAGATTTCTAGCTTAATTTATCAAGGTTTTCAACATGACAGAGATCTCGTGACCAAAATTTTCAGAGACGTCCAGCTTAACTTAGCGAGAGATCTTTTTGACATAGATCTCGTGGCAGGAATTTTCAGATATTTCTTGCCTAACTTAATGAGAAATTTAACTTGACTTAGATCTATTGACAGAAAAACTCAGAGATTTCTAGCTTAAATTATTGAGATTTCAACTTGACATAGAACCCGTGACAGAATTTTTTCCCGAGATTTCTAGCTTAAATTATCAAGGTTTCTAACATGACCTCGATCCAGTGACAGGAATTCTCAGAAATTTTCAGCTTAACTTATCGAGATTTCTACAATTTTTGTGACGGGATTTTTTCCCGAGATTTTTAGCTTAATTTATCAAGGTTTTTAACATGACAGAGATCTCGTGACCGAACTTTTCAGGGACTTCCAGCTTAACTTAGCGAGAGATCTTCTTGACATAGATCTCGTGACAGGATTTTTTCCCGAAACTTTTAGCTTAACTTATCAAGATATCTAACATGACATAGATCTCGTGACAGGAATTTTAAGAGATTGCTAACCTAACTCATCGAGACTCCGAACATGACTTAGATCTCGTGACAAGAATTCTCAGAGAACTCTAGCTTAACTCAATGAGATTTATAACTTGACTTAGATCTCGTGACAGGGTTTTTCCAGAGATTTCAAGCTTAACTTATCAAGATATCTAACATGACATAGGTCTCGTGACAGGAATTTTCAGAAGTTTTTATCTTAACTCAATGAGATTTCTAACTTGACTTACATCTGGTGACAGAAATTATTAGAAATAAAAGCTTAACTTATCGAGATTTCTAACTTGACTTAGATCGCGTGCGAGGAATTTTCAGGGATTTCTGGCTTAATTTTATGAATTTTTCTTAACTCGACATAGATCTGGTGCCAGGAAATCTCAGAGTCTTATAGCTTAATTTATCGAGATTTCTAACTTGACTTAGACCTTGTGATATAATTTTTTCCCTGAGACTTCTAGCTTAATTTATCAAGGTATCTAACATGACGTAGAACTCGTGACAGAAAAATCCAGAGATTTCCAGCTTAACTTAGCGAGAGATCTTCTTGACTTAGATCTCGTGAAGTGAATTTTCAGAGAAGTCTAGCTTATCTCATCGAGACTTCTATTTAACTCTAGCTCAATTCATCGAGGCTTGATTTAGATCTCTCGACAGGAGTTTTCATAGATTTTTAATTTAATTTTTTGTTGATTTGAACTCGACTTAGATTTGGTGTCAGGAAATCTCAGAGTTTTATAGCTTAAACTATCGAGACTTCTAACTTGATTTAAATCTCGTGAGAGGAATTTTCAGAAATTTCTAGCTTAATTTCATGAGGATTTTATCTCGATTAGATCTGGTGTCAGGAAATCCCAGAGTTTTATAGCTTAAAATATCGAGATTTCTAACTTGACTTAGATTTCGTGACAGAATTTTTTCCCTGAGATTTCTAGCTTAATTTATCAAGATTTCTAACATGACATAGATCTCGTGACGGGAATTTTTAGAGATTACTAGCGTAATTTAGCGAGATATCTTCTTGACTTAGATCCCGTGACAGGAAATTTCAGAGATTTCTAGCTTAACTCATCGAGACTTCTTTTTAGCTCTAGCTCAACTCATCGAGGCTTGATTTAGATCTCTCGACAGGAGTTTTCATAGATTTCTAGCTTAATTTTATGTTGTTTTTAACTCGACTTAGATCCGGGTTCAGGAGACCTCAGAGTGTTATAGCTCAAACTATCGAGACTTCTAACTTGATTTAAATCTCGTGAGAGGAATTTTCAGAGATTTCTAGCTGAATTTTATGTGGACTTTAACTCGATTTAGAGCTGGTGTTAGGAAATCTCAGAGTTTTATAGCTTAAATTATCGAGATTTCTAACTTGACTTAGATCTCGCGACAGAATTTTTTCCCTGAGATTTCTAGCTTAGTTTATCATGATTTCTAATATGACATAGATCTCGTGACAGGAATTTTCAGAGATTACTAGCGTAATTTAGCGAGATATCTTCTTGACTTAGATCTCGTGACAGGAATGTTCAGAGTTTTATAGCTTAAATTATCGAAATTTCTAACTTGACCTAGATCTCGTGACACAACTTTTTCCCGAGATTTCTAGCTTTAATTTTCAAGATTTCCAACATGACATAGATCCGGTGACAGGAATTCTTAGAAATTTTCAGCTTAACTTATCGAGATTTCTAATTTAAATTAGATCTCGTGACAGGAAAGTTCAGAGATTGCTATTTAACTCAATGAGAAATTTAAATTGACTTAGATCTATTGACAGAAAAACTCAGAGATTTCTAGCCTAAAATTATTGAGATTTCAAACTTGACAAAGATCTCGTGACGGGATTTTTTCCCTTAGCTTTTTAGCTTAATTTATCAAGGTTTTTAACATGACAGAGATCTCGTGACCGAAATTTTCAGAGACTTCCAGCTTAACTTAGCGAGAGATCTTCTTGACATAGATCTCGTGGCAGGAATTTTCAGATTTTTCTTGCCTAACTTGATGAGAAATTTAACTTGACTTAAATCTATTGACAGAAAAACTCAGAGATTTCTAGCTTAAATTATTGAGATTTCAAACTTGACATAGATCTCGTAACAGAAATTTGTCCCGAGATTTCTAGCTTAAATTATCAAGATTTTTAACATGACCTAGATCCGGTGACAGGAATTCTCAGAGATTTTCAGCTTTACTTGAATTAGATCTCGTGACAGAAAATATCAGAGATTGCGAGCTTAACTTAATGAGAAATTTAACTTGACTTAGATCTATTGACAGAAAAACTCAGAGATTTCTAGCTTAATTTATCAAGGTTTTCAACATGACAGAGATCTCGTGACCAAAATTTTCAGAGACTTCCAGCTTAACTTAGCGAGAGATCTTTTTGACATAGATCTCGTGGCAGGAATTTTCAGATATTTGTTGCCTAACTTAATGAGAAATTTAACTTGACTTAGATCTATTGACAGAAAAACTCAGAGATTTCTAGCTTAAATTATTGAGATTTCAACTTGACATAGAACCCGTGACAGAATTTTTTCCCGAGATTTCTAGCTTAAATTATCAAGGTTTCTAACATGACCTCGATCCGGTGACAGGAATTCTCAGAAATTTTCAGCTTAACTTATCGAGATTTCTACAATTTTTGTGACGGGATTTTTTCCCGAGATTTTTAGCTTAATTTATCAAGGTTTTTAACATGACAGAGATCTCGTGACCGAACTTTTCAGGGACTTCCAGCTTAACTTAGCGAGAGATCTTCTTGACATAGATCTCGTGACAGGATTTTTTCCCGAAACTTTTAGCTTAACTTATCAAGATATCTAACATGACATAGATCTCGTGACAGGAATTTTAAGAGATTGCTAACCTAACTCATCGAGACTTCGAACATGACTTAGATCTCGTGACAAGAATTCTCAGAGAACTCTAGCTTAACTCAATGAGATTTATAACTTGACTTAGATCTCGTGACAGGGTTTTTCCAGAGATTTCAAGCTTAACTTATCAAGATATCTAACATGACATAGGTCTCGTGACAGGAATTTTCAGAAGTTTTTATCTTAACTCAATGAGATTTCTAACTTGACTTACATCTGGTGACAGAAATTATTAGAAATAAAAGCTTAACTTATCGAGATTTCTAACTTGACTTAGATCGCGTGCGAGGAATTTTCAGGGATTTCTGGCTTAATTTTATGAATTTTTTTTAACTCGAAATAGATCTGGTGCCAGGAAATCTCAGAGTCTTATAGCTTAATTTATCGAGATTTCTAACTTGACTTAGACCTTGTGATATAATTTTTTCCCTGAGACTTCTAGCTTAATTTATCAAGATATCTAACATGACATAGATCTCGTGAAAGAAAACTTAAGAGATTTCCAGCTTAACTTAGCGAGAGATCTTCTTAACTTAGATCTCGTGACGAGAATTTTCAGAAGTTTTTAACTTTACTCAATGAAATTTGTAACTTGACTTACATCTGGTGACAGAAATTATTAGAAATAAAAGCTTAACTTATCGAGTTTTCTAACTTGACTTAGATCACGTGAGAGGAATTTTCAGGGATTTCTTGCTTAATTTTTTGAAATTTTTAATTCGACTTAGATCTGGTGTCAGGAAATCTCAGAGTTTAATAGCTTGAACAATCGATGTTTCTAACTTGACTTAGCTTTCGTGACAGAATTTTTCCCCTGAATTTTCTAGCTTAATTTATCAAGATTTCTAACTTGACATAGATCTCGTGACAAAAAATTTCAGAGATTTCCAGCTCAACTTAGCGAGAGATCTTCTTGACTTAGATCTCGTGACGTGAATTTTCAGAGATTTCTAGCTTAACTCATAGAGACTTCTATTTAACTCTAGTTTAACTCATCGATACTTGATTTAGATCTCTCGACAGGATTTTTCATATATTTTCTAGCTTATTTTTATGAGGATTTTATTTTGACTTAGACCTGGTGTCAGGAAATCTAAGAGTTTATTGCTTAAATTATCGAGATTTCTAACTTGACTTAGATCTCGTGACAGAAAATTTCAGAGATTTCCAGCTCAACTTAGCGAGAGATCTTCTTGACTTAGATCTCGTGACGTGAATTTTCAGAGATTTCTAGCTTAACTCATAGAGACTTCTATTTAACTCTAGTTTAACTCATCGAGACTTGATTTAGATCTCTCGACAGTATTTTTCGTATATTTTCTAGCTTAATTTTATGATGATTTTAATTTGACTCAGACCTGGTGTCAGGAAATCTAAGAGTTTTATTGCTTAATTTATCGAGACCTCTAACTTGACTTAGATCTCGTGACAGAAACTTTCAGAGATTTCTAGCTTAATTTATTGAGATTTCTAACTTTACATAAATCTCGTGACAGGATTTTGTCCCGAGATTTCTAGCTTAACTTATCAAGATATCTAACATGGCGTAGCTCTCGTGACAGGAATTTTCAGAGTTTACTAGCGTAACTTAGCGAGATATGTTCTTGACTTAGATCTCGTGACAGGATTTTTTAGAGCTTTCTAGCTTAGCTCAACGAGACTTCTAACTTGATTTAGATCTCGTGACAGGAATTTTCAGAAACTTCTTGCTAAATTTATTGAGATTTCTACTTTTTTCTTCGTGACAGGCATTGTCAGCAGTTTCTACCTTAATTCAATGAAACTTCTAACTTGACTTTTATCTGGTGACAGAAATTATCAGAAATAAAAGCTTAACTTATCGAGATATCTACAATGACATAGATCTCGTGACAGGAGTTTTCAGAGATTACTAGCGTAACTTAGCGAGATAACTTTTTGACCTAGATCTCGTGACAGGAAATTTCAGAGATTTCTAGCTTAACTCAACGAGACTTCTAACTGGACTTAGATCTCGTGACTGAATTTTTTCCCTGAGATTTCTAGCTTAATTTATCAAAGTTTCTAGCATGACACAGATCACGTGACAAAAAAGTTCAGAGATTTCCAGCTTAACTTAGCGAGAGATCTTCTTGACTTCGATCTCGTGACTTGAATTTTTTCCCCGAGATTTCTAGCTTAATTTATCAAGGTTGCTATCATGATATAGATCTCGTGAGAAAAATTTCAGAGATTTCCAGCTAAACTTAGCGAGAGATCTTCTTGACTTAGATCTCGTGACGTGAATTTTCAGAGATTTCTAGCTTAACTCATAGAGACTTCTATTTAACTCTAGTTTAACTCATCGAGACTTGATTTAGATCTCTCGACAGGATTTTTCATATATTTTCTAGCTTAGTTTTATGAGGATTTTAATTTGACTTAGACCTGGTGTCAGGAAATCTAAGAGTTTTATTGCTTAAATTATCGAGAATTCTAACTTGACTTAGATCTCGTGACAGAAACTTTCAGAGATTTCCAGCTTAACTTAGCGAGAAATCTTCTTGACTTAGATCTCGTGACTTGAATTATCAGAGATTTCTAGCTTAACTCATCGAGACTCTATTTATCTCTAGCTTAACTCATCGAGACTTGATTAAGATATCTCGACAGGTTTTTTCATAGATTTTCTAGCTTAATTTTATGAGGATTTTAATTTGAATTAGACCTGGCGTCAGGAAATCTAAGAGTTTTATTGCTTAAATTATCGAGATTTCTAACTTGACTTAGGTCTCGTGACAGAAACTTTCAGAGATTTCCAGCTTAACTTAGTGAGAATTTTAACTCGACTTAGATCTATTGACCGGAAAACTCAGAGATTTCCAGCTTAAATTATTGAGATTTCTAACTTGACATAGATCTCGTGACAAGATTTTTTCCCGATATTTCTAGCGCTTTACTCAATGAGACTTCTTACGTGACTTACATCTGGTGGCAGAAAATATCAGAGTCTTCTAGCTTACCGTATCGAGATTTCGAATTTGATTTAGATCTGGTGACAGGAAATCTCAGAGATATCTAGCTTAACTTATCGAGATTTCTAACTTGACTTAGATCGCGTGCGAGGAATTTTCAGGGATTTCTGGCTTAATTTTATGATTTTTTTTTAACTCGACATAGATCTGGTGTCAGGAAATCTCAAAGTTTTATAGCTTAATTTATCGAGATTTCTAACTTGACTTAGACCTTGTGATATAATTTTTTCCCTGAGACTTCTAGCTTAATTTATCAATATATCTAACATGACATAGATCTCGTGAAAGAAAACTTAAGAGATTTTCAGCTTAACTTAGCGAGAGATCTTTTTGACTTAGATCTCGTAACGAGAATTTTCAGAAGTTTTTATCTTTACTCAATGAAATTTGTAACTTGACTTACATCTGGTGACAGAAATTATTAGAAATAAAAGCTTAACTTATCGAGTTTTCTAACTTGACTTAGATCACGTGAGAGGAATTTTCAGGGATTTCTTGCTTAATTTTATGAAATTTTTAACTCGACTTAGATATGGTGTCAGGAAATCTCAGAGTTTAATAGCTTGAACAATCGATGTTTCTAACTTGACTTAGATTTCGTGACAGAATTTTTCCCCTGAATTTTCTAGCTTAATTTATCAAGATTTCTAACTTGACATAGATCTCGTGACAAAAAATTTCAGAGATTTCCAGCTCAACTTAGCGAGAGATCTTCTTGACTTAGATCTCGTGACGTGAATTTTCAGAGATTTCTAGCTTAACTCATAGAGACTACTATTTAACTCTAGTTTAACTCATCGAGACTTGATTTAGATCTCTCGACAGGATTTTTCATATACTTTCTAGCTTAATTTTATGAGGATTTTAATTTGACTTAGACCTGGTGTCAGGAAATCTAAGAGTTTTATTGCTTATATTATCGAGATTTCTAACTTGACTTAGATCTCGTGACAGAAAATTTTGGAGATTTCCAGCTTAACTTAACGAGAGATCTTCTTGACTTAGATCTCGTGACTTGAATTTTCAGAGATTTCTAGCTTAACTCATAGAGACTTCTATTTAACTCTAGTTTAACTCATCGAGACTTGATTTAGATCTCTCGACAGGATTTTTCATATATTTTCTAGCTTAGTTTTATGAGGATTTTAATTTGACTTAGACCTGGTGTCAGGAAATCTAAGAGTTTTGTTGCTTAAATTATCGAGATTTCTAACTTGACATAGATCTCGTGACAAAAAATTTCAGAGATTTCCAGCTCAACTTAGCGAGAGATCTTCTTGACTTAGATCTCGTGACGTGAATTTTCAGAGATTTCCAGCTTAACTCATAGAGGTTTCTATTTAACTCTAGTTTAACTCATCGAGACTTGATTTAGATCTCTCGACAGGATTTTTCATATATTTTCTAGCTTAGTTTTATGAGGATTTTAATTTGATTTAGACCTGGTGTCAGGAAATCTAAGAGTTTTGTTGCTTAAATTATCGAGACCTCTAACTTGACTTAGATCTCGTGACAGAAACTTTCAGAGATTTCTAGCTTAAATTACTGAGATTTCTAACTTTACATAAATCTCGTGACAGGATTTTGTCCCGAGATTTCTAGCTTAACTTATCAAGATATCTAACATGGCGTAGATCTCGTGACAGGAATTTTGAGAGTTTACTAGCGTAACTTAGCGAGATATGTTCTTGACTTAGATCTCGTGACAGGAATTTTTAGAGCTTTTTAGCTTAACTCAACGAGACTTCTAACTTGATTTAGATCTCGTGACAGGAATTTTCAAAAACTTCTTGCTAAACTTATTGAGATTTCTACCTTTATCTTCGTGACAGGCATTGTCAGCAGTTTCTACCTTAATTCAATGAAACTTCTAACTTGACTTTCATCTGATGACAGAAATTATCAGAAAAAAAAGCTTAACTTATCGAGATATCTAACATGACATAGATCTCGTGACAAGAGTTTTCAGAGATTACTAGCGTAACTTAGCGAGATATCTTCTTGACTTAGATCTCGTGACATGAAATTATCAGAAATAAAAGCTTAACTTATCAAAATATCTAACATGACATAGATCTCGTGACAGACTTTTTTCCTTGAGATTTCTAGCTTAATTTATCAAGATTTCTAACTTGACTTAGATCTCGTGACAGAAACTTTCAGAGATTTCCAGCTTAATTTAAGGAGAATTTAACTTGATTTAGATCTCGTGACTTGAACTTTCGGAGATTTCTAGCTTAACTCAACGAGACTTCTAACTGGACTTAGAGCTCGTGACAGAGTTTTTTCCCTGAGATTTCTAGCTTAATTTATCAAGGTTCCTAACATGACACAGATCACGTGACAAAAAATTTAAGAGATTTCCAGCTTAACTTAGCGAGAGATCTTCTTGACTTAGATCTCGTGACTTGAATTTTCTCCCCGAGATTTTTAGCTTAATTTATCAAGATTTCTAACATGACATGGATCTCGTGACAAAAATTTCAGAGGTTTCCAGCTTAAATTAGCGAGAGATCTTCTTGACTTAGATCTCGTGAAGTGAATTTTCAGAGATTTCTAGCTTAACTCATCGAGTCCTCTAACTTGACTTAGATCTCGTGACAGAAACTTTCAGAGAATTCTAGCTTAACTTAATGAGAATTTTAACTTGGCTTAGATCTATTGACAGGAAAACTCAGAGATTTCTAGCTTAAATTATTGAAATTTCTAACTTTACATAAATCTCGTGACAGGATTTTGTCCCGAGATTTCTAGCTTAACTTATCAAGATATCTAACATGGCGTAGATCTCGTGACAGGAGTTTTCAGAGATTACTAGCGTAACTTAGCGAGATATCTTCTTGACCTAGATCTCGTGACAGGAAATTTCAGAGATTTCTAGCTTAACTCAACGAGACTTCTAACTGGACTTAGATCTCGTGACTGAATTTTTTCCCTGAGATTTCCAGCTTAATTTATCAACGTTTCTAACATGACACAGATCATGTGACAAAAAAGTTCAGAGATTTCCAGCTTAACTTAGCGAGAGATATTTTTGACTTAGATCTCGTGACGTGAATTTTCAGAGATTTCTAGCTTAACTCATCGAGGCTTCTATTTATCTCTAGCTTAACTCGTCGAGACTTGATTAAGATCTCTCGACAGGATTTTTCATAGATTTTCTAGCTTACTTTTATGAGGATTCTAATTTGACTAAGACCTGGTGTCAGGAAACCTAAGAGTTTTATTGCTTAAATTATCGAGAATTCTAACTTGACTTAGACCTCGTGACAGAAACTTTCAGAGATTTCCAGCTTAACTTAGCGAGAAATCTTCTTGACTTAGATCTCGTGATTTGAATTATCAGAGATTTCTAGCTTAACTCATCGAGACTCTATTTATCTCTAGCTTAACTCATCGAGACTTGATTAAGATCTCTCGACAGGATTTTTCATAGATTTTCTAGCTTAATTTTATGAGGATTTTAATTTGAATTAGACCTGGTGTCAGGAAATCTAAGAGTTTTATTGCTTAAATTATCGAGATTTCTAACTTCTGCTAAAATTATCGAGACTTCTGCTTAAATTATTGAGAATTTTTAGAGATTTCTAGCTTGACTCATCTAGACTTCTATTTATCTCTAGCTTAACTCATCGAGACTTGATTAAGATCTCTCGACAGGATTTTTCATAGATTTTCTAGCTTAATTTTATGAGGATTTTAATTTGACTAAGACCTGGTGTCAGGAAACCTAAGAGTTTTATTGCTTAAATTATCGAGAATTCTAACTTGACTTAGACCTCGTGACAGAAATTTTCAGAGATTTCCAGCTTAACTTAGCGAGAAATCTTCTTGACTTAGATCTCGCGACTTGAATTATCAGAGATTTCTAGCTTAACTCATCGAGACTCTATTTATCTCTAGCTTAACTCATCGAGACTTGATTAAGATATCTCGACAGGTTTTTTCATAGATTTTCTAGCTTAATTTTATGAGGATTTTAATTTGACTAAGACCTGGTTTCAGGAAACCTAAGAGTTTTAGTGCTTAAATTATCGAGAATTTTAACTTGACTTAGACCTCGTGACAGAAACTTTCAGAGATTTCCAGCTTAACTTAGCGAGAAATCTTCTTGACTTAGATCTCGTGACTTGAATTATCAGAGATTTCTAGCCTAACTCATCGAGACTCTATTTATCTATAGCTTAACTCATCGAGACTTGATTAAGATCTCTCGACAGGATTTTTCATAGATTTTCTAGCTTAATTTTATGAGGATTTTAATTTGAATTAGACCTGGTGTCAGGAAATCTAAGAGTTTTATTGCTTAAATTATCGAGATTTCTAACTTCTACTAAAATTATCGAGACTTCTGCTTAAATTATCGAGAATTTTTAGAGATTTCTAGCTTAACTCATCGAGACTTCTATTCATCTCTAGCTTAACTCATCGAGACTTGATTAAGATCTCGCGACAGGATTTTTCATAGATTCTCTAGCTTAATTTTATGAGGATTTTAATTGTACTAAGACCTGGTGTCAGGAAACCTGAGAGTTTTATTGCTTAAATTATCGAGAATTCTAACTTGACTTAGATCTCGTGACAGAAACTTTCAGAGATTTCCAGCTTAACTTAGCGAGAAATCTTCTTGACTTAGATCTCGCGACTTGAATTATCAGAGATTTCTAGCTTAACTCATCGAGACTCTATTTATCTCTAGCTTAACTCATCGAGACTTGATTAAGATATCTCGACAGGTTTTTTCATAGATTTTCTAGCTTAATTTTATGAGGATTTCAATTTGAATTAGACCTGGTGTCAGGAAATCTAAGAGTTTTATTGCTTAAATTATCGAGATTTCTAACTTGACTTAGGTCTCGTGACAGAAACTTTCAGAGATTTCCAGCTTAACTTAGTGAGAACTTTAACTTGAATTAGATCTCGTGACTTGAATTTTCAGAGATTTCTAGCTTAACGCTTCGAGACCTCTAACTTGACTTAGATCTCGTGACAGAAACTTTCAGAGGTTTCTAGCTTAACTTATTGAGAATTTTAACTTGACTTAGATCTATTGACCGGAAAACTCAGAGATTTCCAGCTTAAATTATTGAGATTTCTAACTTGACGTAGATCTCGTGACAAGATTTTTTCCCGAGATTTCTAGCTTTACTCAATGAGACTTCTTACGTGACTTACATCTGGTGGCAGAAATTATCAGAGTCTTCTAGCTTAACTTATCGAGAATTCGAACTTGATTTAGATCTGGGGATACGAAATCTCAGAGATGTTTAGCTTAACTTATCGAGATTCCTAACTTGACTTTGATCTCCTGACAGGAAGTTTCAGAGATTGCTAGCCGAACTCATCGAGAACTCATGGAACTTACTTTAGATCTCGTGACAGAAACGTTCGGAGATTTTCAGCTTAACTTAGCGAGAGATCTTCTTGACTTAGATCTCAGGACAAAATTTTTTAGAGATTTCTAGCTTAACTCAACGAGACTTTTAACTTGACTTAGATCTCGTGATAGGAATTTTCAGAAACTTTTTGCTATATTTATCGAGATTTCTACCTTGTTCTTCGTGACAGGCATTGTCATCAGTTTCATCACTAACTCAATGAGATTTCTAACTTGACTTACATCTGGTGACAGAAATTATCAGAAATAAAAGCTTAACTTATCGAGATATCTAACATGACACAGATCTCGTGACAGGAATTTTCAGAGATTACTAGCGTAACTTAGCGAGATATCTTCTTGACTTAGATCTCGTGACAGAAACGTTCAGAGATTTTCAGCTTAACTTAGCGAGAGATCTTCTTGACTTAGATCTATTGATAGAAAAGTTCAGAGATTTCTAGCTTAATTTATCGAGATTTCTAACTTGACTTTGATCTCCTGACAGGAAGTTTCAGAGATTGCTAGCCGAACTCATCGAGAACTCATGGAACTTACTTTAGATCTCGTGACAGAAACGTTCGGAGATTTTCAGCTTAACTTAGCGAGAGATCTTCTTGACTTAGATCTCAGGACAAAGTTTTTTAGAGATTTCTAGCTTAACTCAACGAGACTTTTAACTTGACTTAGATCTCGTGATAGGAATTTTCAGAAACTTTTTGCTAAATTTATCGAGATTTCTACCTTGTTCTTCGTGACAGGCATTGTCAGCAGTTTCATCACTAACTCAATGAGATTTCTAACTTGACTTACATCTGGTGACAGAAATTATCAGAAATAAAAGCTTAACTTATCGAGATATCTAACATGACACAGATCTCGTGACAGGAATTTTCAGAGATTACTAGCGTAACTTAGCGAGATATCTTCTTGACTTAGATCTCGTGACAGAAACGTTCAGAGATTTTCAGCTTAACTTAGCGAGAGATCTTCTTGACTTAGATCTATTGACAGAAAAGTTCAGAGATTTCTAGCTTAATTTATCGAGATTTCTAACTTGACTTTGATCTCCTGACAGGAAGTTTCAGAGATTGCTAGCCGAACTCATCGAGAACTCATGGAACTTACTTTAGATCTCGTGACAGAAACGTTCGGAGATTTTCAGCTTAACTTAGCGAGAGATCTTCTTGACTTAGATCTCAGGACAAAGTTTTTTAGAGATTTCTAGCTTAACTCAACGAGACTTTTAACTTGACTTAGATCTCGTGATAGGAATTTTCAGAAACTTTTTGCTAAATTTATCGAGATTTCTACCTTGTTCTTCGTGACAGGCATTGTCAGCAGTTTCATCACTAACTCAATGAGATTTCTAACTTGACTTACATCTGGTGACAGAAATTATCAGAAATAAAAGCTTAACTTATCGAGATATCTAACATGACACAGATCTCGTGACAGGAATTTTCAGAGATTACTAGCGTAACTTAGCGAGATATCTTCTTGACTTAGATCTCGTGACAGAAACGTTCAGAGATTTTCAGCTTAACTTAGCGAGATATCTTCTTGACTTAGATCTATTGACAGAAAAGTTCAGAGATTTCTAGCTTAAATTATCGAGATTTCTAACTTGACTTAGATCTCGTGACAGAAACTTTCAGAGATTTCCAGCTTAACTTAGCGAGAGATCTTCTTGACTTAAATCTCGTGACTTGAATTTCCAGAGATTGCTAGCTTAACTCATCGAGACCTCTAACTTGACTTAGATCTCGTGACAGAAATTTTCAGAGGTTTCTAGCTTAACTTAATGAGAATTTCAACTTGACTTAGATCTATTGACCGGAAAACTCAGAGAATTCTAGCTTAACTCAACGAGACTTCTAACTTGACTTAGATCTCGTGACAGGAATTTTCAGAAACTTCTTGCTTAACTAATCGAGGTTTCTACCTTGACTTTCGTGACAGAAAATGTCAGAAGTTTCTATCTTTACTCAATGAGATTTCTATCTAATTTGACTTACATCTGGTGACAGAATTTATCAGAAATAAAAGCTTAATTTATCGAATTTTCTATTTTGACTTAGATCTTGTGAGAGAAAATTTCAGAGATTTCAGCTTAATTTTATGAGGATTTTAACTCAAAATAGATCTGGTGTAAGGAAATCTCAGAGTTTTATAGCTTAACTTATTGAGATTCCTAACTTGACTTTGATCTCCTGACAGGAAGTTTCAGAGATTGCTAGCCGAACTCATCGAGAACTCATGGAACTTACTTTAGATCTCGTGTCAGAAACGTTCGGAGATTTTCAGCTTAACTTAGCGAGAGATCTTCTTGACTTAGATCTCAGGACAAAATTTTTTAGAGATTTCTAGCTTAACTCAACGAGACTTCTAACTTGACTTAGATCTCGTGACAGGAATTTTCAGAAACTTTTTGCTAAATTTATCGAGATTTCTACCTTGTTCTTGGTGACAGGCATTGTCAGCAGTTTCATCACTAACTCAATGAGATTTCTAACTTGACTTACATCTGGTGACAGAAATTATCAGAAATAAAAGCTTAACTTATCGAGATATCTAACATGGCACAGATCTCATGACATGAATTTTCAGAGATTACTAGCGTAACTTAGCGAGATATCTTCTTGACTTAGATCTCGTGACAGAAACGTTCAGAGATTTTCAGCTTAACTTAGCGAGAGATCTTCTTGACTTAGATCTATTGACAGAAAAGTTCAGAGATTTGCAGCTTAAATTATTGAGATTTCTAACTTGACATAGATTTCGTGACAGGATTTTTTCACGAGGTTTCTAGCTTAGCTCAATGAGACTTCTTACGTGACTTAAATCTGGTGGCAGAATTTATCAGAGTCTTCTAGCTTACCGTATCGAGATTTCGAACTGAATTTAGATCTGGTGATACGAAATCTCAGAGATATCTAGCTTAACTTATCGAGATTCCTAACTTGACTTTGATCTCCTGACAGGAAGTTTCAGAGATTGCTAGCCGAACTCATCGAGAACTCATCGAGAACTCATGGAACTTATTTAGATCTCGTGACAGAAACGTTCAGAGATTTTCAGCTTAACTTAGCGAGAGATCTTCTTGACTTAGATCTATTGACAGAAAAGTTCAGAGATTTCTAGCTTAAATTATCGAGATTTCTAACTTGACTTAGATCTCGTGACAGAAACTTTCAGAGATTTCCAGCTTAACTTAGCGAGAGATCTTCTTGACTTAAATCTCGTGACTTGAATTTCCAGAGATTTCTAGCTTAACTCATCGAGACCTCTAACTTGACTTAGATCTCGTGACAGAAATTTTCAGAGGTTTCTAGCTTAACTTAATGAGAATTTCAACTTGACTTATATCTATTGACCGGAAAACTTAGAGAATTCTAGCTTAACTCAACGAGACTTCTAACTTGACTTAGATCTCTTGACAGGAATTTTCAGAAACTTCTTGCTTAACTAATCGAGGTTTCTACCTTGACTTTCGTGACAGAAAATGTCAGAAGTTTCTATCTTAACTCAATGAGATTTCTATCTAATTTGACTTACATCTGGTGACAGAATTTATCAGAAATAAAAGCTTAATTTATCGAATTTTCTATTTTGACTTAGATCTTGTGAGAGAAAATTTCAGAGATTTCAGCTTAAGTTTATGAGGATTTTAACTCGAAATAGATCTGGTGTAAGGAAATCTCAGAGTTTTATAGCTTAACTTATTGAGATTCCTAACTTGACTTTGATCTCCTGACAGGAAGTTTCAGAGATTGCTAGCCGAACTCATCGAGAACTCATCGAACTTACTTTAGATCTCGTGACAGAAACGTTCAGAGATTTTCAGCTTAACTTAGCGAGAGATCTTCTTGACTTAGATCTATTGACAGAAAAGATCAGAGATTTTTAGCTTAAATTATTGAGATTTCAAAGTTGACATAGATCTCGTGACAGGATTTTTTCACCAGAGTTTTATTTTAACTTATCAAGATATTTAACATGACATTGATCTCGTGACAGGAATTTTCAGAGATTACTAGCGTATCTTGGCGAGATATCTTCTTGACTTAGATTTCGTTACAGGAATTTTCAGAGATTTCTAGCTTAACTCAACGAGACTTCTAACTTGACTTAGATCTCGTGACAGGAATTTTCAGAAACTTCTTGCTTAACTTATCGAGGTTTCTACCTTGAAATTCGTGACAGGCAAGGTCAGAAGTTTCTATCTTAACTCAATGAGATTTCTATCTAATTTGACTTACACCTGGGGACAAAAGTGATCAGAAAAAAAAGCTTAGTTTATCGAGTTTTCTAACTTGACTTAGATCTCGTGAGAGGAATTTTCAGAGATTTCTAGCTTAATTTTATGAGGATTTTAACTCGACATAGGTCTGGTGTAAGGTATTCTCAGAGTTTTATAGCTTAAATTATCGAGATTTCTAACTTGACTTAGATCTCGTGACAGAAACTTTCAGAGATTTACAGCTTAACTTAGCGAGAGATCTTCTTGACTTAAATCTCGTGACTTGAATTTCCAGAGATTTCTAGCTTAACTCATCGAGACCTCTAACTTGACTTAGATCTCGTGACAGAAATTTTCAGAGGTTTCTAGCTTAACTTAATGAGAATTTCAGCTTGACTTAGATCTATTGACCGGAAAACTCAGAGATTTCCAGCTTAAATTATTGAGATTTCTAACTTGACATAGATTTCGTTACAGGATTTTTTCACGAGATTTCTAGCTTAGCTCAATGAGACTTCTTACGTGACTTACATCTGGTGGCAGAATTTATCAGAGTCTTCTAGCTTACCGTATCGAGATTTCGAACTTAATTTAGATCTGGTGATACGAAATCTCAGAGATATCTAGCTTAACTTATCGAGATTCCTAACTTGACTTTGATCTCCTGACAGGAAGTTTCAGAGATTGCTAGCCGAACTCATCGAGAACTCATCGAGAACTGATGGAACTTACTTTAGATCTCGTGACAGAAACGTTCAGAGCTTTTCAGCTTAATTTAGCGAGAGATCTTCATGACTTATATCTATTGACAGAAAAGTTCAGAGATTTCTAGCTTAAATTATCGAGATTTCTAACTTGACTTAGATCTCGTGACAGAAACTTTCAGAGATTTCCAGCTTAACTTAGCGAGAGATCTTCTTGACTTAAATCTCGTGACTTGAATTTCCAGAGATTTCTAGCTTAACTCATCGAGACCTCTAACTTGACTTAGATCTCGTGACAGAAATTTTCAGAGGTTTCTAGCTTAACTTAATGAGAATTTCAACTTGACTTAGATCTATTGACCGGAAAACTCAGAGAGTTCTAGCTTAACTCAATGAGACTTCTAACTTGACTTAGATCTCGTGACAGGAGTTTTCGGAAACTTCTTGCTTAACTAATCGAGGTTTCTACCTTGACTTTCGTGACAGAAAATGTCAGAAGTTTCTATCTTAACTCAATGAGATTTCTATCTAATTTGACTTACATCTGGTGACAAAAGTTATCAGAAAAAAAAGCTTAATTTATCGAGTTTTCTAACTTGACTTAGATCTCGTGAGAGAAATTTTCAGAGATTTCTAGCTTAATTTTATGAGGATTTTAACTCGACATAGGTCTGGTGTAAGGTGTTCTCAGAGTTTTATAGCTTAAATCATCGAGATTTCTAACTTGACTTAGATCTCGTGACAGAAACTTTCAGAGATTTACAGCTTAACTTAGTGAGAATTTTAGCTTGATTTAGATCTCGTGACTTGAATTTCTAGCTTAACTCAACGAGACCTCTAACTGGACTTAGATCTCGTGACAGAGTTTTTTCCCTGAGATTTCTAGCTTAATTTATCATGGATCCTAACATGACACAGATCACGTGACAAAAAAATTTCAGAGATTTCCAGCTTAACTTAGCGAGAGATCTTCTTGACTTAGACCTCGTGACTTGAATTTTTTCGCCGAGATTTCTAGCTTAATTTATCAAGGTTCCTAACATGACACAGATCACGTGACAAAAAATTTCAGAGATTTCCAGCTTAACTCAGCAAGAGATCTTCTTGACTTAGATTTCAGAGATTTCCAGCTTAACTCAGCAAGAGATATTCTTGAAGAGATCTCGTGACGTGAATTTTCAGAGATTTCTAGCTTTACTCATCGAGACTTCTATTTAACTCTAGTTTAACTCATCGAGACTTGATTAAGATCTCTCGACAGGATTTTTCATAGATTTTCTATTTTAATTTTATGAAGATTTTAATTTGACTTAGACCTAGTGTCAGGAAATCTAAGAGTTTTATTGCTTAAACTATCGAGATTTCTAACTTGACTTAGATCTCGTGACAGACTTTTTTCTTTCAGATTTCTAGCTTATATTATCGAGATTTCTAACTTGACTTAGATCTCGTGACAGAATTTTTGCGCCGAGATTTCTAGCCTAATTTATCAAAATTTCTAGCATGACATAGATCTCGTGACAGGAATTTTCAGAGAATACTAGTGTAACCTAGTGAGATCTCTTCTTGACTTAGATCTCGTGACAAGAATTTTTAGAAACGTCTTGCTGAATTATCGAGATTTCTACCTTGCTTTTCGTGACAGGCATTGTCAGAAGTTTCTATCTTATTCAATGAGATTTCTCAATTGACTTACATCAGGCGACAGAAATTATCAGAAATAAAAGCTTAATTTATCGAGTTTTCTAACTTGACTTAGATCTCGTGAGAGGAATTTTCAGAGATTTCTAGCTTAATTTTATGAAGATTTTAACACGACATAGGTCTGGTGCAAGGAAATCTCAGAGTTTTTTTAGCTGAGATTTCTAGCTTAACTTATCAAGGTTCCTAACATAACACAGATCACGTGACAAAAATTTCAGAGATTTCCAGCTTAACTCAGCAAGAGATCTTCTTGACTTAGATCTCGTGACGTGAATTTTCAGAGATTTCTAGCTTTACTCATCGAGACTTCTATTTAACTCTAGTTAAACTCATCGAGACTTGATTAAGATCTCTCGACAGGATTTTTCATAGATTTTTTATTTTAGTTTCATGAAGATTTTAATTTGACTTAGACCTAGTGTCAGGAAATCTAAGAGTTTTAATGCTTAAACTATCGAGATTTCTAACTTGACATAGATCTCGTGACAGACTTTATTCTTTTAGATTTCTAGCTTAAATTATCGAGATTTCTAACTTGACTTAGATCTCGTGACAGAACTTTTTCCTTGAGATTTATAGCTTATTTTATCAAGATTTCTAGCATGACTTAGATCTCGTGACAGGGACTTTTAGAAACGTCTTGCTGAAGTTATCGAGATTTCTACCTTGTTTTTCGTGACAAGCATTGTCAGAAAATTCTATCTTATTCAATGAGATTTCTAACTTGACTTACATCAGGCGACAGAAATTATCAGAAATAAAAGCTTAATTTATTGAGTTTTCTAACTTGACTTAGATCTCTTGAGAGGAATTTTCAGAGATTTCTAGCTGAATTTTATGAAGATTTTAACTCGACATAGGTCTGGTGCAAGGAAATCTCAGAGTTTTTTTAGCTTAAATTATCGAGATTTCTAACTTGACTTAGATCTCGTGACAGAATTTTTTCCTTGAGATTTCTAGCTTAATTTATCAAGATTTCTAGCATGACATAGATCTCGTGACAGAAATTTTTAGAAACGTCTTGCTTAAGTTATCGAGATTTCTACCTTGTTTTTCGTGACAGGCATTGTCAGAAGTTTCTATCTTATTCAATGAGGTTTCTAACTTGACTTACATCAGGCGACAGAAATAATCAGAAATAAAAACTTAATTTATCGAGTTTTCTAACTTGACTTAGATCTCATGATAGGAATTTTCAGAGATTTCTAGCTTAATTTTATGAAAATTTTAACTCGGCATAGGTCTGGTGCAAGGAAATCTCAGAGTTTTTGCTTAAATTATTGAGATTTCTAACTTGACTTAGATCTCGTGACAGAATTTTTTCCTTGAGATTTCTAGTTTAATTTATCAAGATTTCTAGCATGACATAGATCTCGTGACAGAAACTTTCAGAGATTTCCAGCTTAATTTAAGGAGAAGTTTAACTTGATTTAGATCTCGTGACTTGAATTTTCGGAGATTTCTAGCTTAACTCAACGAGACTTCTAACTGGACTTAGAGCTCGTGACAGAGTTTTTTCCCTGAGATTTCTAGCTTAATTTATCAAGGTTCCTAACATGACACAGATCACGTGACAAAAAATTTAAGAGATTTCCAGCTTAACTTAGCGAGAGATCTTCTGGACTTAGATCTCGTGACTTGAATTTTTTCGCCGAGATTTCTAGCTTAAATTATCAAGATTCCTAACATAACACAGATCACGTGACAAAAATTTCAGAGATTTCCAGCTTAACTCAGCAAGAGATCTTCTTGACTTAGATCTCGTGACGTGAATTTTCAGAGATTTCTAGCTTTACTCATCGAGACTTCTATTTAACTCTAGTTTAACTCATCGAGACTTGATTAAGATCTCTCGACAGGATTTTTCATAGATTTTTTATTTTAGTTTCATGAAGATTTTAATTTGACTTAGACCTAGTGTCAGGAAATCTAAGAGTTTTATTGCTTAAACTATCGAGATTTCTAACTTGACTTAGATCTCGTGACAGACTTTATTCTTTTAGATTTCTAGCTTAAATTATCGAGATTTCTAACTTGACTTAGATCTCGTGACAGAACTTTTTCCTTGAGATTTATAGCTTATTTTATCAAGATTTCTAGCATGACTTAGATCTCGTGACAGGGACTTTTAGAAACGTCTTGCTGAAGTTATCGAGATTTCTACCTTGTTTTTCGTGACAAGCATTGTCAGAAAATTCTATCTTATTCAATGAGATTTCTAACTTGACTTACATCAGGCGACAGAAATTATCAGAAATAAAAGCTTAATTTATTGAGTTTTCTTACTTGACTTAGATCTCATGAGAGGAATTTTCAGAGATTTCTAGCTGAATTTTATGAAGATTTTAACTCGACATAGGTCTGGTGCAAGGAAATCTCAGAGTTTTTTTAGCTTAAATTATCGAGATTTCTAACTTGACTTAGATCTCGTGACAGAATTTTTTCCTTGAGATTTCTAGCTTAATTTATCAAGATTTCTAGCATGACATAGATCTCGTGACAGAAATTTTTAGAAACGTCTTGCTTAAGTTATCGAGATTTCTACCTTGTTTTTCGTGACAGGCATTGTCAGAAGTTTCTATCTTATTCAATGAGGTTTCTAACTTGACTTACATCAGGCGACAGAAATAATCAGAAATAAAAACTTAATTTATCGAGTTTTCTAACTTGACTTAGATCTCATGATAGGAATTTTCAGAGATTTCTAGCTTAATTTTATGAAAATTTTAACTCGACATAGGTCTGGTGCAAGGAAATCTCAGAGTTTTTGCTTAAATTATCGAGATTTCTAACTTGACTTAGATCTCGTGACAGAATTTTTTCCTTGAGATTTCTAGTTTAATTTATCAAGATTTCTAGCATGACATAGATCTCGTGACAGGAATTTTTAGAAACGTCTTGCTTAAATTATCGAGATTTCTAACTTGACTTAGATCTCGTGACAGACTTTTTTCCTTGAGATTTCTAGCTTAATTTATCAAGATTTCTAACTTGACTTAGATCTCGTGACAGAAACTTTCAGAGATTTCCAGCTTAATTTAAGGAGAAGTTTAACTTGATTTAGATCTCGTGACTTGAATTTTCGGAGATTTCTAGCTTAACTCAACGAGACTTCTAACTGGACTTAGAGCTCGTGACAGAGTTTTTTCCCTGAGATTTCTAGCTTAATTTATCAAGGTTCCTAACATGACACAGATCACGTGACAAAAAATTTAAGAGATTTCCAGCTTAACTTAGCGAGAGATCTTCTGGACTTAGATCTCGTGACTTGAATTTTTTCGCCGAGATTTCTAGCTTAAATTATCAAGATTTCTAACATGACATAGATCTCGTGACAAAAATTTAAGAGATTTCCAGCTTAACTTAGCGAGAGATCTTCTTGACTTAGATCTCGTGACGTCAATTTTCAGAGATTTCTAGCTTTACTCATCGAGACTTCTATTTAACTCTAGCTTAACTCATCGAGACTTGATTAAGATCTCTCGGCAGGATTTTTCATACATTTTCTATTTCAATTTTATGAAGATTTTAATTTGACTTAGACCTAGTGTCAGGAAATCTAAGAGTTTTATTGCTGAAACTATCGAGATTTCTAACTTGACTTAGATCTCGTGACAGACTTTTTTCTTTTAGATTTCTAGCTTACTTTATCGAGATTTCTAACTTGACTTAGATCTCGTGACAGAATTTTTTCTTTGAGATTTCTAGCTTAATTTTTCAAAATTTTTAGCTTGACATAGATCTCGTGACAGGAATTTTCAGAGAATACTAGTGTAACCTCGTGAGATCTCTTCTTGACTTAGATCTCGTGACAGGAATTTTTAGAAACGTCTTGCTGAATTTTCGAGATTTCTACCTTGCTTTTCGTGACAGGCATTGTCAGAAGTTTCTATCTTATTCAATGAGATTTCTAACTTGACTTACATCAGGCGACAGAAATTATCAGAAAAAAAAGCTTAATTTATTGAGTTTTCTAACTTGACTTAGATCTCATGAGAGGAATTTTCAGAGATTTCTAGCTGAATTTTATGAAGATTTTAACTCGACATAGGTCTGGTGCAAGGAAATCTCAGAGTTTTTTTTAGCTTAAATTATCGAGATTTCTAACTTGACTTAGATCTCGTGACAGACTTTTTTCCTTGAGATTTCTAGCTTAATTTATCAAGATTTCTAACTTGACTTAGATCTCGTGACAGAAACTTTCAGAGATTTCCAGCTTAATTTAAGGAGAAGTTTAACTTGATTTAGATCTCGTGACTTGAATTTTCGGAGATTTCTAGCTTAACTCAACGAGACTTCTAACTGGACTTAGAGCTCGTGACAGAGTTTTTTCCCTGAGATTTCTAGCTTAATTTATCAAGGTTCCTAACATGACACAGATCACGTGACAAAAAATTTAAGAGATTTCCAGCTTAACTTAGCGAGAGATCTTCTGGACTTAGATCTCGTGACTTGAATTTTTTCGCCGAGATTTCTAGCTTAAATTATCAAGATTTCTAACATGACATAGATCTCGTGACAAAAATTTAAGAGATTTCCAGCTTAACTTAGCGAGAGATCTTCTTGACTTAGATCTCGTGACGTCAATTTTCAGAGATTTCTAGCTTTACTCATCGAGACTTCTATTTAACTCTAGCTTAACTCATCGAGACTTGATTAAGATCTCTCGGCAGGATTTTTCATACATTTTCTATTTCAATTTTATGAAGATTTTAATTTGACTTAGACCTAGTGTCAGGAAATCTAAGAGTTTTATTGCTGAAACTATCGAGATTTCTAACTTGACTTAGATCTCGTGACAGACTTTTTTCTTTTAGATTTCTAGCTTATATTATCGAGATTTCTAACTTGACTTAGATCTCGTGACAGAATTTTTTCTTTGAGATTTCTAGCTTAATTTTTCAAAATTTTTAGCTTGACATAGATCTCGTGACAGGAATTTTCAGAGAATACTAGTGTAACCTCGTGAGATCTCTTCTTGACTTAGATCTCGTGACAGGAATTTTTAGAAACGTCTTGCTGAATTTTCGAGATTTCTACCTTGCTTTTCGTGACAGGCATTGTCAGAAGTTTCTATCTTATTCAATGAGATTTCTAACTTGACTTACATCAGGCGACAGAAATTATCAGAAAAAAAAGCTTAATTTATTGAGTTTTCTAACTTGACTTAGATCTCATGAGAGGAATTTTCAGAGATTTCTAGCTGAATTTTATGAAGATTTTAACTCGACATAGGTCTGGTGCAAGGAAATCTCAGAGTTTTTTTTAGCTTAAATTATCGAGATTTCTAACTTGACTTAGATCTCGTGACAGAATTTTTTCCTTGAGATTTCTAGCTTAATTTATCAAGATTTCTAGCATGACATAGATCTCGTGACAAGAATTTTTAGAAACGTCTTGCTTAAGTTATCGAGATTTCTACCTTGTTTTTCGTGACAGGCATTGTCAGAAGTTTCTATCTTATTCAATGAGATTTCTAACTTGAATTACATCAGGCGACAGAAATAATCAAAAATAAAAGTTTAATTTATCGAGTTTTCTAACTTGACTTAGATCTCGTGAGAGGAATTTTCAGAGATTTCTAGCTTAATTTTATGAAGATTTTAACTCGACATAGGTCTGGTGCAAGGAAATCTCAGAGTTTTTTAGCTTAAATTATCGAGATTTCTAACTTGAGTTAGATCTCGTGACAGAATTTTTTCCTTGAGATTTCTAGTTTAATTTATCAAGATTTCTAGCATGACATAGATCTCGTGACAGGAATTTTTAGAAACGTCTTGCTTAAGTTATCGAGATTTCTACCTGGTTTTTCGTGACAGGCATTGTCAGAAGTTTCTATCTTATTCAATGAGATTTCTAACTTGACTTACTTCAGGCGACAGAAATTATCAGAAATAAAAGCTTAATTTATCGAGTTTTCTAACTTGACTTAGATCTCGTGACAGAATTTTTTCCTTGAGATTTCTAGCTTAATTTATCAAGATTTCTAGCATGACATAGATCTCGTGACAGGAATTTTCAGAGATTACTAGTGTAACCTACTGAGATATCTTCTTGACTTAGATCTCTCGACAGGAATTTTCATAGATTTCTAGCTTAATTTTATGAGGATTATAACTTGACTCAGACCTGGTGTCAGGAAACTTCAAAGTTTCATAACTTAAATTATCGAGATTTCTAACTTGACTTAGATCTCGTGACAGGATAATTTCCCTCAGATTTTACCTTAACTTATCAAGGTATCTAACATGACATAGATCTAGTGACAGGAACTTTCAGAGATTACTAGTGTAACCTAGTAAGATATCTTCTTGACTTAGGTCTCGTGACAGGAATTCTCAGAGATTTCTAGCTTAACTCAACGAGACTTCTATTTTAACTTAGATCTCGTAACAGGATTTTTTAGAAACTTCTTGCTAAACTTATCGAGATTTCTTTCCTGACTTTCGTGACAGGCATTGGTAGAAGTTTCTATCTTAACTCAATGAGATTTCTCACTTGACTTACATCTGGTGACAGAAATTATCAGAAAGAAAAGCTTAATTTATCGAGTTTGCTAACTTGACTTGTTTCTTGTGAGAGAAACTTTCAAAGATTTCTAGCTTAACTTAATGTGAACTTTAACTTGACTTAGATTTATTGACAGGAAAACTCAGAGTTTTATAGCTTAAATCATTGAGATTTCTATTTTGTCATAGATCTCGTGACAGAAATTTTCAGAGATTTCCAGCTTAACTTAGCGAGAAATCTTTTTGACCTAGATCTCGTGACTTGAATTTCCAGAGATTTCTAGCTTAACTCATCGAGACTTCTAACTTGACTTAGATCTCGTGACAGAAACTTTCAGAGATTTCTAGCTTAACCTAATGAGAATTTCAACTTGACTTAGATCTGTTGACAGGAAAACTCTTAAATTTTTGAGATTTCTAACTTGACATAGATCTCGTGACAGGATTTTTCCCGAGATTTCTAGCCTAACTTATCAAGATACCTAACTTGACATAGATCTCGTGACAGGAATTTTTAGAGATTGCAGGAAGATTGCTGGCCTAACTCATCGAGACTTCTAAATTGAATTAGATCTTGTGACAGAAATTCTCAAAGACTTCTAGCCTAACTCAATAAGGTTTCTATACTGACTTAAATGTGCTAAAATACTGAATTCTCAGAGGTTTTTTGCTTAACTTAAGGAGATTTTCAACTTGACTTAGGTCTTGTGACAGAAATTCTCAAAGATTTCTAGCTTAATTTATCGAGATTTCTAACTTGACTTAGATCTCGTGACAGGAAACTTCAGAGAATTCTAGCTTAGCTCAATAAGATTTCTAACTTGAGTTAGATCTGTTGACAGGATTTTTTCCCGAGAATTCTAGCTTACATTATCAAGATCTCTAGTATGACATATATCTCGTGACAGAAATTCTCTGAGATTTCTAGCTTAACTCAATGACGTTTCTAGCTTGACTCACATCTGGTGACAGGAATTCTCAAAGGTTTTTAGCTTAACTGAAAGAGGTTTCTAACTTGACTTACATCTGGTGACAGAAATTCTCAGAGTCTTCTAGCTTAACTTATTGAGATTTCTAACTTGACTTGGATCTCGTTACAGGAACTTTCAGAGATTTCTAGCTTAACCAAATGAGATTTCTTATGTGACATACATCTGGTGACAGGAACTTTCAGAGTCTTCAAGCTCAATTTATAGAGATTTCTAACTTGATTTAGACCTGACACAGGAATTTTCAGAGATTGCTAGCCTACTTTCTCGAGACTTCTAACTTGATTTAGATCTCGTGACAGGAAGTTTCAAATAATAATAGCTTAACTCAATGAGATTTCTAATTAAACTTACATCTGGTGACAGAAAATCTCAGAGTCTTCCAGCTTAACTTATCGAGATTTTTAAATTGACTTAGATCTGGTGACAGAATTTCTCCCTAGGTTTTCTAGCTTAACTTAACCAGATTTATAACATGATATAGATATCGTGACAGCAATTTTAAGAGATTGCTAGCCTAGCTCATCGAGACTTGAATTGAATTAGAGCTTGTGACAGAAAATCTCAAAGATTTCTAGCCTAACTCATTAAGGTTTCTATTTTCACTTAAATCTGCTGACAGGAATTCTCAGAGTTTTTTGCTTATCTTAGGGAGATTTTCAACTTGACTTATGTCTTGTGACAGAAATTCTCAGAGAATTCTAGCTTAATTTATCGATATTTCTAACTTGACTTAGATCTCGTGACAGGAAACTTCAGAGAATTCTAGCTTAGCTCAATAAGATTTCTAGCTTGAGTTAGATCTGTTGACAGGATTTTTTCCCGGGATTTCTAGCTTACATTATCAAGATCTCTAGTATGACATAGATCCCGTGACAGGAATTTTCAGAGATTGCTAGCCTACTTTCTCGAGACTTCTAACTTGATTTATATCTCGTGACAGGAACTTTCAGAGATTACTAGCTTAACTCAATGAGATTTCTAATTAAATTTTCATCTGGTGACAGAAATTTTCAGGATCTTCTAGCTCAAATTATTGAGATTTCTAACTTGACTTACATCTGGTGACAGAAATTATCAGAAAGAAAAGCTTAATTTATCGAGTTTGCTAACTTGACTTGTTTCTCGTGAGAGAAACTTTCAAAGATTTCTAGCTTAACTTAATGTGAACTTTAACTTGACTTAGATTTATTGACAGGAAAACTCAGAGTTTTATAGCTTAAATCATTGAGATTTCTATTTTGTCATAGTTCTAGTGACAGGAAATTTTCCCGAGATTTCTAGTTTTACTTATCAAGATATGTAACATGACATAGATCTCGTGACAGAAATTTTCAGAGATTTCCAGCTTAACTTAGCGAGAAATCTTTTTGACCTAGATCTCGTGACTTGAATTTCCAGAGATTTCTAGCTTAACTCATCGAGACTTCTAACTTGACTTAGATCTCGTGACAGAAACTTTCAGATATTTCTAGCTTAACCTAATGAGAATTTCAACTTGACTTAGATCTGTTGACAGGAAAACTCTTAAATTTTTGAGATTTCTAACTTGACATAGATCTCGTGACAGGATTTTTCCCGAGATTTCTAGCCTAAATTATCAAGATACCTAACTTGACATAGATCTCGTGACAGGAATTTTTAGAGATTGCAGGAAGATTGCTAGCCTAACTCATCGAGACTTCTAAATTGAATTAGATCTTGTGACAGAAATTCTCAAAGACTTCCAGCCTAACTCAATAAGGTTTCTATACTGACTTAAATGTGCTAAAATACTGAATTCTCAGAGGTTTTTTGCTTAACTTAAGGAGATTTTCAACTTGACTTAGGTCTTGTGACAGAAATTCTCAAAGAATTCTAGCTTAATTTATCGAGATTTCTAACTTGACTTAGATCTCGTGACAGGAATTTTCAGAGAAATCTAGCTTAGCTCAATAAGATTTCTAACTTGAGTTAGATCTGTTGACAGGATTTTTTCCCGAGAATTCTAGCTTACATTATCAAGATCTCTAGTATGACATATATCTCGTGACAGAAATTCTCTGAGATTTCTAGCTTAACTCAATGACGTTTCTAGCTTGACTCACATCTGGTGACAGGAATTCTCAAAGGTTTTTTAGCTTAACTGAAAGAGGTTTCTAACTTGACTTACATCTGGTGACAGAAATTCTCAGAGTCTTCTAGCTTAACTTATTGAGATTTCTAACTTGACTTGGATCTCGTTACAGGAACTTTCAGAGATTTCTAGCTTAACCAAATGAGATTTCTTATGTGACATACATCTGGTGACAGGAACTTTCAGAGTCTTCAAGCTCAACTTATAGAGATTTCTAACTTGATTTAGACCTGACACAGGAATTTTCAGAGATTGCTAGCCTGCTTTCTCGAGACTTCTAACTTGATTTAGATCTCGTGACAGGAAGTTTCAAATATTACTAGCTTAACTCAATGAGATTTCTAATTAAACTTACATCTGGTGACAGAAATTTTCAGAGTCTTCTAGCTTAAATTATCGAAATTTTAACTCAATGACGTTTCTAGCTTGACTCACATCTGGTGACAGGAATTCTCAAAGGTTTTTTAGCTTAACTGAAAGAGGTTTCTAACTTGACTTACATCTGGTGACAGAAATTCTCAGAGAATTCTAGCTTAATTTATCGATATTTCTAACTTGACTTAGATCTCGTGACAGGAAACTTCAGAGAATTCTAGCTTAGCTCAATAAGATTTCTAGCTTGAGTTAGATCTGTTGACAGGATTTTTTCCCGGGATTTCTAGCTTACATTATCAAGATCTCTAGTATGACATAGATCTCGTGACAGGAATTTTCAGAGATTGCTAGCCTACTTTCTCGAGACTTCTAACTTGATTTATATCTCGTGACAGGAACTTTCAGAGATTACTAGCTTAACTCAATGAGATTTCTAATTAAATTTTCATCTGGTGACAGAAATTTTCAGAATCTTCTAGCTCAAATTATTGAGATTTCTAACTTGACTTAGATCTCGTGACAAGAGGTTTCAGAGGTAGAAAATCTCCAGATTTTTCCAAGAATCTTCCAGTTTAACTTATCGAGATTTTTAAATTGACCTAAATCTGGTGGCAGAATTTTTCCTGAGATTTTCAGCATACTTTATCAAGACTTATATTAGGGAACAGGAACTTTCAGAGAGTTGTAGCTTAATTTCTTGAGCTTTCCAAAGTAACTCAGATCTCGTGACAGTTATTCGCAGATACTTCTAGCTTAACTCAATGAGAGGTTTTTAACTTGACTTAGATCTGGTTACAGGAAATCTCAGATATTTCTAGCTTAAATTATCGAGATTTCTAATTTGACGTAGATCTCGTGACATTATTTCTCCCCGAGATTTCTAGCTTTACATATCAAGATTTCTACCATGATATGGATCTCGTGATAGGAATTTTAAGGGATAGCTAGCTTAACCCATCGAGACTTCTAATTTGACTTAGATCTCGTGACAGAAATTCTCAGAAAATTCTAGCTTATCTTAATGAGATTTCTAACTTGAATTAGATCTCATGTCAGAATTTTTCTCGAGATTTCTAGCTTACAATATCCAGACTTATTTTAGAGAGCAGGAACTTTCAGAGAATTTCAGCCTAATTTCTCGAGCTTTCCAACATAACTTAGATCTGGTGACAAGAATTCTGAGAATCTTCTAGCTTAACTTATCGAGAATTCTAACTTAACTTAGATCTCGTGACAGGAATTCTCAGAGATTTCTAGCTTAAGTAAATGAGATTTCTAACTTGACTAACGTCTGGTGACAGGGATTCCCGGAGGTTTTCAGTTTAACTTGAAGAGGTTTCAAACTTGACGTAGATCTTGTGAAGGAAAATCTCAGAGAATTCTAGCTTAATACAATGAGATTTCTAACTTGACTTAGATCTCTTGACAGAAATTATCAGAGTCATCTAGCTTAGCTCATCGATGCTTTTAACTTGACTTAAATTTTGTGCCAGATTTTTTTTTCAGATAATTTAGCGTAACTTATCAAGATTTCTAACTTACCGAGATTGCTAGGCTAACTCATCGAGACTTCTTACTTAACTTAGATCTTGTGACAAAAATTCTCAGAGATTTCTAGCTCGACTCAATGAGGTTTACAACTTGAGTTAGATCTCGTGACAGGATTTTTTCCCGAGACTTCTGGCTTACTTACCTTATCAAGATTTCTAACATGATTTAGATCTCGTGACAGGAATTTTAAAAGATTGCTAGCTTATTTTATCGAGATTTCTAACTTAACTTAGATCTCGTGACAGGAGTTCTCAGAGACTTCTAGCTTAAGTAAATGAGATTTCTATCTTGACTAACATCTGGTGACAGGGATTATTGGAGGTTTTCAGTTTAACTTGAAGAGATTTCAAACTTGAGGTAGATCTTGTGAAGGAAATTCTCAGAAAATTCTAGCTTAATACTATGAGATTTCTAACTTGACTTAGATCTCTTGACAGGAATTATCAGAGTCAACTAGCTTAGCTCATCGAAGCTTTTAACTTGACTTAAATTTTGTGCCAGATTTTTTTTTCAGAGAATTTAGCGTAACTTATCAAGATTTCTAACTTACCGAGATTGCTAGGCTAACTCATCGAGACTTCTTACTTAACTTAGATCTTGTGACAAAGATTCTCAGAGATTTCTAGCTCGACTCAATGAGGTTTACAACTTGAGTTAGATCTCGTGACAGGATTTTTTCCCGAGACTTCTGGCTTACTTACCTTATCAGGATTTCTAACATGATTTAGATCTCGTGACAGGAATTTTAAAAGATTGCTAGCTTAACTTATCGAGATTTCTAACTTAACTTAGATCTCGTGACAGGAGTTCTCAGAGACTTCTAGCTTAAGTAAATGAGATTTCTATCTTGACTAACATCTGGTGACAGGGATTATTGGAGGTTTTCAGTTTAACTTGAAGAGATTTCAAACTTGAGGTAGATCTTGTGAAGGAAATTCTCAGAAAATTCTAGCTTAATACAATGAGATTTCTAACTTGACTTAGATCTCTTGACAGGAATTATCAGAGTCATCTAGCTTAGCTCATCGAAGCTTTTAACTTGACTTAAATTTTGTGCCAGATTTTTTTTTCAGAGAATTTAGCGTAACTTATCAAGATTTCTAATTTATCGAGATTGCTAGGCTAACTCATCGAGACTTCTTACTTAACTTAGATCTTGTGACAAAAATTCTCAGAGATTTCTAGCTCGACTCAATGAGGTTTCTAACTTGAGTTAGATCTCGTGACAGGATTTTTTCCCGAGACTTCTGGCTTACCTTATCAAGATTTCTAACATGATTTAGATCTCGTGACAGTAATTTTAAAAGATTGCTAGCTTAACTTATCGAGATTTCTAACTTAACTTAGATCTCGTGACAGGAGTTCTCAGAGACTTCTAGCTTAAGTAAATGAGATTTCTATCTTGACTAACATCTGGTGACAGGGATTATTGGAGGTTTTCAATTTAACTTGAAGAGATTTCAAACTTGAGGTAGATCTTGTGAAGGAAATTCTCAGTAAATTCTAGCTCAATACTATGAGATTTCTAACTTGACTTAGATTTCTTGACAGGAATTATCAGAGTCATCTAGCTTAGCTCATCGAAGCTTTTAACTTGACTTAAATTTTGTGCCAGATTTTTTTTTCAGAGAATTTAGCGTAACTTATCAAGATTTCTAACTTACCGAGATTGCTAGGCTAACTCATCGAGACTTCTTACTTAACTTAGATCTTGTGACAAAAATTCTCAGATATTTCTAGCTCGACTCAATGAGGTTTCTAACTTGAGTTAGATCTCGTGACAGGATTTTTTCCCGAGACTTCTGGCTTACCTTATCAAGATTTCTAACATGATTTAGATCTCGTGACAGGAATTTTAAAAGATTGCTAGCTTAACTTATCGAGATTTCTAACTTAACTTAGATCTCGTGACAGGAGTTCTCAGAGACTTCTAGCTTAAGTAAATGAGATTTCTATCTTGACTAACATCTGGTGACAGGGATTATTGGAGGTTTTCAGTTTAACTTGAAGAGATTTCAAACTTGACGTAGAACTCGTGAACGAAATTATCAGAGAATTCTAGCTAAATACAATGAGATTTCTAACTTGACTTAGATCTCTTGTCAGGAATTATCAGAGTCTTCTAGCTTAACTCACCGAGATTTTAAACTTGACTTAGATCTGGTGACAGATTTTTTCCCCCGAGATTTAGCCTAACTCATCGAGACTTCTAACTTGACTTAGATCTCGTGACAGGAATTCTCAGAGACTTCTAGCATAACTCAATAAGATTTCTAACTTGACTTAAATCTTGTGACAGAATTTTTCAGAGTCTTCTATCTTAAATTATTGAGATTTCTAACTTGACTTAGATCTCGTGACAGGAAATTCCAGAAATTTCTGGCTTAAATTAATGAGATTTCCAACTTGAGTTAAATCTCGTGGCAAGTATTTTTCCTGAGATTTCTACATTATCAAAACTTGTATCAGGGAACAGGATATTTTTAGCTTCGTTTCTCGAGCTTTCCATCATAATTTAGATTTCGTGACAGGAAATTCCAGAGACATCTAGCTTAACTCAATGAGCTTTCTAACTCGAGTTATATCTAGTGATAGGGATTCTCAGAGCTTTTTTAGCTTAACTCGAAGAGATTTTCAACTCGACTCAGATCTTGTGACAGAAAATCTCAGGGCTTTCTAGCTTAAATCAATGAGATTTCTTACTTGACTAAGATCTCGTGACAGAAATTTTCAGAGATTTATAGGTTAACTAAATCAAATTTCCTACGTGGTTTACATCTGGTGACAGAAATTATCAGTCTTAGATCTCGTGACAGGAAATCTCAGAGACTTCTAGTTTAACTCAATGAGATTTCTAACTTGACTTAGATCTCGCGACAGGAACTCTCAGAGACTTCTAGTTTAACTCAATGACGTTTCTAACTTAACTTAGATCACGTGACAGGAATTCTCAGAGACTTCTAGCATAACTCAATGAGATTTCTAACTTGACTTAAGCCCTGAGATAGAATTTTTCAGAGTATTCTATCTTAAATTAGCGAGATTTCTAACTTGACTTAGATCTCGTGACAGGAAATTCCAGAAATTTCTGGCTTAACTCAATGAGATTTCCAACTTGAGTTAAATCTCGTGACAAGATTTTTCCCGAGATCTCTACATTATCAAAACTTGTATCAGGGAACAGGAGATTTTTAGCTTCGTTTCTCGAGCTTTCCAAAATAGCTTAGATCTCGTGACAAGGAATTCCAGACACATCTAGCTTAACTCAATGAGTTTTCTCAATCGAGTTACATCTAGTGATAGGGATTCTCAGAGTTTTTTAGTTTAACTCGATGAGTTTTTTTAACTCGACTCAGATCTTGTGACACAAAATCTCAGGGGTTTCTAGCTTAAATTAATGGGATTTCTTACTTGACTTAGATCTCGTGACAGAAATTTTCAGAGATTTCAAGGTTAACTAAATGAGATTTCCTACGTGGTTTACATCTGGTGACAGAAATTATCAGACTTAGATCTCTTCACAGGAATTCTCAGAGACTTCTATTTTAACTCAATGAGATTTTTAACTTGACTTAGATCTCGCGACAGGAATTTTCAGAGGCTCTTAGTTTAACTTAATGACGTTTCTATTTTGACTTACGTCTTGTGACAAGGATTCTCAGAGGTTTTTAGTTTAGCTTGAAGAGATTTCTAGCTTAACTCAATGAGATTTCTAACTTGACTTGCATCTGGTGACAGAAATTATCAGAGTCTTCTAGCTTAACTCAATGAGGTTTCTAACTTGACTTACATCTGGTGACAAGGATTCTCAGAGGTTTTTAGACTAACTTATCGAGATTTCCAACTTGACTTAGACCTGGTGACAGTAATGTTCAGAGACTTCTATTTTAACTCAATGAGATTTCTAACTTGACTTAGATCTCGCGACAGGATTTCTCAGAGACTTCTAGCTTAACTCAATGAGAAATCTAACTTGAGTTAGATCTCGTGACAGGATTTTTTCCCGAGACATCTAGCTTAGAATATCAAGACCTAACTCAGGGAACAGGAATTATCAGAGATTTTTAGCTTAATTTCTCGAGCTTTCCAAAATAAATTAGATCTCGTGACAGTTTTTCTCACAGACTTCTAGCTTAACTCAATGAGATTTCTAACTTGACTTACATCTGGTGACAAGGTTTCTAAGAGGTTTCTTAGACTAACATATCGAGATTTCCAACTTGACTTAGACCTGGTGACAGTAATGTTCAGAGACTTCTAGTTTAAATCAATGAGATTTCTAACTTGACTTAGATCTCGCGACCGGAATTCTCAGAGACTTCTAGTTTAGCTCAATGAGGTTTCTAAATTGAGTCACAACTTGTGACAAGGCTTCTCAGAGGGTTTTAGTTTAACTTGAAGATCTTCTAACTTGACTCAGATCTTGTGACAGAAATTCTCAGAGATTTCTTGCTTAACTTAATGAGGTTTCTAACTTGAGATAGATCTCGTGCAGGATTTTTTCCCGCGACATCTAGTTTACAACATCAAGACCCAACTCAGGGAAGAGGAACTTTCATAGAATTTTAGCCTAATTTTTCGAGATTTCCAACATAACTTAGATCTCGTGGCAGGAATTCTCAGAGGCTTCTAGCTTAACTCAATGAGATTTCTAACTTGACTTATATGTGGTGACAACGATTCTCAGAGGTTCTTAGTTTAACTTGAAGAGATTTCTAAATTGACTCAGATCTTGTGACAGAAATTCTCAGAGATTTCTTGCTTAACTCAATGAGGTTTCTAACTTGACTTATATCTGGTGACAATGAATCTCAGAGGTTCTTAGTTTAACTTGAAGAGATTTCTAACTTGACTCAGATCTTGTGACAGAAATTCTCAAAGATTTCTTGCTTAACTCAATGAGGTTTCTAACTTGAGATAGATCTCGTGCAGGATTTTTTCCCGCGACATCTAGTTTACAACATCAAGACCCAACTCAGGGAAGAGGAACTTTCATAGATTTTTAGCCTAATTTCTCGAGATTTCTAACATAACTTAGATCTCGTGACAGGAATTGTCAGAGTCTTCTAGATTAACTCAATGACATTACTAACTTGACATACATCTGGTGAAAGTGGTTCTCAGAAGTTTTTTAGCTTAACTCAATGAGATTTCTGGCTTGACTTATATCTGTTGACAGAAATTTTCAGAGTCTTCTAGCTTAACTTATCGAGATTTCTAACTTGACTTAGATATGTGGACCGGAATTTTTTAAAAATTTCTAGCTTAAATTTTTGAGATTTCTAACCCGAATTAGATCTCGTGACAGGATTTTTCCCGAGATTTCTAGCTTACAATAACAAGACTTATATCAGGGAACATGAGATTTTTAGCTTTATTGCTTAATTTTGGAGCTTTCCAGAATAACTTAGATCTCGTGACAGTTGTTCTAAGAGACTACTAGTTTAACTCAATGAAATTTCTAACTTGACTTATATTTGGTGACAGAAAATCTCAGAGATTTCTTGCTTAACTCAATGAGGTTTCTAACTTGAGATAGATCTCGTGCAGGATTTTTTCCCGCGACATCTAGTTTACAACATCAAGACCCAACTCAGGGAAGAGGAACTTTCATAGATTTTTAGCCTTATTTCTCGAGATTTCTAACATAACTTAGATCTCGTGACAGGATTTCTCAGAGACTTCTAGTTTAACTCAACGAGGTTTCTAACTTGAATTACATTTTGTGACAAGGATTCTCAGAGGTTTTAGCTCAACTTATCGAGATTTCTAACTTGACTCAGATCTTGTGAAAAAAATTCTCAGAGGTTTTTAGCCTAACTTATCGAGATTTCTAACTTGACTCAGACCTGGTGACAGTAATGTTCAGAGTCTTCTAGCTTAAATCAATGAGGTTTCTAACTTGAGTTAGATCTTGTGACAGGATTTTTTCCCGCAACATCTAGCTTACAACATCAAGACCCAACTCAGGGAAGAGGAACTTTCATAGAATTTTAGCCTAATTTCTCGAGATTTCCAACATAACTTAGATCTCGTGGCAGGAATTCTCAGAGGCTACTAGCTTAACTCAATGAGATTTCTAACTTGACTTATATGTGGTGACAAAGATTCTCAGGGGTTCTTAGTTTAACTTGAAGAGATTTCTAATTTGACTCAGATCTTGTGACAGAAATTCTCAGAGATTTCATGCTTAACTCAAGGAGGTTTCTAACTTGACTTATATCAGGTGACAATGATTCTCAGAGGTTCTGAGTTTAACTTGAAAATATTTCTAACTTGACTCAGATCTTGTGACAGAAATTCTCAGAGATTTCTAGCTTTACTCATCGAGACTTCTATTTAACTCTAGTTTAACTCATCGAGACTTGATTAAGATCTCTCGACAGGATTTTTCATAGATTTTCTATTTTAGTTTCATGAAGATTTTAATTTGACTTAGACCTAGTGTCAGGAAATCTAAGAGTTTTATTGCTTAAACTATCGAGATTTCTAACTTGACTTAGATCTCGTGACAGACTTTATTCTTTTAGATTTCTAGCTTAAATTATCGAGATTTCTAACTTGACTTAGATCTCGTGACAGAACTTTTTCCTTGAGATTTATAGCTTATTTTATCAAGATTTCTAGCATGACATAGATCTCGTGACAGGAACTTTTAGAAACCTCTTGCTGAAGTTATCGAGATTTCTACCTTGTTTTTCGTGACAGGCATTGTCAGAAAATTCTATCTTATTCAATGAGATTTCTAACTTGACTTACAACAGGCGACAGAAATTATCAGAAATAAAAGCTTAATTTATTGAGTTTTCTAACTTGACATAGATCTCATGAGAGGAATTTTCAGAGATTTCTAGCTGAATTTTATGAAGATTTTAACTCGACATAGGTCTGGTGCAAGGAAATCTCAGAGTTTTTTTAGCTTAAATTATCGAGATTTCTAACTTGACTTAGATCTCGTGACAGAATTTTTTCCTTGAGATTTCTAGCTTAATTTATCAAGATTTCTAACTTGACTTAGATCTCGTGACAGAAACTTTCAGAGATTTCCAGCTTAATTTAAGGAGAAGTTTAACTTGATTTAGATCTCGTGACTTGAATTTTCGGAGATTTCTAGCTTAACTCAACGAGACTTCTATTTAACTCTAGTTTAACTCATCGAGACTTGATTAAGATCTCTCGACAGGATTTTTCATAGATTTTCTATTTTAGTTTCATGAAGATTTTAATTTGACTTAGACCTAGTGTCAGGAAATCTAAGAGTTTTATTGCTTAAACTATCGAGATTTCTAACTTGACTTAGATCTCGTGACAGACTTTATTCTTTTAGATTTCTAGCTTAAATTATCGAGATTTCTAACTTGACTTAGATCTCGTGACAGAACTTTTTCCTTGAGATTTATAGCTTATTTTATCAAGATTTCTAGCATGACATAGATCTCGTGACAGGAACTTTTAGAAACCTCTTGCTGAAGTTATCGAGATTTCTACCTTGTTTTTCGTGACAGGCATTGTCAGAAAATTCTATCTTATTCAATGAGATTTCTAACTTGACTTACAACAGGCGACAGAAATTATCAGAAATAAAAGCTTAATTTATTGAGTTTTCTAACTTGACATAGATCTCATGAGAGGAATTTTCAGAGATTTCTAGCTGAATTTTATGAAGATTTTAACTCGACATAGGTCTGGTGCAAGGAAATCTCAGAGTTTTTTTAGCTTAAATTATCGAGATTTCTAACTTGACTTAGATCTCGTGACAGAATTTTTTCCTTGAGATTTCTAGCTTAATTTATCAAGATTTCTAACTTGACTTAGATCTCGTGACAGAAACTTTCAGAGATTTCCAGCTTAATTTAAGGAGAAGTTTAACTTGATTTAGATCTCGTGACTTGAATTTTCGGAGATTTCTAGCTTAACTCAACGAGACTTCTAACTGGACTTAGATCTCGTGACAGAGTTTTTTCCCTGAGATTTCTAGCTTAATTTATCAAGGTTCCTAACATGACACAGATCACGTGACAAAAAATTTAAGAGATTTCCAGCTTAACTTAGCGAGAGATCTTCTTGACTTAGATCTCGTGACTTGAATTTTTTCGCCGAGATTTCTAGCTTAAATTATCAAGATTTCTATCATGACATAGATCTCGTGACAAAAATTTAAGAGATTTCCAGCTTAACTTAGCGAGAGATCTTCTTGACTTAGCTCTCGTGACGTGAATTTTCAGAGATTTCTAGCTTTACTCATCGAGACTTCTATTTAACTCTAGCTTAACTCATCGAGACTTGATTTAGATCTCTCGGCAGGATTTTTCATACATTTTCTATTTCAATTTTATGAAGATTTTAATTTGACTTAGACCTAGTGTCAGGAAATCTAAGAGTTTTATTGCTTAAACTATCGAGATTTCTAACTTGACTTAGATCTCGTGACAGACTTTTTTCTTTTAGATTTCTAGCTTATATTATCGAGATTTCTAACTTGACTTAGATCTCGTGACAGAATTTTTTCTTTGAGATTTCTCGCTTAATTTTTCAAAATTTCTAGCTTGACATAGATCTCGTGACAGGAATTTTCAGAGAGTACTAGTGTAACCTCGTGAGATCTCTTCTTGACTTAGATCTCGTGACAGGAATTTTTAGAAACGTCTTGCTGAATTTTCGAGATTTCTACCTTGCTTTTCGTGACAGGCATTGTCAGAAGTTTCTATCTTATTCAATGAGATTTCTAACTTGACTTACATCAGGCGACAGAAATTATCAGAAATAAAAGCTTAATTTATTGAGTTTTCTAACTTGACATAGATCTCGTGAGAGGAATTTTCAGAGATTTCTAGCTTATTTTTATGAAAAATTTAACTCGACATAGGTCTGGTGCAGGGAAATCTCAGAGTTTTTTAGCTTAAATTATCGAGATTTCTAACTTGACTTAGATCTCGTGACAGAATTTTTTCCTAGAGATTTCTAGCTTATTTTATCAAGAATTCTAGCATGACATAGATCTCGTGACAGGAATTTTTAGAAACGTCTTGCTTAAGTTATCGAGATTTCTAACTCGTTTTTCGTGACAGGCATTGTCAGAAGTTTCTATCCTCTTCAATGAGATTTCTAACTTGACTTACATCAGGCGACAGAAATTATCAGAAATAAAAGCTTAATTTATCGAGTTTTCTAACTTGACTTAAATCTCGTGAGAGGAGTTTTCAGAGATTTCTAGCTTAATTTTATGAAGATTTTAACTCGACATAGGTCTGGTGCAAGGAAATCTCAGAGTTTTTTTAGCTGAGATTTCTAGCCTAATTTATCAAGGTTCCTAACATGACACAGATCACGTGACAAAAAATTTCAGAGATTTCCAGCTTAACTCAGCAAGAGATCTTCTTGACTTAGATCTCGTGACGTGAATTTTCAGAGATTTCTAGCTTTACTCATCGAGACTTCTATTTAACTCTAGTTTAACTCATTGAGACTTGATTAAGATCTCTCGACAGGATTTTTCATAGATTTTCTATTTTAATTTTATGAAGATTTTAATTTGACTTAGACCTAGTGTCAGGAAATCTAAGAGTTTTATTGCTTAAACTATCGAGAATTCTAACTTGACTTAGATCTCGTGACAGAATTTTTTCTTTTAGATTTCTAGCTTAAATTATCGAGATTTCTGACTTGACTTAGATCTCGTGACTTGAATTTTTTCGCCGAGATTTCTAGCTTAATTTATCAAGATTTCTAACATGACATAGATCTCGTGACAAAAATTTAAGAGATTTCCAGCTTAACTCAGCAAGAGATCTTCTTGACTCAGATCTCGTGACGTGAATTTTCAGAGATTTCTAGCTTTACTCATCGAGACTTCTATTTAAGTCTAGTTTAACTCATCGAGACTTGATTAAGATCTCTCGACAGGATTTTTCATAGATTTTCTATTTTAGTTTCATGAAGATTTTAATTTGACTTAGACCTAGTGTCAGGAAATCTAAGAGTTTTATTGCTTAAACTATCGAGATTTCTAACTTGACTTAGATCTCGTGACAGACTTTATTCTTTTAGATTTCTAGCTTAAATTATCGAGATTTCTAACTTGACTTAGATCTCGTGACAGAACTTTTTCCTTGAGATTTATAGCTTATTTTATCAAGATTTCTAGCATGACATAGATCTCGTGACAGGAACTTTTAGATACCTCTTGCTGAATTTATCGAGATTTCTACCTTGTTTTTCGTGACAGGCATTGTCAGAAAATTCTATCTTATTCAATGAGATTTCTAACTTGACTTACATCAGGCGACAGAAATTATCAGAAATAAAAGCTTAATTTATTGAGTTTTCTAACTTGACTTAGATCTCATGAGAGGAATTTTCAGAGATTTCTAGCTGAATTTTATGAAGATTTTAACTCGACATAGGTCTGGTGCAAGGAAATCTCAGAGTTTTTTTAGCTTAAATTATCGAGATTTCGAACTTGACTTAGATCTCGTGACAGAATTTTTTCCTTGAGATTTCTAGCTTAATTTATCAAGATTTCTAGCATGACATAGATCTCGTGACAAGAATTTTTAGAAACGTCTTGCTTAAGTTATCGAGATTTCTACCTTGTTTTTCGTGACAGGCATTGTCAGAAGTTTCTATCTTATTCAATGAGATTTCTAACTTGACTTACATCAGGCGACAGAAATAATCAGAAATAAAAGCTTAATTTATCGAGTTTTCTAACTTGACTTAGATCTCGTGAGAGGAATTTTCAGAGATTTCTAGCTTAATTTTATGAAAATTTTAACTCGACATAGGTCTGGTGCAAGGAAATCTCAGAGTTTTTTAGCTTAAATTATCGAGATTTCTAACTTGACTTAGATCTCATGACAGAATTTTTTCCTTGAGATTTCTAGTTTAATTTATCAAGATTTCTAGCATGACATAGATCTCGTGAGAGGAATTTTTAGAAACGTCTTGCTTAAGATATCGAGATTTCTACCTTGTTTTTCGTGACAGGCATTGTCAGAAGTTTCTATCTTATTCAATGAGATTTCTAACTTGACTTAATTCAGGCGACAGAAATTATCAGAAATAAAAGCTTAATTTATCGAGTTTTCTAACTTGACTTAGATCTCGTGACAGAATTTTTTCCTTGAGATTTCTAGCTTAATTTATCAAGATTTCTAGCATGACATAGATCTCGTGACAGGAATTTTCAGAGATTACTAGTGTAACCTACTGAGATATCTTCTTGACTTAGATCTCTCGACAGGAATTTTCATAGATTTCTAGCTTAATTTTATGAGGATTATAACTTGACTCAGACCTGGTGTCAGGAAACTTCAGAGTTTCATAACTTAAATTATCGAGATTTCTAACTTGACTTAGATCTCGTGACAGGATAATTTCCCTCAGATTTTACCTTAACTTATCAAGGTATCTAACATGACATAGATCTAGTGACAGGAACTTTCAGAGATTACTAGTGTAACCTAGTAAGATATCTTCTTGACTTAGGTCTCGTGACAGGAATTCTCAGAGATTTCTAGCTTAACTCAACGAGACTTCTATTTTAACTTAGATCTCGTAACAGGATTTTTTAGAAACTCCTTGCTAAACTTATCGAGATTTCTTTCATGACTTTCGTGACAGGCATTGGTAGAAGTTTCTATCTTAACTCAATGAGATTTCTAACTTGACTTACATCTGGTGACAGAAATTATCAGAAAGAAAAGCTTAATTTATCGAGTTTGCTAACTTGACTTGTTTCTCGTGAGAGAAACTTTCAAAGATTTCTAGCTTAACTTAATGTGAACTTTAACTTGACTTAGATTTATTGACAGGAAAACTCAGAGTTTTATAGCTTAAATCATTGAGATTTCTATTTTGTCATAGTTCTCGTGATAGGAAATTTTCCCGAGATTTCTAGCTTTACTTATCAATATATGTAACATGACATAGATCTCGTGACAGAAATTTTCAGAGATTTCCAGCTTAACTTAGCGAGAAATCTTTTTGACCTAGATCTCGTGACTTGAATTTCCAGAGATTTCTAGCTTAACTCATCGAGACTTCTAACTTGACTTAGATCTCGTGACAGAAACTTTCAGAGATTTCTAGCTTAACCTAATGAGAATTTCAACTTGACTTAGATCTGTTGACAGGAAATCTCAGAGATTTCTAGCTTAAAATTTTGAGATTTCTAACTTGACATAGATCTCGTGACAGGATTTTTCCCGAGATTTCTAGCCTAACTTATCAAGACTTCTAAATTGAATTAGATCTTGTGACAGAAATTCTCAAAGACTTCTAGCCTAACTCAATAAGGTTTCTATACTGACTTAAATCTGCTAAAATACTGAATTCTCAGAGGTTTTTTGCTTAACTTAAGGAGATTTTCAACTTGACTTAGGTCTTGTGACAGAAATTCTCAAAGAATTCTAGCTTAATTTATCGAGATTTCTAACTTGACTTAGATCTCGTGACAGGAAACTTCAGAGAATTCTAGCTTAGCTCAATAAGATTTCTAACTTGAGTTAGATCTGTTGACAGGATTTTTTCCCAAGAATTCAAGCTTACATTATCAAGATCTCTAGTATGACATATATCTCGTGACAGAAATTCTCTGAGATTTCTAGCTTAACTCAATGACGTTTCTAGCTTGACTCACATCTGGTGACAGGAATTCTCAAAGGTTTTTAGCTTAACTGAAAGAGGTTTCTAACTTGACTTACATCTGGTGACAGAAATTCTCAGAGTCTTCTGGCTTAACTTATTGAGATTTCTAACTTGACTTGGATCTCGTTACAGGAACTTTCAGAGATTTCTAGCTTAACCAAATGAGATTTCTTATGTGACATACATCTGGTGACAGGAACTTTCAGAGTCTTCAAGCTCAACTTATAGAGATTTCTAACTTGATTTAGACCTGACACAGGAAATTTCAGAGATTGCTAGCCTACTTTCTCGAGACTTCTAACTTGATTTAGATCTCGTGACAGGAAGTTTCAAATATTACTAGCTTAACTCAATGAGATTTCTAATTAAACTTACATCTGGTGACAGAAATTTTCAGAGTCTTCTAGCTTAAATTATCGAAATTTTTAAATTGACTTAGATCTGGTGACAGAATTTATCCCTAGGTTTTCTAGCTTAACTTAACCAGATTTATAACATGATATAGATATCTTGACAGCAATTTTAAGAGATTGCTAGCCTAACTCATCGAGACCTGAATTGAATTAGAGCTTGTGACAGAAAATCTCAAAGATTTGTAGCCTAACTCATTAAGGTTTCTATTTTGACTTAAATCTGCTGACAGGAATTCTCAGAGTTTTTTGCTTATCTTAGGGAGATTTTCAACTTGACTTATATCTTGTGACAGAAATTCTCAGAGAATTCTAGCTTAATTTATCGATATTTCTAACTTGACTTAGATCTCGTGACAGGAAACTTCAGAGAATTCTAGCTTAGCTCAATAAGATTTCTAACTTGAGTTAGATCTGTTGACAGGATTTTTTCCCGGGATTTCTAGCTTACATTATCAAGATTTCTAGTATGACATAGATCTCGTGACAGGAATTTTCAGAGATTGCTAGCCTACTTTCTCGAGACTTCTGACTTGATTTATATCTCGTAACAGGAACTTTCAGAGATTACTAGTTTAACTCAATGAGATTTCTAATTAAATTTACATCTGGTGACAGAAAATTTCAGAATCTTCTAGCTCAAATTATTGAGATTTCTAACTTGACTTAGATCTCGTGACAAGAGGTTTCAGAGGTAGAAAATCTCCAGATTTTTCCAAGAATCTTCCAGCTTAACTTATCGAGATTTTTAAATTGACCTAAATCTGGTGGCAGAATTTTTCCTGAGATTTTCAGCATACTTTATCAAGACTTATATTAGGGAACAGGAACTTTCAGAGAGTTGTAGCTTAATTTCTTGAGCTTTCCAAAGTAACTTAGATCTCGTGACAGTTATTCGCAGATACTTCTAGCTTAACTCATTGAGAGGTTTTTAACTTGACTTAGATCTGGTTACAGGAAATCTCAGATATTTCTAGCTTAAATTATCGAGATTTCTAATTTGACGTAGATCTCGTGACATTATTTCTCCCCGAGATTTCTAGCTTTACAAATCAAGATTTCTACCATGATATGGATCTCGTGATAGGAATTTTAAGGGATAGCTAGCTTAACCCATCGAGACTTCTAATTTGACTTAGATCTCGTGACAGAAATTCTCAGAAAAATCTAGCTTATCTTAATGAGATTTCTAACTTGAATTAGATCTCTTGTCAGAATTTTTCTCGAGATTTCTAGCTTACAATATCCAGACTTATTTTAGAGAGCAGGAACTTTCAGAGAAATTCAGCCTAATTTCTCGAGCTTTCCAACATAACTTAGATCTGGTGACAAGAATTCTGAGAATCTTCTAGCTTAACTTATCGAGAATTCTAACTTAACTTGGATCTCGTGACAGGAATTCTCAGAGATTTCTAGCTTAAGTAAATGAGATTTCTAACTTGACTAACGTCTGGTGACAGGGATTCCCGGAGGTTTTCAGTTTAACTTGAAGAGGTTTCAAACTTGACGTAGATCTTGTGAAGGAAAATCTCAGAGAATTCTAGCTTAATACAATGAGATTTCTAACTTGACTTAGATCTCTTGACAGGAATTATCAGAGTCATCTAGCTTAGCTCATCGAAGCTTTTAACTTGACTTAAATTTTGTGCCAGATTTTTTTTTCAGAGAATTTAGCGTAACTTATCAAGATTTCTAACTTACCGAGATTGCTAGGCTAACTCATCGAGACTTCTTACTTAACTTAGATCTTGTGACAAAAATTCTCAGATATTTCTAGCTCGACTCAATGAGGTTTCTAACTTGAGTTAGATCTCGTGACAGGATTTTTTCCCGAGACTTCTGGCTTACCTTATCAAGATTTCTAACATGATTTAGATCTCGTGACAGGAATTTTAAAAGATTGCAAGCTTAACTTATCGAGATTTCTAACTTAACTTAGATCTCGTGACAGGAGTTCTCAGAGACTTCTAGCTTAAGTAAATGAGATTTCTATCTTGACTAACATCTGGTGACAGGGATTATTGGAGGTTTTCAGTTTAACTTGAAGAGATTTCAAACTTGAGGTAGATCTTGTGAAGGAAATTCTCAGAAAATTCTAGCTTAATACAATGAGATTTCTAACTTGACTTAGATCTCTTGACAGGAATTATCAGAGTCATCTAGCTTAGCTCATCGAAGCTTTTAACTTGACTTAAATTTTGTGCCAGATTTTTTTTTCAGAGAATTTAGCGTAACTTATCAAGATTTCTAATTTATCGAGATTGCTAGGCTAACTCATCGAGACTTCTTACTTAACATAGATCTTGTGACAAAAATTCTCAGAGATTTCTAGCTCGACTCAATGAAGTTTCTAACTTGAGTTAGATCTCGTGACAGGATTTTTTCCCGAGACTTCTGGCTTACCTTATCGAGATTTCTAACTTAACTTAGATCCCGTGACAGGAGTTCTCAGAGACTTCTAGCTTAAGTAAATGAGATTTCTATCTTGACTAACATCTGGTGACAGGGATTATTGGAGGTTTTCGGTTTAACTTGAAGAGATTTCAAACTTGACGTAGAACTCGTGAACGAAATTATCAGAGAATTCTAGCTAAATACAATGAGATTTCTAACTTGACTTAGATCTCTTGTCAGGAATTATCAGAGTCTTCTAGCTTAACTCACCGAGATTTTAAACTTGACTTAGATCTGGTGACAGATTTTTTCCCCCGAGATTTAGCCTAACTCATCGAGACTTCTAACTTGACTTAGATCTCGTGACAGAATTTTTCAGAGTCTTCTATCTTAAATTATTGAGATTTCTAACTTGACTTAGATCTCGTGACAGGAAATTCCAGAAATTTCTGGCTTAAATTAATGAGATTTCCAACTTGAGTTAAATCTCGTGGCAAGTATTTTTCCTGAGATTTCTACATTATCAAAACTTGTATCAGGGAACAGGATATTTTTAGCTTCGTTTCTCGAGCTTTCCAACATAACTTAGATTTCGTGACAGGAAATTCCAGAGACATCTAGCTTAACTCAATGAGCTTTCTAACTCGAGTTACATCTAGTGATAGGGATTCTCAGAGTTTTTTTTAGCTTAACTCGAAGAGATTTTCAACTCGACTCAGATCTTGTGACAGAAAATCTCAGGGCTTTCTAGCTTAAATCAATGAGATTTCTTACTTGACTTAGATCTCGTGACAGAAATTTTCAGAGATTTATAGGTTAACTAAATGAGATTTCCTACGTGGTTTACATCTTGTGACAGAAATTATCAGTCTTAGATCTCGTGACAGGAAATCTCAGAGACTTCTAGTTTAACTCAATGAGATTTCTAACTTGACTTAGATCTCGCGACAGGAATTCTCAGAGACTTCTAGTTTAACTCAATGACGTTTCTAACTTAACTTAGATCACGTGACAGGAATTCTCAGAGACTTCTAGCATAACTCAATGAGATTTCTAACTTGACTTGAACCCCGAGACAGAATTTTTCAGAGTATTCTATCTTAAATTATCGAGATTTCTAACTTGACTTAGATCTCGTGACAGGAAATTCCAGAAATTTCTGGCCTAACTCAAGGAGATTTCCAACTTGAGTTAAATCTCGTGACAAGATTTTTCCCGAGATCTCTACATTATCAAAACTTGTATCAGGGAACAGGAGATTTTTAGCTTCGTTTCTCGAGCTTTTCAAAATAGCTTAGATCTCGTGACAAGGAATTCCAGACACATCTAGCTTAACTCAATGAGTTTTCTAAATCGAGTTACATCTAGTGATAGGGATTCTCAGAGTTTTTTAGTTTAACTCGATGAGTTTTTTTAACTCGACTCAGATCTTGTGACAGAAAATCTCAGGGGTTTCTAGCTTAAATTAATGGGATTTCTTACTTGACTTAGATCTCGTGACAGAAATTTTCAGAGATTTCAAGGTTAACTAAATGAGATTTCCTACGTGGTTTACATCTGGTGACAGAAATTATCAGACTTAGATCTCGTGACAGGAATTCTCAGAGACTTCTATTTTAACTCAATGAGATTTTTAACTTGACTTAGGTCTCGCGACAGGAATTCTCAGAGGCTCTTAGTTTAACTTAATGACGTTTCTATTTTGACTTACATCTTGTGACAAGGATTCTCAGAGATTTTTAGTTTAGCTTGAGGAGATTTCTAGCTTAACTCAATGAGATTTCTAACTTGACTTGCATCTGGTGACAGAAATTATCAGAGTCTTCTAGCTTAACTCAATGAGGTTTCTAACTTGACTTACATCTGGTGACAAGGATTCTCAGAGGTTTTTAGACTAACTTATCGAGATTTCCAACTTGACTTAGACCTGGTGACAGTAATGTTCAGAGACTTCTATTTTAACTCAATGAGATTTCTAACTTGACTTAGATCTCGCGACAGTATTTCTCAGAGACTTCTAGCTTAACTCAATGAGAAATCTAACTTGAGTTAGATCTCGTGACAGGATTTTTTCCCGAGACATCTAGCTTACAATATCAAGACCTAACTCAGGGAACAGGAATTATCAGAGATTTTTAGCTTAATTTCTCGAGCTTTCCAAAATAAATTAGATCTCGTGACAGTTTTTCTCACAGACTTCTAGCTTAACTCAATGAGATTTCTAACTTGACTTACATCTGGTGACAAGGTTTCTCAGAGGTTTCTTAGACTAACATATCGAGATTTCCAACTTGACTTAGACCTGGTGACAGTAATGTTCAGAGACTACTAGTTTAAATCAATGAGATTTCTAACTTGACTTGGATCTCGCGACCGGAATTCTCAGAGACTTCTAGTTTAGCTCAATGAGGTTTCTAAATTGAGTCACAACTTGTGACAAGGCTTCTCAGAGGGTTTTAGTTTAACTTGAAGATCTTCTAACTTGACTCAGATCTTGTGACAGAAATTCTCAGAGATTTCTTGCTTAACTCAATGAGGTTTCTAACTTGAGATAGATCTCGTGCAGGGTTTTTTCCCGCGACATCTAGTTTACAACATCAAGACCCAACTCAGGGAAGAGGAACTTTCATAGAATTTTAGCCTAATTTTTCGAGATTTCCAACATAACTTAGATCTCGTGGCAGGAATTCTCAGAGGCTTCTAGCTTAACTCAATGAGATTTCTAACTTGACTTATATGTGGTGACAACGATTCTCAGAGGTTCTTAGTTTAACTTGAAGAGATTTCTAAATTGACTCAGATCTTGTGACAGAAATTCTCAGAGATTTCTTGCTTAACTCAATGAGGTTTCTAACTTGACTAATATCTGGTGACAATGAATCTCAGAGGTTCTTAGTTTAACTTGAAGAGATTTCTAACTTGACTCAGATCTTGTGACAGAAATTCTCAGAGATTTCTTGCTTAACTCAATGAGGTTTCTAACTTGAGATAGATCTCGTGCAGGATTTTTTCCCGCGACATCTAGTTTACAACATCAAGACCCAACTCAGGGAAGAGGAACTTTCATAGATTTTTAGCCTAATTTCTCGAGATTTCTAACATAACTTAGATCTCGTGACAGGAATTGTCAGAGACTTCTAGCTTAACTCAATGACATTACTAACTTGACATACATCTAGTGACAGTGGTTCTCAGAGGATTTTTAGCTTAACTCAATGAGATTTCTGGCTTGACTTATATCTGTTGACAGAAATTTTCAGAGTCTTCTAGCTTAACTTATCGAGATTTCTAACTTGACTTAGATATCTGGACCGGAATTTTTTAAAGATTTCTAGCTTAAATTTTTGAGATTTCTAACCCGAATTAGATCTCGTGACAGGATTTTTCCCGAGATTTCTAGCTTACAATAACAAGACTTATATCAGGGAACATGAAATTTTTAGCTTTATTGCTTAATTTTGGAGCTTTCCAGAATAACTTAGATCTCGTGACAGTTGTTCTAAGAGACTACTAGTTTAACTCAATGAAATTTCTAACTTGACTTATATTTGGTGACAGAAAATCTCAGAGATTTCTTGCTTAACTCAATGAGGTTTCTAACTTGAGATAGATCTCGTGCAGGATTTTTTCCCGCGACATCTAGTTTACAACATCAAGACCCAACTCAGGGAAGAGGAACTTTCATAGATTTTTAGCCTTATTTCTCGAGATTTGTAACATAACTTAGATCTCGTGACAGGAATTCTCAGAGACTTCTAGTTTAACTCAACGAGGTTTCTAACTTGAATTACATTTTGTGACAAGGATTCTCAGAGGTTTTAGCTCAACTTATCGAGATTTCTAACTTGACTCAGATCTTGTGAAAAAAATTCTCAGAGGTTTTTAGCCTAACTTATCGAGATTTCTAACTTGACTCAGACCTGGTGACAGTAATGTTCAGAGTCTTCTAGCTTAAATCAATGAGGTTTCTAACTTGAGTTAGATCTTGTGACAGGATTTTTTCCCGCGACATCTAGCTTACAACATCAAGACCCAACTCAGGGAAGAGGAACTTTCATAGAATTTTAGCCTAATTTCTCGAGATTTCCAACATAACTTAGATCTCGTGACAGGAATTCTCAGAGGCTACTAGCTTAACTCAATGAGATTTCTAACTTGACTTATATGTGGTGACAAAGATTCTCAGGGGTTCTTAGTTTAACTTGAAGAGATTTCTAATTTGACTCAGATCTTGTGACAGAAATTCTCAGAGATTTCATGCTTAACTCAAGGAGGTTTCTAACTTGACTTATATCTGGTGACAATGATTCTCAGAGGTTCTGAGTTTAACTTGAAGATATTTCTAACTTGACTCAGATCTTGTGACAGAAATTCTCAGAGATTTCTTGCTTAACTCAATGAGGTTTCTAACTTGAGATAGATCTCGTGCAGGATTTTTTCCCGCGACATCTAGTTTACAACATCAAGACCCAACTCAGGGAAGAGGAACTTTCATAGATTTTTAGCCTAATTTCTCGAGATTTCTAACATAACTTAGATCTCGTGACAGGAATTCTCAGATACTTCTAGCTGAACTCAATGACATTACCAACTTGACTTACATCTAGTGACAGTGGTTCTCAGAGGTTTTTAGCTTAACTCAATGAGATTTCTGACTTGACTTATATCTGTTGACAGAAAATTTCAGAGTCTTCTAGCTTAACTTATCGAGATTTCTAACTTGACTTAGATATCTGGACCGGAATTTTTTAAAGATTTCTAGCTTAAATTATTGAGATTTCTTAACCGAATTAGATCTCGTGACAGGATTTTTCCCGAGATTTCCAGCTTACAATAACAAGACTTATATCAGGGAACATGAGATTTTAGGCTTTATTGCTTAATTTTGGAGCTTTCCAGAATAACTTAGATCTTGTGACAGTTATTCTAAGAGACTACTAGTTTAACTCAATGAAATTTCTAACTTGACTTATATCTGTTGACAGAAAATTTCAGAGTCTTCTAGCTTAACTTATCGAGATTTCTAACTTGACTTAGATATCTGGACCGGAATTTTTTAAAGATTTCTAGCTTAAATTATTGAGATTTCTTAACCGAATTAGATCTTGTGACAGGATTTTTTCCCGAGACATCTAGCTTACAATATCAAGACCTATATCAGGGAACAGGAATTTTCACAGTTTTGTAGCTCAATTTCTCGAGCTTTCCAACATAACTTCGATCTCGTGACAGGAATTCTCAGAGACTTCTAGTTTAACTCAACGAGGTTTCTAATTTGAATTACGTTTTGTGACAAGGATTCTCAGAGGTTTTAGCTTAACTTATCGAGATTTCTAAACTTGACTTAGATCTTGTGACAAAAAATCTCAGAGGTTTCTAGATTAACTCAATGAGATTCCTATTTTGACTTATATCCGGTGACAAGGCTTCTCAGAGGTTCCTAGTTTAACTTGAAGAGATTTCTAACTTGACTCAGATCTTGTGACATAAATTCTCAAAGATTTCTTGCTTAACTCAATGAGGTTTCTAACTTGAGATACATGTCGTCAAGGATTTTTCCCGCGACATCTAGTTTACAATATCAAGACCCAACTCAGGGAAGAGGAACTTTCATAGATTTTTAGCCTAATTTCTCGAGCTTTCCAACATAACTTAGATCTCGTGACAGGAATTCTCAGAGACTTCTAGCGTAAGTCAATGACATTTCTAACTTGACTTACATCTGGTGACAAGGATTCTCAGAGGTTTTTAGCTTAACTTATCGAGATTTCCAACTTGACTTAGACCTGGTGACAGTAATGTTCAGAGACTTCCAGTTTAACTCAATGAGATTTCTAACATGACTTAGATCTCGTGACAGGAATTCTCAGAGACTTCTAGTTTAACTCAACGAGGTTTCTAACTTGAATTACATTTTGTGACAAGGATTCTCAGAGGTTTTAGCTTAACTTGTCGAGATTTCTAACTTGACTTAGATCTTGTGACAAAAAATCTCAGAGGTTTTTAGCCTAACTTATCGAGATTTCTAACTTGACTCAGACCTGGTGACAATAATGTTCAGAGACTTCTAGTTTAACTCAATGAGATTTCTAACTTGACTTAGATCTCGCGACAGGAATTCTCAGAGACTTCTAGTTTAATTCCATGAGGTTTCTAACTTGAGTTACATCTTGTGACAAGGATGCTCAGAGGCCTTTTGTTTAACTTGAAGAGATTTCTAACTTGACTCAGATCTCGTGACAAAAACTCTCAGAGAATTCTAGATTAACTCAATGAGATTCCTAACTTGACTTATATCCGGTGACAAGGATTCTCAGAGGTTCCTAGTTTAACTTGAAGAGATTTCTAACTTGACTCAGATCTTGTGACATAAATTTTCAAAGATTTCTTGCTTAACTCAATGAGGTTTCTAACTTCAGATACATGTCGTCAAGGATTTTTCCCGCGACATCTAGTTTACAATATCAAGACCCAACTCAGGGAAGAGGAACTTTCATAGATTTTTAGCCTAATTTCTCGAGCTTTCCAACATAACTTAGATCTCGTGACAGGAATTCTCAGAGACTTCTAGCGTAAGTCAATGACATTTCTAAATTGACTTACATCTGGTGACAAGGATTCTCAGAGGTTTTTAGCTGAACTTATCGAGATTTCCAACTTGACTTAGACCTGGTGACAGTAATGTTCAGAGACTTCCAGTTTAACTCAATGAGATTTCTAACTTGACTTACACCTGGTGACAAGAATTTTCAGAGGTTTTTAGCCTAACTTATCGAGATTTCCAACTTGACTTAGACCTGGTTACAGTAATGTTCAGATACTTCTAGTTTAACTCAATGAGATTTCTAACTTGACTTAGATCTCGCGACAGGAATTCTCAGAGACTTCTAGTTTACCTCAATGAGGTTTCTAACTTGAATTACATCTCGTGACAAGGATTCTCAGAGGCTTTTAGTTTAACTTGAAGATATTTCTAACTTGACTCAGATCTTGTGACAAAATTTTGCAGAGATGTCTAGCTTATCTCAATGAGATTTCTAACTTGACTTATACTTGGTGACAGTAATGTTCAGAGACTTCTAGCTTAACTCAATGAGGTTTCTCACTTGACTTAGATCTCGCGACAGGAGTTCTCAGAGTCTTCTATTTCAACTCAATGAGGTTTCTAACTTGAATTATATCTTGTGACAAGAAGTCTCAGAGGTTTTAGTTTATTTCAATGAGATGTCTAACTTGACCTATATCTAGTGACAAGGATTCTCAGAGGTTCTTTTTTTAACTCAAAAAGATTTCTAACTTGACTTACATCTGGTGACAAGTATTTTCAGAGGTTTTTAGCCTAAATTATCGACACTTCTAACTTGACTTAGATCTCGCAATAGGAATTCTCAGAGACTTCTAGTTTAACTCAATGAGGTTTCGAACTTGAATTACATTTCGTGACAAGGATTCTCAGAGGCTTTTAGTTTAACTTAATGACGTTTCTAACTTGACTTACATCTTGTGACAAGGATTCTCAGAGGTTTTTAGTTTAGCTTGAAGAGATTTCTAGCTTAACTCAATGAGATTTCTAACTTTACTTGTATCTGGTGACAGAAATTATCAGAGTCTTCTAGCTTAACTCAATGAGGTTTCTAACTTGAGTTAGATCTCGTGAAAGGATTTTTTCTCGAGACATCGAGCTTACAATATCAAGACCTAAGTCAGAGAAGAGGAATTTTCATAGATTTTTAGCCTAATTTCTCGAGCTTTCCAACATAACTTAGATCTCGTGACAGGAACTCTCAGAGACTTCTAGTTTACCTCAATGATATTTCTAAGTTGACTTACATCTGGTGACAATTGTTGTCAGAAGTTTTTAGTTCAACTTGAAGAGATTTCTAGCTTAACTCAATGAGGTTTCTAACTTGAGTTAGATCTCAGGCACAGTTTTTTTCCGAGACATCCAGCTTACAATATCAAGACCTAACTCAGGGAACAGGAACTTTCATAGATTTTTAGCTTAATTCCTTGAGCTTTCCAACATAACTTAAATCTCGTGACAGGAATTCTCAGAGACTTCTAGTTTACCTCAATGAGATTTCTAACTTGACTTACATCTGGTGACAAGGATTCTCAGAGGTTTTTAGCTTAACTTATCGAGATTTCCAACTTGACTTAGACCTGGTGACAGGAATTCTCAGAGACTTCTAGTTTAATTCAATGAGGTTTCTAACTTGAGTTACATCTTGTGACAAGGATGCTCAGAGGCCTTTAGTTTAACTTGAAGAGGTTTCTAACTTGACTCAGATCTTGTGACAAAAACTCTCAGAGAATTCTAGATTAACTCAATGAGATTCCTAACTTGACTTATATCCGGTGACAAGGATTCTCAGAGGTTCCTAGTTTAACTTGAAGAGATTTCTAACTTGACTCAGATCTTGTGACATAAATTTTCAAAGATTTCTTGCTTAACTCAATGAGGTTTCTAACTTCAGATACATGTCGTCAAGGATTTTTCCCGCGACATCTAGTTTACAATATCAAGACCCAATTCAGGGAAGAGGAGCTTTCATAGATTTTTAGCCTAATTTCTCGAGCTTTCCAACATAACTTAGATCTCGTGACAGGAATTCTCAGAGACTTCTAGCGTAAGTCAATGACATTTCTAACTTGACTTACATCTGGTGACAAGGATTCTCAGAGGTTTTTAGCTTAACTTATCGAGATTTCCAACTTGACTTAGACCTGGTGACAGTAATGTTCAGAGACTTCCAGTTTAACTGAATGAAATTTCTAACTTGACTTACATCTGGTGACAAAAAATCTCAGAGGTTTTTAGCCTAACTTATCGAGATTTCTAACTTGACTCAGACCTGGTGACAATAATGTTCAGAGACTTCTAGTTTAACTCAATGAGATTTCTAACTTGACTTAGATCTCGCGACAGGAATTCTCAGAGACTTCTAGTTTAATTCCACGAGGTTTCTAACTTGAGTTACATCTTGTGACAAGGATGCTCAGAGGCCTTTTGTTTAACTTGAGGAGATTTCTAACTTGACTCAGATCTCGTGACAAAAACTCTCAGAGAATTCTAGATTAACTCAATGAGATTCCTAACTTGACTTATATCCGGTGACAAGGATTCTCAGAGGTTCCTAGTTTAACTTGAAGAGATTTCTAACTTGACTCAGATCTTGTGACATAAATTTTCAAAGATTTCTTGCTTAACTCAATGAGGTTTCTAACTTCAGATACATGTCGTCAAGGATTTTTCCCGCGACATCTAGTTTACAATATCAAGACCCAACTCAGGGAAGAGGAACTTTCATAGATTTTTAGCCTAATTTCTCGAGCTTTCCAACATAACTTAGATCTCGTGACAGGAATTCTCAGAGACTTCTAGCGTAAGTCAATGACATTTCTAAATTGACTTACATCTGGTGACAGGGATTCTCAGAGGTTTTTAGCTTAACTTATCGAGATTTCCAACTTGACTTAGACCTGGTGACAGTAATGTTCAGAGACTTCCAGTTTAACTCAATGAGATTTCTAACTTGACTTACACCTGGTGACAAGAATTTTCAGAGGTTTTTAGCCTAACTTATCGAGATTTCCAACTTGACTTAGACCTGGTTACAGTAATGTTCAGATACTTCTAGTTTAACTCAATGAGATTTCTAACTTGACTTAGATCTCGCGACAGGAATTCTCAGAGACTTCTAGTTTACCTCAATGAGGTTTCTAACTTGAATTACATCTCGTGACAAGGATTCTCAGAGGCTTTTAGTTTAACTTGAAGATATTTCTAACTTGACTCAGATCTTGTGACAAAATTTTGCAGAGATGTCTAGCTTATCTCAATGAGATTTCTAACTTGACTTATACTTGGTGACAGTAATGTTCAGAGACTTCTAGCTTAACTCAATGAGGTTTCTCACTTGACTTAGATCTCGCGACAGGAGTTCTCAGAGTCTTCTATTTCAACTCAATGAGGTTTCTAACTTGAATTATATCTTGTGACAAGAAGTCTCAGAGGTTTTAGTTTATTTCAATGAGATTTCTAACTTGACCTATATCTAGTGACAAGGATTCTCAGAGGTTCTTTTTTTAACTCAAAAAGATTTCTAACTTGACTTACATCTGGTGACAAGTATTTTCAGAGGTTTTTAGCCTAAATTATCGACACTTCTAACTTGACTTAGATCTCGCAATAGGAATTCTCAGAGACTTCTAGTTTAACTCAATGAGGTTTCGAACTTGAATTACATTTCGTGACAAGGATTCTCAGAGGCTTTTAGTTTAACTTAATGACGTTTCTAACTTGACTTACATCTTGTGACAAGGATTCTCAGAGGTTTTTAGTTTAGCTTGAAGAGATTTCTAGCTTAACTCAATGAGATTTCTAACTTGACTTGTATCTGGTGACAGAAATTATCAGAGTCTTCTAGCTTAACTCAATGAGGTTTCTAACTTGAGTTAGATCTCGTGAAAGGATTTTTTCTCGAGACATCGAGCTTACAATATCAAGACCTAAGTCAGAGAAGAGGAATTTTCATAGATTTTTAGCCTAATTTCTCGAGCTTTCCAACATAACTTAGATCTCGTGACAGGAACTCTCAGAGACTTCTAGTTTACCTCAATGATATTTCTAAGTTGACTTACATCTGGTGACAATTGTTCTCAGAAGTTTTTAGTTCAACTTGAAGAGATTTCTAGCTTAACTCAATGAGGTTTCTAACTTGAGTTAGATCTCAGGCAGAGTTTTTTTCCGAGACATCCAGCTTACAATATCAAGACCTAACTCAGGGAACAGGAACTTTCATAGATTCTTAGCTTAATTCCTTGAGCTTTCCAACATAACTTAAATCTCGTGACAGGAATTCTCAGAGACTTCTAGTTTACCTCAATGAGATTTCTAACTTGACTTACATCTGGTGACAAGGATTCTCAGAGGTTTTTAGCTTAACTTATCGAGATTTCCAACTTGACTTAGACCTGGTGACAGGAATTCTCAGAGACTTCTAGTTTAATTCAATGAGGTTTCTAACTTGAGTTACATCTTGTGACAAGGATGCTCAGAGGCCTTTAGTTTAACTTGAAGAGGTTTCTAACTTGACTCAGATCTTGTGACAAAAACTCTCAGAGAATTCTAGATTAACTCAATGAGATTCCTAACTTGACTTATATCCGGTGACAAGGATTCTCAGAGGTTCCTAGTTTAACTTGAAGAGATTTCTAACTTGACTCAGATCTTGTGACATAAATTTTCAAAGATTTCTTGCTTAACTCAATGAGGTTTCTAACTTCAGATACATGTCGTCAAGGATTTTTCCCGCGACATCTAGTTTACAATATCAAGACCCAATTCAGGGAAGAGGAACTTTCATAGATTTTTAGCCTAATTTCTCGAGCTTTCCAACATAACTTAGATCTCGTGACAGGAATTCTCAGAGACTTCTAGCGTAAGTCAATGACATTTCTAACTTGACTTACATCTGGTGACAAGGATTCTCAGAGGTTTTTAGCTTAACTTATCGAGATTTCCAACTTGACTTAGACCTGGTGACAGTAATGTTCAGAGACTTCCAGTTTAACTCAATGAAATTTCTAACTTGACTTACATCTGGTGACAAAAAATCTCAGAGGTTTTTAGCCTAACTTATCGAGATTTCTAACTTGACTCAGACCTGGTGACAATAATGTTCAGAGACTTCTAGTTTAACTCAATGAGATTTCTAACTTGACTTAGATCTCGCGACAGGAATTCTCAGAGACTTCTAGTTTAATTCCATGAGGTTTCTAACTTGAGTTACATCTTGTGACAAGGATGCTCAGAGGCCTTTTGTTTAACTTGAAGAGATTTCTAACTTGACTCAGATCTCGTGACAAAAACTCTCAGAGAATTCTAGATTAACTCAATGAGATTCCTAACTTGACTTATATCCGGTGACAAGGATTCTCAGAGGTTCCTAGTTTAACTTGAAGAGATTTCTAACTTGACTCAGATCTTGTGACATAAATTTTCAAAGATTTCTTGCTTAACTCAATGAGGTTTCTAACTTCAGATACATGTCGTCAAGGATTTTTCCCGCGACATCTAGTTTACAATATCAAGATCCAACTCAGGGAAGAGGAACTTTCATAGATTTTTAGCCTAATTTCTCGAGCTTTCCAACATAACTTAGATCTCGTGACAGGAATTCTCAGAGACTTCTAGCGTAAGTCAATGACATTTCTAAATTGACTTACATCTGGTGACAAGGATTCTCAGAGGTTTTTAGCTTAACTTATCGAGATTTCCAACTTGACTTAGACCTGGTGACAGTAATGTTCAGAGACTTCCAGTTTAACTCAATGAGATTTCTAACTTGACTTACATCTGGTGACAAGAATTTTCAGAGGTTTTTAGCCTAACTTATCGAGATTTCCAACTTGACTTAGACCTGGTTACAGTAATGTTCAGATACTTCTAGTTTAACTCAATGAGATTTCTAACTTGACTTAGATCTCGCGACAGGAATTCTCAGAGACTTCTAGTTTACCTCAATGAGGTTTCTAATTTGAATTACATCTCGTGACAAGGATTCTCAGAGGCTTTTAGTTTAACTTGAAGATATTTCTAACTTGACTCAGATCTTGTGACAAAATTTTGCAGAGATGTCTAGCTTATCTCAATGAGATTTCTAACTTGACTTATACTTGGTGACAGTAATGTTCAGAGACTTCTAGCTTAACTCAATGAGGTTTCTCACTTGACTTAGATCTCGCGACAGGAGTTCTCAGAGTCTTCTATTTCAACTCAATGAGGTTTCTAACTTGAATTATATCTTGTGACAAGAAGTCTCAGAGGTTTTAGTTTATTTCAATTAGATTTCTAACTTGACCTATATCTAGTGACAAGGATTCTCAGAGGTTCTTTTTTTAACTCAAAAAGATTTCTAACTTGACTTACATCTGGTGACAAGTATTTTCAGAGGTTTTTAGCCTAAATTATCGACACTTCTAACTTGACTTAGATCTCGCAATAGGAATTCTCAGAGACTTCTAGTTTAACTCAATGAGGTTTCTAACTTGAATTACATTTCGTGACAAGGATTCTCAGAGGCTTTTAGTTTAACTTAATGACGTTTTTAACTTGACTTACATCTTGTGACAAGGATTCTCAGAGGTTTTTAGTTTAGCTTGAAGAGATTTCTAGCTTAACTCAATGAGATTTCTAACTTGACTTGTATCTGGTGACAGAAATTATCAGAATCTTCTAGCTTAACTCAATGAGGTTTCTAACTTGAGTTAGATCTCGTGAAAGGATTTTTTCTCGAGACATCGAGCTTACAATATCAAGACCTAAGTCAGAGAAGAGGAATTTTCATAGATTTTTAGCCTAATTTCTCGAGCTTTCCAACATAACTTAGATCTCGTGACAGGAACTCTCAGAGACTTCTAGTTTACCTCAATGATATTTTTAAGTTGACTTACATCTGGTGACAATTGTTCTCAGAAGTTTTTAGTTCAACTTGAAGAGATTTCTAGCTTAACTCAATGAGGTTTCTAACTTGAGTTAGATCTCAGGCAGAGTTTTTTTCCGAGACATCCAGCTTACAATATCAAGACCTAACTCAGGGAACAGGAACTTTCATAGATTTTTAGCTTAATTCCTTGAGCTTTCCAACATAACTTAAATCTCGTGACAGGAATTCTCAGAGACTTCTAGTTTACCTCAATGAGATTTCTAACTTGACTTACATCTGGTGACAAGGATTCTCAGAGTTTTTTAGCCTATCTCATCGAGATTTCCAACTTGACTTAGAACTGGTGACAGTAATGTTCAGAGACTTCTAGTTTAACTCAATGAGATTTCTAACTTGAGTTAGATCTCGTGACAGGATTTTTTCCCGAGACATCTAGCTTACAATATCAAGACCTAACTCAGGGAACAGGAACTTTCATAGATTTTTAGCTTAATTTCTCGAGCTTTCCAACATAATTTAGATCTCGTGACAGGAATTCTCAGAGACTTCAAGTTTAACTGAATGAAATTTCTAATTTGACTTACATCTGGTGACAAGGATTCTCAGAGGTTTTTAGCCTAACTTATCGAGATTTCCAACTTGACTTAGACCTGGTGACAGTAATGTTCAGAGACTTCTAGTTTAACTTAATGAGATTTTTAATTTGACGTAGATCTCGCGACTGGAATTCTCAGAGACTTCTAGCTTAACTCGATGAGGTTTCTAACTTGACTTATATCTGGTGACAGAAATTATCAGAGGCTTCTAGCTTAACTCAATGAAAAATCGAACTTGAGTTAGATCTCGTGACAGGATTTTTTCCCGAGACATCTAGCTTACAATATCAAGACCTAACTCAGGGAACAGGAACTTTCATAGATTTTTAGCTTAATTTCTCGAGCTTTCCAACATAACTTAAATCTCGTGACAGGAATTCTCAGAGACTTCAAGTTTAACTGAATGAGATTTCTAACTTGACTTACATCTGGTGACAAGGATTCTCAGAGGTTTTTAGACTAACTTATCGAGATTTCCAACTTGACTTAGACCTGGTGACAGTAGTAGTATAGATATACGACACTGGGATCGGGGGGGGGTGATCCCTACAGGGATCATTGGGTATAGATTCCTAATGATCCCTATGTAAATATTTATACCTAATGATCCCTATGTAAAATATTTATACCTAATGATCCCTATGTAAAATATTTATACCTAATGATCCCCATGTAAAATATTTATACCTAATGATCCCAATGTATAATTTTTATCCCTAATGATCCCTATGTAAAATATTTATCCCTAATGATCCCTATGTAAAATATTTATCCCTAATGATCCCTATGTAAAATATTTATACCTAATGATCCCTATGTGAAAGTTGTGTTGGTTAAAACAAAATCGTACTGGCGATATATTATTTCTTTCCACCACCTATAGCTCGGCAAGCTATGTTGTATTCCAATTGAACTAAAACTTTTCATTGTGTTTTGCTGTTGAAGGTCTTTGCGAATTGGTTCTTTCAATGTTTCTACAAACGCTTTGGTCTTGGTGAAAAGAGATATGAACTGAAATGGTTGAATTATACACACAATCTTCTGAAGTAAGTGTCGGTTAAACGCACCAAAAGCAGTTTGGGGTCAATTCCAAAATGAAAACTCTCAAAACCACTCCAGATAAAATAGTAACACAAAACCAAAAGTGGATTTAAAGTAGCCCGCCATTACCTAACAGTGAACAAACGTGGAAAGTAAGTATAATACAGTACGCTAATTTACAACATTAAATTTTGTATTCAACTTGAATCAAACACACAACATTAGAGTTTTTTGTTTGTTTTACGTCTTTTTGATTGCGGTGCTGAATCTTCAACTGCTTCGCGGTCGAGGTACCATTCATCATCCGACGACGAAGAAGAAGTAACTGCATTTGGATCAACCAAATCATCGCTTTCGATATCACTCTCAACAATTTCTGTGACACGAACTCTACCTGGATCTGGAGCTTCATAGCTGGTGATACTATTCAACAGGTCTCTCAACGAACGGCTCGGTTGAGTATCTAACACAAGAAAGCTATCTTCTGACACATAATTCGTATCCTGCGTAAAGATTTCTTCTTGGTTCGAGCTCTCGTGATCCCAGTCGACTATCTCATCTTCTTCCTCGAAAAATTTCAGCCAATCGTCTAAATCTTGATCTTTGTGGTGACTGGTGCTATTAGTCTCACTCACGTTCCTTTCGCTATCATCATCATCATCATCCTGATTGCTATCGGGAAAGATAGAAGCATTTACTGTTCTATAGTGACCGTATGGCAATGTAGAGATACCATCGCTGAGGATGTATCGCTTATCATCATAGGCTGATAATGCGATTTTGTTTGCTCGAACAGTGTTCAGAATATGCCTCTCGGAGATGATGCGAGTATTTTCGGCTCGTACAAGGTTTCCAGACGCGAGAGTTTTGATGTATTTTTCATGAGTTAGCAACCGTTGAGTCACCTTAGTGATTCCTTTTGCTGAGTGCTTCCGTGTATCTATTAAAAAAATGATGCTCACTAATCATTATATATCTAAATGTTTTGTAAACTAATACTTGAAATTGAAGAAAAAAAGTATGAACGCATCCTTTTCAGAAGATCCACACCCCCCCCTCTCATTTAAAAAAAAGGTGATAACCATTTAACCTATACCTCCCCCCTTACCCCCACCCACAGAAGCACCAAAAAACCTAAGTCATCTCAAAAATTTCACTCAGTAAAAAATTTTTTCACAAAAAATTTTTTTCATAAAATTTTTTTTTTCAAAATTTTTTTTTTCAAAATTTTTTTTTCAAAAATTTTTTTCAAAAAATTTTTTTTCAAAAAATTTTTTTTTCAATTTTTTTTTTCCAAATTTTTTTTTTGATGACAAAATTTTTTTTTCATAAAAATTTTTTTTTTCCAAAATTTTTTTCTAAAATTTTTTTTTCCAAATTTTTTTTTTGATGACAAAAAATTTTTTTTTACAAAACGTTTTTTTTAACATTTTTTTTTTAACCAAATTTTTTTTGACGAATTTTTTTTTAATTTTTTTTCCAACAAAAATTTTTGACATTTTTTTTCTTTCAAAATTTTTCAAAAAAATTTTTCGAAATTTTTTAATTTTTGAAAATAAAAAGCGCTGTTTGAACAATTTTGAGCCGGTATTATTGAAGGAAATGTACTTACTTTGCGATAGTATTGAATAAAGCTTTGGCTTCAATGCAACGAATTCTGTAATTATATCACCCGGGAATTCGTCTTTAAACTTTAAAACTGTAAGTTTGTTTTCTGCATTGTAGAGGAAGTGGTCCGATGGATAATTGGAGAAGTCAAAGTTGTCCAAAATTTCACGTTTCTCGTACAGTTTCTCATAAAAATTCGAGTTTTTTTCCGTTTTTATTTCGTACATTAGGCTGTCAGTGTCTGAGTACAAGAGGTGACAGTTGAAGTTGGGCTTCATAACCTCGTAGTGAAATTTGTACATCTCAAACTTTGCTAGCTCTAGTATACACGCTCCTACAATTGTGGGTACATCCCATCTGATTTTCGTTGGTGCTAATGTCAATGCAACCATGTCTTCGCCAAAAATTTTGTAGGTTTCAAATTCAAACTTACTTATATTTCGCATTGTTTCTTCAGCATCTCGTAAAATCTTGATTTTCATTCTCTTTCTTTTTGACTCACACATTTTTCCATAAATTGAATTGATCAATAGTTTGTACAGGGCTTCTTCAAACTTGTTTTTTGCCGCTTTTCGTTTGTTTGTATTTAGAGTTATGTACGGTTCGAGCCACAATTCTTGTTTGAACTTTACGATGCGATACAGTTTTGTAACGATAAGACCAAGCTTCACGTAGAGTTTCAGGAGTTTATAATGAATTATATAATGAGTTTTATCATGTAGAGTTTGTAAAAGTTTTTTCACTTTACCTATTGTGGGTCCACAGTTTTCATTGTTTTTCATTTGTTCTGAGATATTTGTTTGGTATCTGCTCAACCAATCTTTTTGAACAACTTCCTTAGTGGGTGCCAGTGGATAGTCACGGTGACTTTCATGCAACAATTGAGGGTATTTTAAATCAATTTCAACAATATAACCGTAGTCTGAATCGTCAGGGGTTGCTAAAATTTCTTCTATTGACATGGAATTCTCATCTTCGTTTTCTTGATTATTTCTTTCATTTCTAACTCCGATTGTCTCGAAATGACGTGCAGGCAGTTTGTGAGTTTGCATTACTCCACCGTATAAGTTGTTGGCATCAACCATGAAGCCATAGGTAGTATCTTCGCTCGAATTAAATGTTTCGTTCATTTGCCTGTTGTTTGCAGTGAACTGTCGTTTTTCAAAGATTGATGCAGTACCACCTCGCATCATTTTTTCAACCATGTCTAAATGATCTCGATCCGTTAGCAATTCAACATCAGCTTTACATACCCGCTTGAAAGCGTCACCAGCTAAATTGGAAGCGGTGAAATGATGAGCACAATCAAGGCTGTATGTTTCATAGCTGATAGAGCGGAATTCCTCAAAGACACAGGCTAGGAGCAATGTGTCACATGACAAATATAAGTCATGATAGTCGCGCAGGTTCTGACAATTGAATTGATTAAAAACTTCTTTTGCTTCAACCAAGTTATCAGCACTAATAGCAATTTTATCTCCGTCTAAACTATTCACCCACTTTTCGAGAGGCGGTAACTCTTTTTCGTCAAACTTTTTACGGTCGGTCATGTAATTATAAGGATAGAATCCTTTTCTACGTATGAGAGTTCTACAAGTTTGGCTTACGTTTTGAAAGTGGTTTTCCAGAATTGTAAATTTGTTGTCAGGCAAGTTGTCAACTAACTTTTGTAGTGATGAGTTTAGAAACTTGAAAGAATCTATAAAACGAAGATACTCATAAATGTTTTGTGTTGTTTGATCTTTTCGTGTAATGGTTTTAACCACTACTCCGATAATTAGTGAAATATATTTCTCATCGGTGGATGGAATGACTTGTATTGTACTACGCGAGTCACATTCGTTCAACGCTAGACATATATGATGCATGTCATAATTCTGCAAATTGTGTCCCACGACTGGAATGTAATTTATGTTTCTTCGCGCTAAATTACATTTGTCGTGGGTCCATCCTAGAAATTTTCCCGAAGAGTGACAGTGATCCAGGCACTTTTCTTCGCTTTCACTGAAGTTTTCTTGACAAATCCAACAGGTTAAAGTTTCTTCTTTACGCAGTTGGCTGCGATCTCCCAAATAATGTGGTACTTTCCGTTTATAGATGTAAACGTCTCGGGCTAATAGATGTAACTCTTTGATAAAGTTTTCTAAACAATTTTCAGAGCTGTCAAGACTAAAGAAAAATGGTTCTGAGGACTCATGATCAATAGCAACCATTGAATACCCGGAGGGTTCATGTTTTTCTAGAACGCGAGATGAGGAAATTTGTGGGTTGTTCATACATGTTGTAACGGGATTCAGGAACGATTCGAAATCAAAATAAACAACAATAGGTGCATACCAGAGAGCTTGAAAGTTTTTAAATTTATACTTGTGGCAGCCATTTTCAGCTGTTGGCATTATCACTACAGCTGGTTCATGATCTTTACATAATCGCTCATGCGTTTTATGATCAATTTCATTGTAATGAATTTGAAAACAGTTACGACACAACTGCAGGAAACTTCGGAATTTTTGCTTTCGAACTTCACAAACAAATCGGAGCAGGTCTTTTATCAAAACAAAGTGGTGCATTCCGGGTTCATATAACAAAAGCAGATCCATAATAAAATTATCTGAACTTTCAAACTTTGAGACAATCATTGGAATGAGATCTCCTTTTTGATATTGAAACACGTTTACTTGAACGTTATTAAGTCGCTCGAATTGAGGAATCGTGTTCAAGCTCATAGGCATAACGAAATCATCAGAAGCCTGATGCGTTCCAGGCTTTGTATAGGTGTGTGGATCTGTCTCTTCAAGTTTAGGATCAACTAACCTACCGACTATTAGATCAGGCTTATATCTAAGATGATAGGCGGCAGTGTAGCATAACAAAAAGCAATTGTGGTCGTTGTGATTACGAATATTAATTAATTGTTGCGAATTTGCTATTTTTGCAGGGAGAGGTATAAACGAAGAGCCTCTGATTGGTAACATTTTTCCGATTTTAATGTAAAGCTCATTTACACGCTGCAGAACCCAGCCGCTACCATGGGCTGAAAAATTCTGGAACACAGCTTCCATTTTTCCGAGCATTTCGAGAAATAATTCATCAGACAAACCGTTTGCATAAAGGGGAGTCATCATAGAATTAGCGAAAATTTCAATGCGTTCGTCTTCAGGTTGTTGCACGCTTTGGTCCGAAACAACAGTAGCATGCTTGATTAAAGTAAGTTTAGCCGAAAATTGTACTTTGCAGGGTCCATTACAGGTTCTATCTAATATCAAACTTTGAATCTCATTTTTTTTCAAGGTCATAAATTCGATAAGATCATGTTCAATATTTTGGTTGGGAATAATAAAAGTCATTAACGTATTTTTCATGGCTGATTCATGAACTTCAATTGAAGCTGGAAAGTTATCAATATCGCTTGCTTGTGTGATTGAGCTAGAGGGGTTGCTGAGTGATGTTAGTTGTTGATCCAAAACAGGTAACCCATGCTCTGATTGCATGTGATCCTTGAAATCTTTAAGTTCACAAAAACCAAGCCGACAATACCGACATAAATTGTTAAATTTTTGATGATCTGATTCAATATGCTGCTGTAATTTTGATAGCAGTAAAGTGTTAAAATTACAATGGTAGCAAGTAAAAATGGGTAATTCTTTTTCAACAGCGTGAAAGTTTCGTTCATGACGAGATCTATTAGTTTTTATTGTAAAAACTTTGGGACAATAGTTACACTTGAAACCCATTTCGCTCTGGAACTGTTTTAAAGCGAAGCAGGAAAGGGAATGAATCCCAACCAAACGCCAAAAAGTTTAAATTACTGCGCTTCGATTCCTTTTTCCCCTTCTCGGTTTGAATTTGAATAGCTTTTCCCGCTTAACTTTGAATTTGAACTCTTTTCCCGCCGAAATTTGAATTACATTTGAATTTCCCGCCATAACTGTCAAACTCAAATTCGATTGGGCGAAACAGATTAATTGCTGTTTGAATTGTTATCATTACTACAAATGATAAAAGTTAATCGAAGCAAATCAAGTTTGAGCTAAATTTTTATCCAAAATGATTTTAGAGCCAAGAGATAAAAGTTTTAGTTTTTTATTTTATCAATTCAAGTTATAAGTTGAGAAAATTTTCGAAATTGCGAATAAAAGTTGAGCATGTCACAACACATGATAAATCCTAAATATCCCAATTGTCATGGGGACAGAATACTCTATAAAAATGTCAAAATTTGAATCAAAAACAGTTGAAATGATGAATAAGTAAAACAGAAACTGAAAAACTGTCAGTTTTTTAACTTTCCAGGCGCATTGTTACCAATGATGTCAATCACGGAGCGGTTGCACGGTCCATGTCATCATGAATTTGTCTCAATTGTCTTTCGATATGAAAAAAAAGTCAGAAAAAATACTTTTCTGTAAAGAAAAATGAGTTTGTTGTTTTAGGGGGGATTAAGGGGATTAGCGTTTTTCTCGAAGACTATTGAAAAAACATCTACTCCCACAATCTCATTAGTTGTGCCCCTCATTGCACTTTCATAACAACACTACTTGCTCATAATAAAAAATTGCGTCTTCTGGTTGAAAATCGCATTTTTTCGGAAAAATGAAAAAACGATGAGTCATCAATTAAAAAATTTGATTTTTATTATTTTTCTCAAATATTTAACATGATGATGAATGCTTGTATTTTTTTATAAAGATCATTTTTGGAGACAACAGTATCAATGATCATATGGTAAATCCAATTTGAAGAAAAATAAAAAATTATTGCATTTTTTTTTCCTTTTTGTAATTAAAAAATCAAATTTTTAACTAGAAAACATTAAAAAAATATTTATTTTTAACAAAAAGTTGGTTTTCAACATCTTTTATACTATTTCTTATTATACTCAATTTGTATGATCATTAAATGAATAAACAAATGACAATAAAGGTTTACAACCAAAATTATTTTTTTACAGTTTTTTGACGTTAATTATCTTTTTTTTTTTTCAAAAAACGAAATTGATATTTTTTTATCTTGTTTTCAAAAAAATTAGCATAAATATGGATGCTTTTCAATTTTTCTCAAGATCAATCATGTAAATAAGAACATCAATGTTAATATGTTAACTCCTATTTGTGGAAAAAATGAAAATTTTACGGACTTTTTTGTTTTTAATTGGAAAAAAAAATAGTCAATTAATTGAAAAAAAAACTGATTTTTTTAACTTCAAATTTTAAAGGCTTTTATACTAAATTTTTAATCAGAACACAATCGTGTGATAAATAATGAACAAACACAAGATATAAACTCAAACTCAATTTTAAAGTTAATTTATTATACACAATAAAAACAAACAAAAATCAATAAAACTCAACCTCAGTTTCAAAGTTATATAAGGTCCAAATACTCCTGCGCTTTCTCTAGTGTTGTTAGCTTCCGTTTTTTCTTTGGTGCAAGGCATAGAGAAGGAGTCAAATTTTCCATATGATTACTCACTGTCGCTTCGGGGGTGCGCGTTGGAGTTGAAGAATCTGGTTCATCAAGCCATGGTGACACTGTAGGAGAAGGATCAGCTTTCGGGGTAACTAATAATGGTGATTCAATCTGTTCCATTCCCCATAAACGATCAAAAAATTCAATTTCTTCAAAGTATTCTAACTGGTTTTCACACATCGGAGTAACATCACAATCGTATTTATACAAAATTTTTTTTACTGGTTTTGATAAAGTTGAAATATCAACCTGAAGAGCAAGAGGCTCGTCAGGATCCGTATATTTACCGGAATTTGTAAGGTAACTCAAATACTTTATATTCAGTTCTTCGTCCTTCTTTGAGTTTTTTAAGGAAAGTTTACTGAATAAATGTAAAAAATTTTTGGGAATCATAACGTGATGAGTACAAGTCCACTCATCAGAATTGAAACTTTTTTCTTCGTTAATTATTGCTACAAAATTACCGTGAACGGTTTCATAAAAAATGGTTCTTTCGTGATTGGAATATCCGGCAATAATATAACAAGGCATTTTTGAAGAAAAGTTGGAAGAAAAGGACAAACGTAACGCGGAGAGAAATGAAACTGAAATGAATTGTGAAAACGCCTCAAGAGATTAAAATAGGGATTGGTTCTTCTAAAATTAGAAATTTCAAGACCTCCTATGTAGTTTTTGATCAGTTTAATACGGGAGGGTGTGTAAAATATTTATTTTACCTTGCGTGGTATTCTATGTTTATCTAAATTGCATTCAAACAAATAGCTTGTATCAAAAACAACGTTTAAACATTGTGACCTTTAACACCCATTAAAATTCTTATCAGTTGTACATGCACAAAATACTTATCCATTTGAACTAAATTGCAATCCAATATCTTTGCGATATAAACTACATGTGTAGATAAATTAAAATAGATACAACGCTTTCTTTTGTAGACATATACAATCAATCGAAACCATTCATTTCTTTCTATTCAGTTTTGAATCAAGTTACTTTGAATTCTCACTCGTTACAATGAATAAAACAAAAACAAGCACCACAGCAAATGCAGATAAAGATTTTGGCGATTGCTATTTCGATATTTCGGAAAACAGTAAAAGATTAGTGCGTGCTACATTGAAAACATATGACCAAACTGGAACTTATGTATTCCTGAAAGTTTTCAAAAAAGCAACTGAAGGCGCTGAATTTGAATGTGTACAAAGACTTTCCTTAAGCAGTGAAGAATTTTCAAAATTACTAAAGTCGGGAAAGTCAATCCGAGCGCAAACAAGTGAAATTTCTGATACTGTTGAAAACAAAGACAAACCACAGTCTAACTGTAAACGAGCCAGGAAATCTCAACTTTCCTCAAACACAAACGATTTCAAGCACGACTCGAATTAATTTTCCTTTACAAAATGGCAGAAGCTATGTTCGAAGTTGTGTTACCTGATTATTTCAAAAAATTTCAACCAAATTTCAAATTTGTTATCACTGAAAAAATTCCTAATTTATCTACTTTTAAAAATTATGCTTTTGGAAGCCACTTCAAATCTGAATATTGCCCTTTTTCAGTCGAGAATGAAAAAAAAACTCATTACCATATATTGATTCAAGTAGATTCAGAGGAACAATTAAACCAATTTTTTCCTTCCCAAAAATGTTTCAGTGTTCCTTGTATTTTCACTTGCTTCAAATACTTAGTTTCTCCTGCTAAAGATGTCAAAGGACACGGTGAGTTATTTGACAAGCTTAAACTAGCTCTCACTTATTCAGCACAACCTGTTGCAGCCAATCTCGATTTGTTAGATTTCACTGCAATCAAAAAACGTTTACCCAATTTATTGCTTTCTACAACATCATCTAACAAACAAACTTCACCAAATCAAAACGTTTGCAAGAAATCTCCGGCCGTTGGGGGACAGAAACGAATTGATAATACAGTTACGCATGCTGCATCGTCGACGTCAAACAAATCCGTAAGAGTTTCGAATTCAGTTTCAAAGAAACATACAGAAAGCAGACATGTTCAAACAGATGAGATGAATACAGAAACTTTGAAAAGATTTGAAAGTTTAATTAATGGACCCCATTCTGCCGCATTTTGTAAAATAATGGATATTTTGACAAGTGGATATGGAAAACTTGATGTAGATACTGATGTTTTGTTTGTGAAATTTATTGTTGAAGAGAAAGTTAAGTTTTAATTGATACTTTTCATTATTCCTTTTTCATTATATTGAGTTCAGTAAACATGATTTCAACTTTCGATTTAAAACTCATTCATGAAATTTTTATAGACTTAAAATCACAATATCCAGACAAATCAGTCAGATTTCAGTATTTTTTAGCCACTTGTTTGTATTTAGATGCTGATATTAATTTGGATTTTGTTTTGAAAAACAGACCATATGGTGGTTTAATTGGAATAGACAATTCGTCGCTCGACAAACACTTGAAACATTTCAAATTTCTTAGAATACATGCTATTTTGCATGACGCAGCAGGATATTTGCAAGAAAAAAATCATACCGGTCCTGGGTACACATATGTTTTGCCTTGTCCAATAAAAAACTGTTACCTGGGTCACGTGACAGGTATTGCGTTTTGCTTATTTCTTAAAACATTCAGACCAAAGTTATTTCGTTTGTTGGAATGTTGAGTGAAAGTCATGTTTACCCAAAGAAAGAAAACTAAAAAAGTGTTTTTCAACCATCTCATTATTTTAGATATTGAAGGATTTAAATGTGGCAAGAAACCTTTGATCATAAAGGAACTTTCCGTTTGCTCTGCTAATACAATTGATACAATTCATTTTCTGCCACCAGTTCAATTCAACAATTTACCAAAAGAAGAGAAAAAAGCGTACAATTGGGTATCTAAATTTCTACACGGGCTTCGTTGGGACGAAGGTGAATACCCTTACCCATACTTGGATCAAATTTTTGACAGCATTCGTTTGAGGAACCCAAATTCCCATTTTTTTGCTAAAGGTACACAAAAATCTGTTTTATTAGCTGAATACTTGAAATTACCCGTGACCAATTTGGAAGATATTGGCTGCCCAAAGATTGAACAGTTATTGGGTCAAGAAAAACATATTTGCAAACGACATTCTCATTTACTTCCCTCGCATCAATTATTAAAGCATTGTACCCGTAGAAAATCCAAAGTTTTTTTCGATTGGTTACAAAATGAACTGTCCAATGATGCAAACAACCTTATCTCCAAATTTGGTGGTTTACGCTTCAATGACTAATCAGAGTCCTGAAAACAGTTTATTAACCAAGAATTAAAGTTACTCTTACTCGGACAGGCATATTAGATTGTCGAGGAAAACCTCTCCTACAAAAATTCGAACAAATTACACTGAACGATATCGAAATTGATAATTTACGGAAATTTTTTACAGTTCTTGACTACTTTCACCTGTACAATGTCCAGACTCCAGGAATTTCGCCAGTCAATTCCGTTGTTCAATCTCAACCTGGAAGGGCTGCAACCTCAGCTGGGAGAGAGAAGACAAATCCATTTGCATGACCATCAGCTTCCAGCTGAACTGAAAGAATTAGTCAAAACTGATAACGTTGAGGAAATACATTTAGTTCAAGCCACTATCAGAGTTGCTGCTCATTTTGTTGTAAAGTTCAAATCTAATTGTAAACATGACAAATTCACAAAGTATGAGTTTTTCTTCATTGAACGAGGAGTTGATTTGCCTGTTGAACCGAAATGACGAATCACATATATATGCCAAGTTTTGTGAATCATAATAAATATAATTATTGATTGTTTTCATTTTCTTTTGATCTTGTGAGATTACTAGTTGCTAACATGTCGTGTTTGAAAATTCAAAATTTCAAAAAAATATTTTTGCCAAAAGAAAACACACAAAATGTGAGTTTAACAGGTGAGAATTTACCAAAAGAGTTATTAGACGAAATCAGTACCGGAAACGTAGAAAAAATTGTTCGGATACTTCTGACAGACAAAAACATAGCAAGATATATAATAAAATACAAACCAAACGGCAATAGATCAGAGAGAAAAAAAGGCGATTGGTATGCAGTTGTAACTATCAACCTTGATACAAATAAGCAAAAAAAGTCTTCCAGTAAACATGGAAATTGAAGAAACCACCACTGTCGAGAACAATGATTGCGACTTTGTTGACATTGGTGTTGCCGAAAAGTCTTTATCTCACGAAAACAGATCTTGGAAATTTTGTAATTCTGTTTCTCTTCCGTCTGCAGAAGTTGTCTTTTTCACGCAAGTCTGTTTCATTTTCATTTTGCTCTCTTTATCTATTTCAAAATTGTCTTTTTACAACCTTAGTTGTGATGAGACTGCCATTTGGCTTTCAATACTATCCAGTACAGTTGGTTACATGTTACCCAATCCCAAATTATAATAATGAATAAGATCATTTCAACAAAAGATCGTCTGTTTATGTCCGTTTCAGGTCCCTCAGGATCTGGCAAAACTGATTTAATTTTTCAAATGCTTCTCAAAGGTACATTCTATCCATCGTATAACAAGATATTTTATTTTTATCTTCACGATCAACCCAAATACCGTTCCTTTGTTTCTCACAACAAATTTGATATTGAATTTATAAAATTATCCAGCTTTGAAATTGTTAATAACTTACGGGATTGTATGATTGTCTTTGATGATACCTGTGAAGAAATTTTTAATGAAAAAGATTTTGTTAAATTAGCTACAGCAGGCCGACATAAAAATGTTCATGTTATTTATGTCAAGCACAATTTATTTCAGCAAAGTAAGCAATCACGTACAATAGATTTGAATACAACTCATTTAATTTTGTTCAAATCACCTCGAGACATTCAACAAATTGATTATTTAGGCAGACAGTTGAATAATGCAAAATTCCTCCGTCATGCGTATCAGTTGGCAACGAAAGAAGATTTCGGTCATCTGTTGATAGACTTGGATCCCAAAACTTCAGAATGTCTTCGTTATTCGTCAAACATAGTTCCACCATCACCAACCATTTTCTATTTACCATCCTCAAAAGCAGTTATCACATCTCTTGAAAATGAAAGAGAAAGAATTATGTATATTGAAGCAAATGCTCAATAGTCGCCATTGTAGATCAATTTTGACAGGAGCTGATTCAAATTTTATTAGATTTCTTTGCGATTGTTTTGTAAATGTTTTTCTGGGACATGTTCCAGCTAACAAGAGTTTCATCGAGAGTAAGAAAATACCATTTGGAAAAATTGTTGACCCTAAGTTTAGTATCCGAGAAAAACGAAAAGTTCTGGCAAACAATATTTCACTGGTTAAATCAATCGGAGAATCGTGTTACATTTACCTGAAAAACTAGAACCTTAAGCATGTATGCTGAAGAATTCATCCTCATTCCTCGAAAAACATATGCTCCAGATGAAAAAACTGCACCACAATCTCAAATCCTTCATAATCCATTAATTAACGACAAATCATCTCAACTCAATTACATACAACGATTTCGAGAACGAAATATCAGCCGTGACTCTCCACCACCATTAAACCCAACATCTCCTATTCCCTTAACCCCTAGTAATGTAGTACCAAATCTTCGAAAAAGAAATTTATCTGCGCTTACTAATTTCAGTGGTGATGGTGATGATGAAGCAGAAGAAAATATTGAATCATACAATTCTCAGCAGCAGACAAGTTCAAAGAGATTAGAAAAAAAGGATGAAAAAAGTTATGGAAAAACCGCTGAAGTGTTTCGAAAGATTATGGAATCCATTCAAGAGCTATTGGAAGCTAATAAATTGGAAAGGGCAAACATAGTGCTGAAGCAGTTGTTCAAAGTTGAATCCTTGACATTAGACGTTGACGGATATGTTCTAATTCAAGGAAAACCAACACTCGTTAAAATTGAATCCTTTTTGTACGATACACAGCAAAACACAAAAAAACTTGAAGGTGTTTTTTATCCTCAAATTTTGAAAGAACTGAATCTTGATCCTAGCTTAGTGTCTAACACTTATGCCAAACAGATTCTCCGCTCGCTTAAGAGCGAAGCAGCTAAGCCCTCAACTTCTTCCTCCTTCGTCTCCGACAACCCGACAACTGAGGACTCGAAGATATCAAAACCCTCCTCTTCGAAGACTCGATCGACAACTCTCAAACCCAGAACCAAGCAATCTGACAAAAGAAAAACCAAGAAAAAAGAATTTTTCCCCAACGACGACGATGACGACGATGATAAAAACTATGAAAGCAGTAAAGAATCGTTTGCGACAACGTCAACAAAAGAATGGAAATCCTACTATCAGTGAAGAAAAGAAACTCAAATTACTCTACACGAAAGGTCCAGCTGCATTTGGTAGCGTTAAAAATTTAACAAATGCTAGTCAACTCTCACCAGAAAAAGTTAGAAAATTTCTGAGATCTCAATCATCACATACAAAGTATGGATTGTTTCGTAAAACATATCCTCGGCTAAAAGTGATTGTTAACGATATCAACGAAATTTGGTCTCTTGACTTGGCTTATGTTGATAAATTGGCTAAATATAACCGAGGGGTACGATATTTATTAGTTGCTGTCGATTGTCTCTCTCGCTACTTACGAGTGGAACCCCTGAAGACCAAATATGCTAAAGAAACAACCGAAGCTTTCAAAAAAATGATCAAAACAAAACAACCAAAAAAAGTTTGGGTTGACAAAGGCACCGAGTTTAAAGGAGAGTTCGAAAAGTTATGTACTAAACGAGAAATCATCAAATACAATACTCACAGTGAAAAAAAATCAGCGTTTGCCGAAAGAAACATTCGATCGCTGAAAAATATTATCTACAAATATTTGGAGTTTGAATGGACTTACAGTTATATTGAAAAATTACAAAGTTTTGTTCAAACGATTAACTCACGCGTTAATAGAGTTACAAAATTGGCTCCAAACAAGGTCACAAGAAAACATGTACCTGCTTTAGTTTCATTAATTGCAAACAGTTCATCGAAGTTGGTACAGAAACCAAAGTTTTATGTTGGTGATTATGTGCGAATAGCGAAGACTGACTTGCCTTTTAGAAAAGGTTACAAGCAGATTTTTACAGACGAAGTTTTTGAAATAGTTGCCATTCCTACTGTAAACCCTCCAACATACAGTCTCATTGATGCGGAAAAGGAAGAAATCAGCGGAAAATTTTATGAAAAAGAACTTAGTTTAATTGGAAACAAAGCTGATTATAACGAAAATGGGCAGTGATGAGTTTACTGTACATTTGATTTCAACAGCATCAATGGATTATTTCCCAGACAACACTTTGGCCAGTTTTAGAAATTTTTGTAAAGAAGAAATAGCTTTAGACGGAGATTGGAGAGTTGCTCTCTCAGAAATAATTTTCCCCACAAAATTAAACAATGTTACTGATGAGGAATTTACGTACTTCAGAGCATCCGAAGTAGTAGCCAGTAAATCCAACGCTGGCAATCCGAATACAATTTCCAGACCCTACTATGGCGAAAAAGTTTTTATCAAATCAGGAGAGTACACTTTTATAGAACAATTGATTAATGAGATAAAAACAAAACTCAAAGACAAAATTCATTTTGATGCGAGTCCTCAAGAAATCACGAATAGCATGAGCATTTGGATGAACGCAAATGAAGGAATCTCATTCCCAAGTCCCCAAATACCCAGTCTGTTAGGCTACAATGCAAAGCTTGATGAGAACGGTGAATATCACATTGGATACAAAATGATACCCTCCTTCGATGCATCTTATGAGGGAAACGAACTGTACGAATCTCATTTCCCATATGACTTATCAAGTGGGACAAGTCTAATTTTTGTCTATATTGACATTATTCAATACCAAACTGTTGGTGATGCAAAGGCCCCATTGTTACGCGTCATTGATTCAAATAGACGCATCAAAAACGGTAGTGCCTGCAGCATTGAACCTAATCATCGAAAAAACTTCACTAATTTAGACTATAAAAAATTATTCACTTCATCTGTACAATCAATATCGGTACAGTTGCGCACAGAAACTGGAAGACTAGTGCCCTTTGCAGGAACTGGTAAAGTTGTGTTGACTCTAAAATTCAAGCGCTTTGATTGAAAACCAATGGAACAATATTATGCAAAGCAAGCTTCACTTCCTCATTTCTCTGGACACTACCGACAACGCGGCAGTGGATTTGGCGCTTTGGCTGCTGGTATTGGTCGTGTTGCTATACCGTTTGCACGACGGGTTATTCTACCGGCTGCGAAAAAACTGGGCAGAGAACTTTTGATGAGTGCAGCGCCAGAACTAATTGATGTCGCTATGAAAAAGAAGTCTCCTAAACAAGCATTGAAAAACACTGTCACAAAAACTGCAAGAAAACAACTCGGTGGTGGTAGACGACGTCGTCGAAAGACACCAATGAATGGATTACGAAGAAGAAGGTCAGTAGGGGCTCGAAAAAGAAAAACAATCATTCGAAGAAAAACCAGACCAGTGAGAAGTCGAGCAGATTTTTTCTCAAACATAAAAAATGATCGCTAATTTGTTACCCAATGAAGCTACCCATAGCTCTCTGGATTTGTTTGAAAAACAACCTCTTTTGATTACTTTTGAAAACGCTTTTGATCAAAAAATTGGACCTGTCTATTCACCTAATGGACCAATGCTTGAATTTGAAATCACCGGTGACCGTAATAATTTTGTTGACCTGCAAAAAATTTATTTGGAAATACGATGCAAAGTAACGCAATCAAGTGGAGCTGATCTGCGATACGACAACACTGATCCTACTGTGTCTGATTCACCGTTCCTCGTAAACAACTCCCTGTATTCCCTTTTCTCTGACTGTACCCTCTCTGCTAATGGACTCAAAATCTCAAATGCCAATAGTAATTTTGCGCATAAAAGCTTTATTGGAACAGAATTTTCTAACAGCAAAGGAGCCAAGGACTCGTGGCTTAAGTGTCAGGGATATCGTTTTGAAAACAATCCCGCTGCAATAGATGCAGCTGATTTCACACCTCAACGAGAACTGGTCCGTGAATCGAATGAAATTTGGTTCTATGGACCCGCTGGAGTTGATTTTTTCACATGTGACAAGCATTTGTTGAGCGGTGTTACCCTCAGACTTTCCTACAGACGTTCTCATGAAGACTTTCTCATTATATCGGAAGATGCTGCCAAGCATTACAAGCTGCAAATACTCGAAGCGAACCTGTATGTTAGAAAAATGACTGTGACCGACCATGTGCTCTCTGCCATTGAATCAACTTTGCTCAAAACTCCTGCGAACTACCCATATCAAGAAGAAATTACAAAAACATTTCTTGCAACAGCTGGTCAGCGCAGCTGGCAACAGGAAGATATTTTTGCTCGTGAACCGGTGAGACAAATTATCATAGCATTGAACACAAATAATGCATTTCTAGGAACAAACCGAACGAATCCTTTTCATTATCAAAAATTTGGACTGGAGCAAGTTACTTTGAGACGAAATGGTTTACCAATAGCAAGTACACCAATCAGTACACAAGATCATAAGCGTCTCTTCTTCAACACACTATCAGCGCTGGGTTTGTTGCACTGCGGGCTGGGAATCACTCTGGATAACTACCAACAGCACTTTATTATGTGTTTTGATCTCACTAGCACACAGCAGGCAGCTCATGACTTCTTGCATCCAGAACTTACTAACTGCTCAGTTTCACTCGATCTTCAATTCTCAAACGCTTTGACAGCAAACCTGGAAATTTTTGTTTGGGGTATACGCTCATCCAATGTATTTATTACCTCCGACCGCAAAGTTACAAAGAACGTCCTTCCCATTTCGACAGTCTGAAAATGGATGAAATCCAGTTGCAGGACCTCATTCAGAATTGTAAACATCTGAAATATAAGTTTTTTGGAGTATTTGCAGCCGACAATTTTCCACCTCACATCCCAAACAACATCTTTATGATTGTGAACACTTCAAAATCAGATTCTCCGGGGACACATTGGATTGTGATATGCAACAGAAGAAATGTTTTATACTTCGCTGATCCTCTCGGTCTTCCTCTCTGGCAGTACACCAATCTGTATAAACGATTGAACGAGAATTTTCATCAAGTGACTGAATTGATGACAAACTTTCCCATGCAAGACTCAAACTCTACCATGTGCGGTTCTTTTTGTATTTATATTGCACATTTGATTTTTGATAAAAACTTTAATGGTGATGCTTCTGATTTTGTTTATATAACTGATCATGTTTTGAAACGTTTCCTAACTCACATGCTTACCCATTAACTAACCATTTAATATAGCTGTTTTATACACTTTACAATTTCATTTTGAACAATACATTCTTTTAGTAATTGAAATTTTACCCAATTGTTAACTGAATAGCAGTAATTCGAGAAGTTAATTCAAAGTGATAAAAAAGTACAAAATCGATCTATGGGGGGATATCACCATACCAGCTACTGTTGCCTCCTTTCAGTACAATTTCCGGACGGGTTTCGAAACGCCGCCTTTCGGCTGAGAGTCGAGCGCCATGCGTTTTCCTCTACTCGGACCCCAAGAAATTTTGATCCACTTCAATTTTATAGTAACAAGTTAGGTACAAGTTTTGATAATAATTCTGGGCACTTTTGGCTTTCATCAGTGTTCTCGTTTTTCAAGATCTTAACCCACTACAACTTATTAGCTCTTTCAACCTTTCTATAAAATCAAAGCTTTTGTCATAGATTTCAGACGTTTATTTTTCAGTCTTCTGTAGACACGGAAAATGGAAATGTCGAAATTTTCAAGCCAATTTCATTATTTTAGAGTTTTCAGTGTTGCAAAATTTTTCTTTGTTTTTTACTTTCATTTGGCTTAAAGAAACTTTTCATTCTTATTTCGGTCAAATTGATCATTAGCTTTTACCTAAATAGAGGTGGCGGCCGCCGCAATTGACGAATTTTCCTTTCTTTGAGATTCAGCAATAAACATGCATTTTTGAAGGAAATCGTTCACCGCAGCCAACAGTTAAGCTACGCTGCCAAAATCTGGTGCTTTCCTATTACATATAATAGATATATAACGTCCTTTTACATGTAAACAAGCCAATACCCCCAAACTTTAGAAGGGAAAATATGCACCGACCAAAACTTAATTCCATTCCCGGTTCCACAACGTTCAGTGGGAATACTCAATAATTTACCGAAGTTTTACATAGGGATCATTAAGTATAAAAATTATACATTGGGATCATTAGGTATAAATATTATACATTGGGATCATTAGGTATAAATATTTTACATAGGGATCATTAGGGATAAATATTTTACATAGGGATCATTAGGGATAAATATTTTACATAGGGATCATTAGGGATAAAAATTATACATTGGGATCATTAGGTATAAATATTTTACATGGGGATCATTAGGTATAAATATTTTACATAGGGATCATTAGGTATAAATATTTTACATAGGGATCATTAGGTATAAATATTTACATAGGGATCATTAGGAATCTATACCCAATGATCCCTGTAGGGATCACCCCCCCCGATCCCAGTGTCGTATATCTATACTACTGACAGTAATGTTCAGAGACTTCTATTTTAACTCAATGATATTTCTAACTTGACTTAGATCTCGCGACAGGAATTCTCAGAGACTTCTAGCTTAACTCGATGAGGTTTCTAACTTGACTTATATCTGGTGACAGAAAATATCAGAGGCTTCTAGCTTAACTCAATGAGAAATCTAACTTGAGTTAGATCTCGTGACAGGATTTTTTCCCGAGACATCTAGCTGAGAATATCAAGACCTAACTCAGGGAACAGGAATTATCAGAGATTTTTAGCTTAATTTCTCGAGCTTTCCACAATAAATTAGATCTCATGACAGTTTTTCTCAGAGACTTCTAGCTTAACTCAATGAGATTTCTAACTTGACTTACATCTGGTGACAAGGATTCTCAGAGGTTTTTTAGACTAACTTATCGAGATTTCCAACTTGACTTAGACCTGGTGACAGTAATGTTCAGAGACTTCTAGTTTAACTCAATGAGATTTCTAACTTGACTTAGATCTCGCGACAAGAATTCTCAGAGACTTCTAGTTTAGCTCAATGAGGTTTCTAAATTGAGTCACAACTTGTGACAAGGCTTCTCAGAGGGTTTTAGTTTAACTTGAAGATACTTCCAACTTGACTCAGATCTTGTGACAGAAATTCTCAGAGATTTCTTGCCTAACTTAATGAGGTTTCTAACTTGAGATAGATCTCGTGCAGGATTTTTTCCCGCGACATCTAGAGTACAAAATCAAGACCCAACTCAGGGAAGAGGAATTTTCATAGAATTTTAGCCTAATTTCTCGAGATTTCCAACATAACTTAGATCTCGTGACAGGAATTCTCAGAGACTTCTAGCGTAAGTCAATGACATTTCTAACTTGACTTACATCTGGTGACAAGGATTCTCAGAGGTTTTTTAGACTAACTTATCGAGATTTCCAACATAACTTAGATCTCGTGACAGGAATTCTCAGAGACTTCTAGCTTAACTCAATGAGATTTCTAACTTGACTTACATCTGGTGACAAGGATTCTCAGAGGTTTTTTAGACTAACTTATCGAGATTTCCAACTTGACTTAGACCTGGTGACAGTAATGTTCAGAGACTTCTAGTTTAACTCAATGAGATTTCTAACTTGACTTAGATCTCGCGACAAGAATTCTCAGAGACTTCTAGTTTAGCTCAATGAGGTTTCTAAATTGAGTCACAACTTGTGACAAGGCTTCTCAGAGGGTTTTAGTTTAACTTGAAGATACTTCCAACTTGACTCAGATCTTGTGACAGAAATTCTCAGAGATTTCTTGCCTAACTTAATGAGGTTTCTAACTTGAGATAGATCTCGTGCAGGATTTTTTCCCGCGACATCTAGAGTACAAAATCAAGACCCAACTCAGGGAAGAGGAATTTTCATAGAATTTTAGCCTAATTTCTCGAGATTTCCAACATAACTTACATCTCGTGACAGGAATTCTCAGAGGCTTATAGCTTAACTCAATGAGATTTCTAACTTGACTTATATGTGGTGACAACGATTCTCAGAGGTTCTTAGTTTAACTTGAAGAGATTTCTAAATTGACTCAGATCTTGTGACAGAAATTATCAGAGATTTCTTGCTTAACTCAATGAGGTTTCTAACTTGACTTATATCTGGTGACAATGAATCTCAGAGGTTCTTAGTTTAACTTGAAGAGATTTCTAACTTGACTCAGATCTTGTGACAGAAATTCTCAGAGATTTCTTTCTTAACTCAATGAGGTTTCTAACCTGAGATAGATCTCGTGCAGGATTTTTTCCCGCGACATCTAGTTTACAAAATCAAGACCCAACTCAGGGATGAGGAACTTTCATAGATTTTTAGCCTAATTTCTCGAGATTTCTAACATAACTTAGATCTCGTGACAGGAATTCTCAGAGACTTCTAGCTTAACTCAATGACATTACTAACTTGACTTACATCTAGTGATAGTGGTTCTCAGAGGTTTTTAGCTTAACTCAATGAGATTTCTGGCTTGACTTATATCTGTTGACAGAAATTTTCAGAGTCTTCTAGCTTAACTTATCGAGATTTCTAACTTGACTTGGATATCTGGACCGGAATTTTTTCAAGATTTCTAGCTTAAATTATTAAGATTTCTAACCCGAATTAGATCTCGTGACAGGATTTTTCCCGAGATTTCTAGCTTACAATAACAAGACTTATATCAGGGAACATGAGATTTTTAGCTTTATTGCTTAATTTTGGAGCTTTCCAGAATAACTTAGATCTCGTGACAGTTATTCTAGGAGACTACTAGTTTAACTCGATGAGATTTCTAACTTGACTTATATTTGGTGACAGAAATTCTCAGAGATTTCTTGCTTAACTCAATGAGGTTTCTAACTTGAGATAGATCTCGTGCAGGATTTTTTCCCGCGACATCTAGCTTACAACATCAAGATCCAACTCACGGAAGAGGAACTTTCATAGATTTTTAGCCTAATTTCTCGAGATTTCCAACATAACTTAGATCTCGTGACAGGAATTCTCAGAGACTTCTAGTTTAACTCAACGAGGTTTCTAACTTGACTTATATGTGGTGACAAGGATTCTCAGAGGTTTTAGCCTAACTTATCGAGATTTCTAACTTGACTCAGATCTTGTGGAAAAAAATCTCAGAGGTTTTTAGCCTAACTTATCGAGATTTCTAACTTGACTCAGACCTGGTGACAGTAATGTTCAGAGTCTTCTAGCTTAAATCAATGAGGTTTCTAACTTGAGTTAGATCTTGTGACAGGATTTTTTCCCGAGACATCTAGCTTACAATATCAATCAGGGAACAGGAATTTTCACAGTTTTGTAGCTCAATTTCTCGAGCTTTCCAACATAACTTAGATCTCGTGGCAGGAATTCTCAGAGACTTCTAGTTTAACTCAACGAGGTTTATAACTTGAATTACATTTTGTGACAAGGATTCTCAGAGGTTTTAGCCTAACTTATCGAGATTTCTAACTTGACTCAGATCTTGTGAAAAAATTCTCAGAGGTTTTTAGCCTAACTTATCGAGATTTCTAACTTGACTCAGACCTGGTGACAGTAATGTTCAGAGTCTTCTAGCTTAAATCAATGAGGTTTCTAACTTGAGTTAGATCTTGTGACAGGATTTTTTCCCGCGACATCTAGCTTACAATATCAAGACCCAACTCAGGGAAGAGGAACTTTCATAGAATTTTAGCCCAATTTCTCGAGATTTCCAACATAACTTAGATCTCGTGGCAGGAATTCTCAGAGGCTACTAGCTTAACTCAATGAGATTTCTAACTTGACTTATATGTGGTGAGAACGATTCTCAGGGGTTCTTAGTTTAACTTGAAGAGATTTCTAAATTGACTCAGATCTTGTGACAGAAATTCTCAGAGATTTCATGCTTAACTCAAGGAGGTTTCTAACTTGACTTATATCTGGTGACAATGATTCTCAGAGGTTCTTAGTTTAACTTGAAGATCTTTCTAACTTGACTAAGATCTTGTGACAGAAATTCTCAACGATTTCTTGCTTAAGTCAATGAGGTTTCTAACTTGAGATAGATCTCGTGCAGGATTTTTTCCCGCGACATCTAGTTTACAACATCAAGACCCAAATCAGGGAAGAGGAACTTTCATAGATTTTTAGCCTAATTTCTCGAGATTTCTAACATAACTTAGATCTCGTGACAGGAATTCTCAGATACTTCTAGCTGAACTCAATGACATTACCAACTTGACTTACATCTAGTGACAGTGGTTCTCAGAGGTTTCTAGCATACAATAACAAGACTTATATCAGGGAACATGAGATTTTAAGCTTTATTGCTTAATTTTAGAGCTTTCCAGAATAACTTAGATCTCAAGACAGTTATTCTAAGAGACTACTAGTTTAACTCAATGAGATTTCTAACTTGACTTATATTTGGTGACAGAAATCATCAGAATCTTCTAGCTTAAATCAATGAGGTTTCTAACTTGAGTTAGATCTTGTGACAGGATTTTTTCCCGAGACATCTAGCTGACAATATCAATCAGGGAACAGGAATTTTCACAGTTTTGTAGCTCAATTTCTCGAGCTTTCCAACATAACTTAGATCTCGTGACAGGAATTTTCAGAGACTTCTAGCTTAACTCAACGAGGTTTATAACTTGAATTACGTTTTGTGACAAGTATTCTCAGAGGTTTTAGCTTAACTTATCGAGATTTCTAACTTGACTTAGATCTTGTGACAAAAAATCTCAGAGGTTTTTAGCCTAACCTATCGAGATTTCTAACTTGACTCAGACCTGGTGACAGTAATGTTGAGAGACTTCTAGTTTATCTCAATGAGATTTCTAACTTGAATTAGATCTCGCGACAGGAATTCTCAGAGACTTCTAGTTTAATTCAATGAGGTTTCTAACTTGAGTTATATCTTGTGACAAGGATTCTCAGAGGCTTTTAGTTTAACTTGAAGAGATTTCTAATTTGACTCAGATCTTGTGACAAAAACTCTCAGAGATTTCTAGATTAACTCAATGAGATTCCTAACTTGACTTATATCCGGTGACAAGGATTCTCAGAGGTTCCTAAATTAACTTGAAGAGATTTCTAACTTGACTCAGATTTTGTGACATAAATTCTCAAAGATTTCTTGCTTAACTCAATGAGGTTTCTAACTTGAGAAACATGTCGTCAAGGATTTTTCCCGCGTCATCTAGTTTACAATATCAAGACCCAACTCAGGGAAGAGGAACTTTCATAGATTTTTAGCCTAATTTCTCGAGCATTCCAACATAACTTAGATCTCGTGACAGGAATTCTCAGAGACTTCTAGCGTAAGTCAATGACATTTCTAACTTGACTTACATCTGGTGACAAGGATTCTCAGAGGTTCCTAAATTAACTTGAAGAGATTTCTAATTTGACTCAGATCTTGTGACAAAAACTCTCAGAGATTTCTAGATTAACTCAATGAGATTCCTAACTTGACTTATATCCGGTGACAAGGATTCTCAGAGGTTCCTAAATTAACTTGAAGAGATTTCTAACTTGACTCAGATTTTGTGACATAAATTCTCAAAGATTTCTTGCTTAACTCAATGAGGTTTCTAACTTGAGAAACATGTCGTCAAGGATTTTTCCCGCGTCATCTAGTTTACAATATCAAGACCCAACTCAGGGAAGAGGAACTTTCATAGATTTTTAGCCTAATTTCTCGAGCATTCCAACATAACTTAGATCTCGTGACAGGAATTCTCAGAGACTTCTAGCGTAAGTCAATGACATTTCTAACTTGACTTACATCTGGTGACAAGGATTCTCAGAGGTTTTTAGCTTAACTTATCGATATTTCCAACTTGACTTAGACCTGGTGACAGTAATGTTCAGAGACTTCCAGTTTAACTCAATGAGATTTCTAATTTGACTTACATCTGGTGACAAGAATTTTCAGAGGTTTTTAGCCTAACCTATCGAGATTTCCAACTTGACTTAGACCTGGTTACAGTAATGTTCAGATAATTCTAGTTTAACTTTATGAGATTTCTAACTTGACTTAGATCTCGCGACAGGAATTCTCAGAGACTTCTAGTTTAACTCAATGAGGTTTCTAACTTGAATTACATCTCCTGACAAGGATTCTCAGAGGCTTTTAGTTTAACTTGAAGATATTTCTAACTTGACTCAGATCTTGTGACAAAATTTTGCAGAGATGTCTAGCTTATCTCAATGAGATTTCTAACTTGACTTATACTTGGTGACAGTAATGTTCAGAGACTTCTAGCTTAACTCAATGAGATTTCTCACTTCACTTAGATCTCGCGAAAGGAATTCTCAGAGACTTCTATTTTAACTCAATGAGGTTTCTAACTTGAATTAGATCTTGTGACAAGAATTCTCAGAGGTTTTAGTTTAACTCAATGAGATTTCTAACTTGACCTATATCTAGTGACAAGGATTCTCAGAGGTTCTTTTTTTAACTCATTGAGATTTCTAACTTGACCTATATCTAGTGACAAGGATTCTCAGAGGTTCTTTTTTTAACTTAATGAGATTTCTAACTTGACTTACATCTGGTGACAAGGATTTTCAGAGGTTTTTAGCCTAACTTATCGAGATTTCCAATTTGACGAGACCTGGTCACAGTAATGTTCAGATACTTCTAGTTTAACTCAATGTGATTTCTAACTTGACTTAGATCCCGCGATAGGAATTCTTAGAGACTTCTAGTTTAACTCAATAATGTTTCTAACTTGAATTACATCTCTTGACAAGGATTCTCAGAGGCTTTTAGTTTACCTTGAAGATATTTCTAACTTGACTCAGATCTTGTGAGAAAAATTTTGCAGAGATGTCTAGCTTATCTCAATGAGATTTCTAACTTGACTTATACTTGGTGACAGTAATGTTCAGAGACTTCTAGCTTAACTCAATGAGATTTCTCACTTGACTTAGATCTCGCGACAGGAATTCTCAGAGACTTCTATTTTAACTCAATGAGGTTTCTAACTTGAATTAGATCTTGTGACAAGAATTCTCAGAGGTTTTAGTTTAACTCAATGAGATTTCTAACTTGACCTATATCTAGTGACAAGGATTCTCAGAGGTTCTTTTTTTAACTCATTGAGATTTCTAACTTGACCTATATCTAGTGACAAGGATTCTCAGAGGTTCTTTTTTTAACTCATTGAGATTTCTAACTTGACCTATATCTAGTGACAAGGATTCTCAGAGGTTCTTTTTTTAACTTAATGAGATTTCTAACTTGACTTACATCTGGTGACAAGGATTTTCAGAGGTTTTTAGCCTAACTTATCGAGATTTCCAATTTGACGAGACCTGGTCACAGTAATGTTCAGATACTTCTAGTTTAACTCAATGTGATTTCTAACTTGACTTAGATCCCGCGATAGGAATTCTTAGAGACTTCTAGTTTAACTCAATAATGTTTCTAACTTGAATTACATCTCTTGACAAGGATTCTCAGAGGCTTTTAGTTTACCTTGAAGATATTTCTAACTTGACTCAGATCTTGTGAGAAAAATTTTGCAGAGATGTCTAGCTTATCTCAATGAGATTTCTAACTTGACTTATACTTGGTGACAGTAATGTTCAGAGACTTCTAGCTTAACTCAATGAGATTTCTCACTTGACTTAGATCTCGCGACAGGAATTCTCAGAGACTTCTATTTTAACTCAATGAGGTTTCTAACTTGAATTAGATCTTGTGACAAGAATTCTCAGAGGTTTTAGTTTAACTCAATGAGATTTCTAACTTGACCTATATCTAGTGACAAGGATTCTCAGAGGTTCTTTTTTAACTCATTGAGATTTCTAACTTGACCTATATCTAGTGACAAGGATTCTCAGAGGTTCTTTTTTAACTTAATGAGATTTCTAACTTGACTTACATCTGGTGACAAGGATTTTCAGAGGTTTTTAGCCTAACTTATCGAGATTTCCAATTTGACGAGACCTGGTCACAGTAATGTTCAGATACTTCTAGTTTAACTCAATGAGATTTCTAACTTGACATAGATCCCGCGATAGGAATTCTTAGAGACTTCTAGTTTAACTCAATGAGGTTTCTAACTTAAATTACATCCCGTGACAAGGATTCTCAGAGGCTTTTACTTTAACTTGAAGAGATTTCTAACTTGAATCAGATCTTGTGACAAAAATTCTTAGAGATTTCTAGCTTAACTCAATGAGATTTCTAACTTGACCTATATCTAGTGACAAGGATTCTCAGAGGTTCTTTTTTTAACTTAATGAGATATCTAACTTGACTTACATCTGGTGACAAGGATTTTCAGAGGTTTTTAGCCTAACTTATCGAGATTTCCAACTTGACGATACCTGGTCACAGTAAAGTTCAGATAATTCTAGTTTAACTCAATGAGATTTCTAACTTGACATAGATCCCGCGATAGGAATTCTTAGAGACTTCTAGTTTAACTCAATGAGGTTTCTAACTTAAATTACATCTCGTGACAAGGATTCTCAGAGGCTTTTAGTTTAACTTGAAAAGATTTCTAACTTGACTCAGATCTTGTGACAAAAATTCTTAGAGATTTCTAGCTTAACTCAATGAGATTTCTAACTTGACCTATATCTAGTGACAAGGATTCTCAGAGTTTCTTTTTTTAATTCAATGAGATTTCTAACTTGACTTACATCTGGTGACAAGGATTTTCAGAGGTTTTTAGCCTAACTTATCGAGATTTCCAACATGACGAGACCTGGTCACAGTAATGTTCAGATACTTCTAGTTTAACTCAATGAGATTTCTAAATTGACTTAAATCTCGCGATAGGAATTCTCAGAGACTTCTAGTTTAACTCAATGAGGTTTCTAACTTGAATTACATCTCGTGTCAAGGATTCTCAGATGCTTTGAGTTTAACTTGAAGATATTTCTAACTTGACTCAGATCTTGTGACAAAAATTCTCAGAGATGTCTAGCTTATCTCAATGAGATTTCTAACTTGACTTATACTTGGTGACAAGGATTCTCAGATGTTCTTAGTTTAACTTGAAGAGGTTTCTAACTTGACTTAGACCTGGTGACAGTAATGTTCAGAGATTTCTAGTTTAACTCAATGAGATTTCTAACTTGACGTAGATCTCGCGACAGGAATTCTCAGAGACTTCTAGTTTAACTCAATGAGGTTTCTAACTTGAATTACATCTTGTGACAAGGATTCTCAGAGATTTTTAGTTTAACACAATGAGGTTTCTAACTTGAATTACATCTCGTGACAAGGATTCTCAGAGGCTTTTAGTTTAACTTGAAGATATTTCTAACTTGACTCAGATCTTTTGACAAAAATTCTCAGAGATGTCTAGCTTATCTCAATGAGATTTCTAACTTGACTTATACTTGGTGACAAGGATTCTCAGATGTTCTTAGTTTAATTTGAAGAGATTTCTAACTTGACTTAGACCTGGTGACAGTAATGTTCAGAGACTTCTAGTTTAACTCAAGGAGATTTCTAACTTGACGTAGATCTCGCGACAGAAATTCTCAGAGACTTCTAGTTTAACTCAATGAGGTTTCTAACTTGAATTACATCTTGTGACAAGGATTCTCAGAGGCTTTTAATTTAACACAATGAGGTTTCTAATTTGAATTACATCTCGTGACAAGGATTATCAGAGGCTTTTAGTTTAACTTGAAGATATTTCTAACTTGACTCAGATCTTGTGACAAAAATTCTCAGAGATGTCTAGCTTATCTCAATGAGATTTCTAACTTGACTTATACTTGGTGACAAGGATTCTCAGGGGTTCTTAGTTTAACTTGAAGAGATTTCTATTTTGACTTAGACCTGGTGACAGTAATGTTCAGAGACTTCTAGTTTAACTCAATGAGATTTCTAACTTGACGTAGATCTCGCGACAGGAATTCTCAGAGACTTCTAGTTTAACTCAATGAGGTTTCTAACTTGAATTACATCTTGTGACAAGGATTCTCAGAGGCTTTTAGTTTAACACTATGAGGTTTCTAACTTGAATTACATCTCGTGACAAGGATTCTCAGAGGCTTTTAGTTTAACTTGAAGATATTTCTAACTTGACTCAGATCTTGTGACAAAAATTCTCAGAGATGTCTAGCTTATCTCAATGAGATTTCTAACTTGACTTATACTTGGTGACAAGGATTCTCAGAGATTCTTAGTTTAACTTGAAGAGATTTCTAACTTGACTTAGACCTGGTGACAGTAATGTTCAGAGACTTCTAGTTTAACTCAAGGAGATTTCTAACTTGACGTAGATCTCGCGACAGAAATTCTCAGAGACTTCTAGTTTAACTCAATGAGGTTTCTAACTTGAATTACATCTTGTGACAAGGATTCTCAGAGGCTTTTAGTTTAACACAATGAGGTTTCTAATTTGAATTACATCTCGTGACAAGGATTCTCAGAGGCTTTTAGTTTAACTTGAAGATATTTCTAACTTGACTCAGATCTTGTGACAAAAATTCTCAGAGATGTCTAGCTTATCTCAATGAGATTTCTAACTTGACTTATACTTGGTGACAAGGATTCTCAGAGGTTCTTAGTTTAACTTGAAGAAATTTCTATTTTGACTTAGACCTGGTGACAGTAATGTTCAGAGACTTCTAGTTTAACTCAATGAGATTTCTTACTTGACGTAGATCTCGCGACAGGAATTCTCAGAGACTTCTAGTTTAACTCAATGAAGTTTCTAACTTGAATTACATCTTGTGACAAGTATTCTCAGAGGCTTTTAGTTTAACTTGAAGATATTTCTAACTTGACTTAGACCTGATGACAGTAATGTTCAGAGACTTCCAATTTAACTCAAGGAGATTTCTAACTTGACTTACATCTGGTGAGAAAGATTTTCAGAGGTTTTTAGCCTAACTTATCGAGATTTCCAACTTGACATAGACCTGGTCACAGTAATGTTCAGGTACTTCTAGCTCAACTCAATGAGATTTCTCACTTGACTTAGATCTCGCGACAGGAATTCTCAGAGACTTCTATTTTAACTCAATGAGGTTTCTAACTTGAATTACATCTTGTGACAAGGATTCTCAGAGGCTTTTAGTTCAACTCAACGAGATTTCTAACTTGACCTATATCTAGTGACAAGGATTCTCAGAGGTTCTTTTTTTAACTCAATGAGATTTATAACTTGACCTATATCTAGTGAAAAGGATTCTCAGAGATGTCTAGCTTATCTCAATGAGATTTCTAACTTGACTTATACTTGGTGACAAGGATTCTCAGAGGTTCTTAGTTTAACTTGAAGAGATTTCTAACTTGACTTAGACCTGGTGACAGTAATGTTCAGAGACTTCCAATTAAACTCAAGGAGATTTCTAACTTGACTTACATCTGGTGACAAAGATTTTCAGAGGTTTTTAGCCTAATTTATCGAGATTTCCAACTTGACATAGACCTGGTCACAGTAATGTTCAGGTACTTCTAGTTTAACTCAATGAGATTTCTCACTTGACTTAGATCTCGCGACAGGAATTCTCAGAGACTTCTATTTTAACTCAATGAGGTTTCTAACTTGAATTACATCTTGTGACAAGGATTCTCAGAGGCTTTTAGTTTAACTCAACGAGATTTCTAACTTGACCTATATCTAGCGACAAGGATTCTCAGAGGTTCTTTTTTTTTAACTCAATGAGATTTCTAACTTGAAATATATCTAGTGACAAGAATTCTCAGAGGATCTTTTTTAACTCAAAGAGATTTCTAACTTGAATTACATCTGGTGACAAGGATTCTCAGAGGTTCTTTTTTTAACTCAATGAGATTTATAACTTGACCTATATCTAGTGACAAGGATTCTCAGAGATGTCTAGCTTATCTCAATGAGATTTCTAACTTGACTTATACTTGGTGACAAGGATTCTCAGAGGTTCTTAGTTTAACTTGAAGAGATTTCTAACTTGACTTAGACCTGGTGACAGTAATGTTCAGAGACTTCCAATTTAACTCAAGGAGATTTCTAAATTGACTTACATCTGGTGACAAAGATTTTCAGAGGTTTTTAGCCTAATTTATCGAGATTTCCAACTTGACATAGACCTGGTCACAGTAATGTTCAGATACTTCTAGTTTAACTCAATGAGATTTCTAACTTGACTTAGATCCCGAGATAGGAATTCTCAGAGACTTCTAGTTTAACTCAATGAGGTTTCTAACTTGAATTACATCTCGTGACAAGGATTCTCAGAGGCTTTTAGTTTAACTTGAAGAGATTTCTAAGTTGACTCAGATCTTGTGACAAAAATTCTTAGAGATTCCTAGCTTAACTCAATGAGATTTCTAACTTGACCTATATCTAGTGACAAGGATTCTCAGAGGTTCTTTTTTTAACTCAATGAGATTTCTAATTTGACTTACATCTGGTGACAAGGATTTTTAGAGGTTTTTAGCCTAACTTATCGAGATTTCCAACTTGACGAGACCTGGTCACAGTAATGTTCAGATACTTCTAGTTTAACTCAATGAGCTTTCTAACTTGACATATATCTAGTGACAAGGATTCTCAGAGGTTCTTTTTTAACTCAATGAGATTTCTAACTTGACTTACATCTGGTGACAAAGATTTTCAGAGGTTTTTAGCCTAACTTATCGAGATTTCCAACTTGACATAGACCTGGTCACAGTAATGTTCAGGTACTTCTAGTTTAACTCAATGAGATTTCTCACTTGACTTAGATCTCGCGACAGGAATTCTCAGAGACTTCTATTTTAACTCAATGAGGTTTCTAACTTGAATTACATCTTGTGACAAGGGTTCTCAGAGGCTTTTAGTTTAACTCAACGAGATTTCTAACTTGACCTATATCTAGTGACAAAGATTCTCAGAGGTTCTTTTTTTAACTCAATGAGATTTCTAACTTAACAGTGATTCTCAGAGTTTTTTAGTTTAACTTCAAGAGATTTCTAGTTTGACTCAGATCTTGTGAAAGAAATTCTAAAAGAATTCTAGCTTAACTCAATGAGATTTCAAACTTGACTTAGATCCCGCGATAGGAATTCTTAGAGACTTCTAGCTTAACTCAATGAGGTTTCTAACTTAAATTACATCTCGTGACAAGGATTCTCAGAGGCTTTTAGTTTAACTTGAAGAGATTTCTAACTTGACTCAGATCTTGTGACAAAAAGTCTTAGAGATTCCTAGCTTAACTCAATGAGATTTCTAACTTGACCTATATCTAGTGACAAGGATTCAAAGAGGTTCTTTTTTTAACTCAATGAGATTTCTAATTTTTACATCTGGTTACAAGGATTTTCAGAGGTTTTTAGCCTAACTTATCGAGATTTCCAACTTGACGAGACCTGGTCACAGTAATGTTCAGAGACTTTAGTTTAACTCAAGGAGATTTCTAACTTGACGTAGATTTCGCGACAGAAATTCTCAGAGACTTCTAGTTTAACTCAATGAGGTTTCTAACTTGAATTACATCTTGTGACAAGGATTCTCAGAGGCTTTTAGTTTAACACAATGAGGTTTCTAATTTGACTTAGATCTCGCGACAGGAGTTCTCAGAGTCTTCTATTTCAACTCAATGAGGTTTCTAACTTGAACTATATCTTGTGACAAGAAGTCTCAGAGGTTTTAGTTTATTTCAATGAGATTTCTAACTTGACCTATATCTAGTGACAAGGATTCTCAGAGGTTCTTTTTTTAACTCAAAAAGATTTCTAACTTGACTTACATCTGTTGACAAGTATTTTCAGAGGTTTTTAGCTTAAATTGTCGACATTTCTAACTTGACTTAGATCTCGCACTAGGAATTCTCAGAGACTTCTAGTTTAACTCAATGAGGTTTCCTACTTGAATTACATTTCGTGACAAGGATTCTCAGAGGCTTTTAGTTTAACTTGAAGATATTTCTAACTTGACTCAGATCTTGTGACAAAAATTCTCAGAGATGTCTAGCTTATCTCAATGAGATTTCTAACTTGACTTTTACTTGGTGACAAGGATTCTCAGAGGTTCTTAGTTCAACTTGAAGAGATTTCTAACTTGACTCAGATTTTGTGACATAAATTCTCAGAGATGTCTAGCTTATCTCAATGAGATTTCTAAATTGACTTATACTCGGTGACAAGGATTCTCAGAGGTTCTTAGTTTATCTTGAAGAGATTTCTAACTTGACTTAGACCTGGTGACAGTAATGTTCAGTGACTTCCAGTTTAACTCAAGGAGATTTCTAACTTGACTTACATCTGGTGACAAAGATTTTCAAAGGTTTTTAGCCTAACTTATCAAGATTTCCAACTTGACATAGACCTGGTCACAGTAATGTTCAGGTACTTCTAGTTTAACTCAATGAGATTTCTAACTTGACTTAGATCTCGCGACAGGAATTCTCAGAGACTACTAGTTTAACTCAATGAGGTTTCTAACTTGAATTACATCTCGTGACAATGATTCTCAGAGGCTTTTAGTTTAAGTTGAAAAAATTTCTAACTTGACTCAGATCTTGTGACAAAAATTCTCAGAGATGTCTAGCTTATCCAATGAGATTTCTAACTTGACTTATACTTGGTGACAAGGATTCTCAGAGGTTCTTAGTTTAACTTGAAAAATTTTCTCTTTTGACTGAGACCTGGTGACAGTAATGTTCAGAGACTTCTAGTTTAACTTAATGAGATTTCTAACTTGACTTAGATCTCGCGACAGGAGTTCTCAAAGACTTCTAGTTTAACTCAATGAGGTTTCTAACTTGAATTACATCTTGTGACAAGGATTCTCAGAGGTTTTTAGTTTAACTTGAAAAGATTTCTAACTTGACTCAGATCTTGTGACAAAAATTCTCAGAGATGTCTAGCTTATCTCAATCAGATTTCTAACTTGACTTATACTTGGTGACAAGGATTCTCAGAGGTTCTTAGTTTAACTTGAAAAATTTTCTCTTTTGACTGAGACCTGGTGACAGTAATGTTCAGAGACTTCTAGTTTAACTTAATGAGATTTCTAGCTTGACTTAGATCTCGCGACAGGAGTTCTCAAAGACTTCTAGTTCAACTCAATGAGGTTTCTAACTTGGATTACATCTTGTGACAAGGATTCTCAGAGGTTTTTAGTTTAACTTGAAAAGATTTCTAACTTGACTCAGATCTTGTGACAAAAATTCTCAGAGATTTCTAGCTTAACTTAATGAGATTTCTAACTTGACCTATATCTGGTGACAAGGATTCTCAGAGGTTCTTTGGGTAAATCAATGAGATTTCTAACTTGACTAATATTTGGTGACAGAAATTATCAGAGTCTTCTAGCTTAAATTAATGAGTTTTCTAACTTGAGTTGGATCTTGTGACAGTATTTTTTTCCCGAGACATCTAGCTTACAATGTCAAGACCTATATCAGGGAAAAGGAACTTTCATAGATTTTTAGCTCAATTTCTCGAGCTTTCCAACATAACTTAAATCTCGTGACAGGAATTCGCAGAGACTTCTAGGTTAACTCAATGAGATTTCTAACTTGACTTAGATCTCGCGACAGGAATTCGCAGAGTTTTCTAGCTTAATTCAACGAGGTTTCTAACTGGAATTACATCTTGTGACAAGGATTCTCAGAGGTTTTAGTTTAACTTGATGAGATTTCTAATTTGACTCAGATCTTGTGACAAATTTCTCAGAGATTTCTAGCTTAACTTAATGAGATTCCTTACTTGACTTATATCCGGTGACAAGGATTCTCAGAGGTTCTTAGTTTAACTTGAAGAGATTTCTAACTTGACTCAGATCTTGTGACAACATTTCTCAAAGATTTCTTGCTTAACTCAATGAGGTTTCTAACTTGAGATACATCTCGTGCAGGTTTTTTTCCCGGGACATCTAGTTTACAATATCAAGATCCAACTCAGGGAAGAGGAACTTTTATAGATTTTTAGCCTAATTTCTCGAGCTTTGCAACATAACTTAGATCTCGTGACAGTAATTCTCAGAGACTTCCAGCGTAAATCAATGACATTTCTAACTTGACTTACATCTAGTGACAGTGGTTCTCAGAGGTTTTCAGCTTAAATCAAGGAGATTTCTAACTTGACTTACATCTGGTGACAAAGATTTTCAGAGGTTTTTAGCCTAACTTATCAAGATTTCCAACTTGACATAGACCTGGTCACAGTAATGTTCAGGTACTTCTAGTTTAACTCAATGAGATTTCTAACTTGACTTAGATCTCGCGACAGGAATTCTCAGAGACTTCTAGTTTAACTCGATGAGGTTTCTAACTTGAATTACATCTCGTGACAATGATTCTCAGAGGCTTTTAGTTTAACTTGAAAAAATTTCTAACTTGACTCAGATCTTGTGACAAAAAATCTCAGAGATGTCTAGCTTATCTCAATGAGATTTCTAACTTGACTTATACTTGGTGACAAGGATTCTCAGAGGTTCTTAGTTTAACTTGAAGAATTTTCTCTTTTGACTGAGACCTGGTGACAGTAATGTTCAGAGACTTCTAGTTTAACTTAATGAGATTTCTAGCTTGACTTAGATCTCGCGACAGGAGTTCTCAAAGACTTCTAGTTTAACTCAATGAGGTTTCTAACTTGAATTACATCTTGTGACAAGGATTCTCAGAGGTTTTTAGTTTAACTTGAAAAGATTTCTAACTTGACTCAGATCTTGTGACAAAAATTCTCAGAGATTTCTAGCTTAACTTAATGAGATTTCTAACTTGACCTATATCTGGTGACAAGGATTCTCAGAGGTTCTTTTGGTAAATCAATGAGATTTCTAACTTGACTAATATTTGGTGACAGAAATTATCAGAGTCTTCTAGCTTAAATCAATGAGGTGTCTAACTTGAGTTGGATCTTGTGACAGGATTTTTTCCCGAGACATCTAGCTTACAATGTCAAGACCTATATCAGGGAAAAGGAACTTTCATAGATTTTAAGCTCAATTTCTCGAGCTTTCCAACATAACTTAAATCTCGTGACAGGAATTCTCAGAGACTTCTAGTTTAACTCAACGAGATTTCTAACTTGACTTAGATCTCGCGACAGGAATTCGCAGAGTTTTCTAGGTTAATTTAACGAGGTTTCTAACTGGAATTACATCTTGTGACAAGGATTCTCAGAGGTTTTAGTTTAACTTGATGAGATTTCTAATTTGACTCAGATCTTGTGACAAATTTCTCAGAGATTTCTAGCTTAACTTAATGAGATTCCTTACTTGACTTATATCCGGTGACAAGGATTCTCAGAGGTTCTTAGTTTAACTTGAAGAGATTTCTAACTTGACTCAGATCTTGTGACAACATTTCTCAGAGATTTCTTGCTTAACTCAATGAGGTTTCTAACTTGAGATACATCTCGTGCAGGTTTTTTTCCCGTGACATCTAGTTTACAATATCAAGATCCAACTCAGGGAAGAGGAACTTTTATAGATTTTTAGCCTAATTTCTCGAGCTTTCCAACATAACTTAGATCTCGTGACAGTAATTCTCAGAGACTTCCAGCGTAAATCAATGACATTTCTAATTTGCCTTACATCTAGTGACAGTGGTTCTCAGAGGTTTTCAGCTTAAATCAATGAGATTTCTAACTTGACTTACATTTGGTGACAGAAATTATCAGAGTCTTCTAGCTTAAATCAATGAAGTTTCTAACTTGAGTTAGATCTTGTGACAGAATTATTTCCCGAGACATCTAGCTTACAATATCAAGAGCTATATCAGGGAACAGGAAATTTCATAGATTTTAGCTCAATTTCTCGAGCTTTCCAACATAACTTAGATCTCGTGACAGGAATTCTCAGAGACTTCTAGTTTAACTCAACGCGATTTTTAACTTGATTTACATCTGGTGACAAGGATTTTCAGAGGTTTTTAGCTTAACTTATCGAGATTTCCAATTTGACTCAGACCTGGTGACAGGAATTCTCAGAGACTTCTAGCGTAAGTCAATGACATTTCTAACTTGACTTACATCTAGTGACAGTGGTTCTCGGAGATTTTTAGCTTAACTCATTGAGATTTCTAACTTGACTTATATCTGTTGACAGAAATGTTCAGAGTCTTCTAGTTTAACTTTTCGAGATTTCTAACTTGACTTGGATCTCGTGACCGGAATTTTCAAAGATTTCTAGCTTAAATTATTGAGATTTCTAACCCAATTAGATCTCGTGACAGGATTTTTCCCTGAGATTTCTAGCTTACAATAACAAGACTTATATCAGGGAACATGGAATTTTAGCTTTATTGCCTAATTTTTGGAGCTTTCCAGAATAACTTAGATCTCGTGACAGTTATTCTGAGAGACTTCTAGTTTAACTCAATGAGATTTCTAACTTGACCTATATTTGGTGACAGAAATTATCAGAGTCTTCTAGCTTAAAACAAGGAAGTTTCTAACTTGAGTAAGATCTTGTGACAGGATTTTTTCCCGAGACATCTAGCTTATAATATCAAAAGCTATATCAGGGAACAGGAACTTTCATAGATTTTAGCTCACTTTCTCGAGCTTTCCAACATAACTTAGATCTCGTGACAGGAATTCTCGGAGACTTCTAATTAACTCAACGCGATTTTTAACTTGATTTACATCTGGTGACAAGGATTTTCAGAGGTTTTTAGCTTAACTTATCGAGATTTCCAATTTGACTCAGACCTGGTGACAGTAATGTTCAGAGACTTCTAGTTTAACTCAATGAGGTTTCTAACTTGAATTTCATCTTGTGACAAGATTTCTCAGAGGTTTTTAGTTGAACTTGAAGAAATTTCTATCTTGACTCAGATCTTGTGACAAAAATTCTCAGAGATTTCTAGCTTAACTCAATGAGATTTCTAACTTGACTTATATCTGGTGACAAGGATTCTCAGAGGTTCTTATTTTATCATGAAGAGATTTCTAACTTGACTCAGATCTTGTGACAAAAATTCTCAGAGATTTCTTGCTTAACTCAATGAGGTTTCTAACTTGAGATAGATCTCGTGCAGGATTTTTCCCCGAACATCTAGCTTACAATATCAAGACCTAACTCAGGGAAGAGGAACTTTCATAGATTTTTAGCCTAATTTCTCGAGTTTTTCAAGATAACTAAGATCTCGTGACAGGAATTCTCAGAGACTTCTAGCTCAACTCATTGACATTTCTAACTTGACTTACATCTGGTGACAAGTATTCTCAGAGGTTTTAGTTTAACTTGAAGGGATTTCTAACTTGACTCAGATCTTGTGAAAGAAATTCTAGGAGAATTCTAGCTTAACTCAATTAGGTTTCTAACTTGACTTATATCTCGTGACAGGATTTTTGAGAATTCTAGGTTAACTAAATGAGATTTCTTACGTGACTTACATCTGGTGACAGAAATTATCAGATTCTTCTAACTTAACCTATCGAGATTTCCAACTTGACTTAGACCTGGTGACAGGAATGTTCAGAGACTGCTAGCCTACTTCGTCGAGACTTCTATTTTGATTCAGATCTCAGGACAGGAAAATTAGGAGGTTTCTAGCATAACTCATTGACATTTAAAACTTGACTTATATCTGTTGGCAGAAATTTTCAGCGTCTTCTAACTTAACTTATCGAGATATCTAACTTGACTTAGATCTCGTGACCGGAATTTTCATAGACTTCTAGCTTAAATCAATGAGATTTCTAACCCGAGTTAGATCTCGTGACAGGATTTTTCCCCAAGATTTCTAGCTTACAATAACAAGAATTATATCAGGGAACATGAAATTTTTAGCCTAATTGCCTAATTTCTGGAGCTTTCCAACATAACTTAGATCTCGTGACAGTTATTCTGAGAGACTTCTAGTTCACTCAATGAGATTTCTAACTTGACTTATATTTGGTGACAGAAATTATCAGAGTCTTCTAGCTTAAATCAATGAGGTTTCTAACTTGAGTTAGATCTCGTGACAGGGTTTTTCCCGAGACATCTAGCTTACAATATCAAGACCTATATCAGGGAACAGGAACTTTCATAGATTTTTAGCTCAATTTCTCGAGCTTTCCAACATAGCTTAAATCTCGTTACAGGAATTCTCAGAGACATCTAGTTTAACTCAATGAGATTTCTAACTTGACTTACATCTGGTGACAAGTATTCTCAGAGGGTTTTAGTTTAACTTGAAGGGACTTCTAACTTGACTCAGATCTTGTGAAAGAAATTCTAGGAGAATTCTAGCTTAACTCAATGAGGTTTCTAACTTAACTAAGATCTCGTGACATGATTTTTGAGATTTCTAGGTTAACTAAATGAGATTTCTAACTTGACTCACATCTGGTGACAAGTATTCTCAGAGGTTTTTAGTTTAACTTGAAGAGACTTCTATCATGACTTAGATCTTGTGACAGAAATTCTCAGAGATTTCTAGCTTAACTCAATGAGTTTCTAACTTGATTTATATCTGGTGACAGAAACTAACAGTCTTCTAGCTTAAACCATCGAGATTTCTAATTTGAATTAGACCTGGTCACAGGCTTTTCCCCAGGGTTCTAGCTTTCATTTTCAAGACTAAAATCAGGGAACAGGAACTTTCAGAGATTTTTAGCTTAATTTCTCAAGCATTCCAACATAAATTAGATCTCGTGACAGGAATTCTAAGAGACTTCTAGCTTAACTCAATGAGATTTCTAACTTGACTTATATCTGTTGACAGGAACTTTCAGAGTCATCTAGCATAACTTATCGAGATTTCTAACTTGACTTAGATCTCGTGACCAGAATTTTCAAAAATTTCTTGCTTAACTCAATGAGATTTCTAACTTTAGTTAGATATCGTGACAGGTTTTTTTCACGTGATTTCTAGCTTACATTATCAAGACTTATATATAGGAACATGAGAATTTTAGCTGAATTGCTTAATTTCTCGAGCTTTCCAAAATAGGTTAGATCTTGTGACAGAAATTCTCAGATACTTCTAGCTTAATTCAATAAAATTTCTAATTTGACTTACATCTGGTGACATGGATTATCAGATGTTTTTAGCTTATTTTAAAGAGATTTCTAACTTGACTTAGATCTGGTCACAGGAAGTCAGGAATTTTCAGAGGTTTCTAGCTTAGCTCAATGAGACTTGTAACTTGACTTACACCTGGTGACAGAAATTCTCAGAGTATACCAGCTTAACTTATCGAGGTTTTTAAATTGACTCCAATCTGGTGACAGAATTTTTTCTCGAGATTTTCACAATACATTATCAAGACTTATATCAGGGAACAGAAACTTTCAGAGAGTTTTAGCTTAATTTCTCGAGCTTCCCAAAATAACTTAGATCTCGTGACAGTTATTCTCAGAGACTTCTAGCTTAACTCAAGGAGATTTCAAACTTGACTTACGTCTGGTGACTTGGATTATCAGAGGTTTTTAGTTTAACTTGAAGAGAATTCTATCATGACTTAGATCTTGTGACAGATATTCTCCGAGATTTCTAGCTTAACTCAATGAGATTTCTAACTTGATTTATATATGGTGACAGGAGCTTTCAGTGTTTTCTAGCTTAACTTATCGAAATTTTTAACTTGACTTAGATCTCGTGACCAGAATTTTCAAAAATTTCTAGCTTAAACCATCGAGATTTCTAACTTGAATTAGACCTGGTGACAGGCTTTTCCTGAGATGTCTAGCTTTCATTATCAAGACTTTAATCAGGGAACAGGAACTTTCAGAGATTTTCAGCTTGATTTCTCAAGTATTCCAACATAACTTAGATCTCGTGACAGGAATTCTAAGAGACTTCTAGCTTAACTCAATGAGATTTCTAACTTGCCTTATATCTGTTGACAGGAGCTTTCAGAGTTTTATAGCTTAACTTAACGAGATTTTTAACTTGACTTAGATCTCGTGACCAGAATTTTCAAAAATTTCTAGCTTAACTCAATGAGATTTCTAACTTGAGTTAGATATCTTGACAGGACTTTTTCACGTGATTTCTAGCTTACATTATCAAGGCTTATATATGGGAACATGAGATTGTGAGCTTGATTGCGTTATTTCTCGAGCTTTTCAAAATTAATTAGATCTTGTGACTGAAATTCTCAGAGACTTCTAGCTTAACTCAATAAGATTTCAAACTTGACTTAATCTGGTGACTTGGGTTATCAGATGTTTTTAGTTTAACTTAAAGAGATTTCTAGCTTGACTTGGATGTTGTGACAGGAATCTCCTGAGACCTCTAGCTTATTTCATTGTGATTTCTAACTTAACTTACATCTGATGACAGAAAATCTCACAGTCTTCTAGCTTAAATTATCGAGATTCTAACTTGACTTAGATCGCGTGACAGAATTTTTTCCCGAGTTTTTCAGCATACATTATCAAGACTTATATCAGGGAACAGGAATTTTTAGAGAGTTTTAGCTCAATTTCTCGAGCTTTCCAAAATAAATTAGACCTCGTGACAATTTTTCTCAGAGAAATCTCGCTTAACTCAATAAGATTTCTAACTTGACTTACATCTGGTGACATGAATTATCAGAGGTTTTTAGTTTGACATGAAGAGATTTCTAACTTGACTCAGATCTTGTGACAGAACTTCTCAGAGTCTTCTAGCTTAACTTATCGAGATTTGTTACTTGACTGAAATCTGGTGACATCTGTTATCAGAGGTTTTTAGTTTAACATGAAGAGATCTCTAACTTGACTCAGATCTTGTGACAAAAATTCTCAGAGATTTGTAGCTTAACTCATTGAGATTTGTAGCTTAACTTGACTTAGATATCTTGACAGGAATCATCATAGTCTTCTAGCTTACTTATTGAGATTTTTAACTTGACTTAATTCTGGTGACAGATTTTTTTTTCAGAGAATTTAGCCTAACTTATCGAGATTTCTAACTTAACTTACATCTGGTGACAGAAAATCTCACAATCTTCTAGCTTAAATTATCGAGATTTCTAACTTGACTTAGATCTCGTAACAGAATTTTTTCCCGAGATTTTCAGCATACATTATCAATACTAATATCAGAGAAAAGGAATTTTCAGAGAGTTTTAGCTTATTTTCTCGAGCTTTCCAAAAAAAAAATCAGATCTCGTGACAGTTATTCTCAGAGACTTTTAGCTTAACTCAATGAGACTTCCAACTTAATTTACATCTGGTGACAGAAAATCTCAGCTTCTTCTAGCCTAAATTATTGATATTTCTATCTTGACTCCTAGCTTACCTAAATCATTGACCCCCAGTGAGCGCCGCAAAGAGCTGCTCCTAGTGAAGATGAAGCGAAAAGAGTTGGAAAAACAACATGAAGCAACCTTAAGACTGAAACAACAGGAAGCCATCATCGAAGAGCAACAGCATTTGATTGAGATGGAACGAAAACCACAAAAAATTAAATTTGAAATTGACCGTAAAGAGCAAGAACATCGTTTACGAATCGAAAAAAGTCGGCTTGAAATGGAACGATTAAGCGAAGAAAATCGTATTAAAGTAGCTGAAGCAAAAATGGTTGAAACTGAATACCTCGAAGAGTCTGAAATAGATCAGCATCTCGAGCTGGCGTCTTCGGTTGATCGTCGTTCTGACAGGGTAAACGATTGGGTTGATCATGTATTAGAAAACCAAAAAGGACCCAAAGTAGTTCCGTCTTCTTCAAAGTTTGAAAACTGTATAAATATAGAAAGTGGTTCGCATCAACACAGAAATGTGTCCACAGCGGAAGCTTCACCTCGGCGATAGTCGCTGAATCGGATTTTTGATTGTGATCAACAATGTTATCCCTATCAACCAACCGTCTCCTTCAACGATGGCGATGGAATCAAGCACGCTGTATCCACTAATCCTGAGGACGAAACGCAGTCGATGCTTATTTCCAATAACGCTACACTTTGCGAAAACAATGCATCATCATTTCTTAATCCAGCTGGAACAGCAGCTACCAATACTCCGGTATGCTGTTACTTCTCTGTACCTCATCCTTCGTCGTCCATTCAACATATCCCCGTCAACAACTTCAATAACGATTCCCGAGTTGTTGGAAACATGCCCGCCATCTCCAATCAATACTCTGGATACACCCCCCCCCCATGCCATTGTGTCACAACCACCTGCAAATTTAATCTGCAGAAATCAAAACTTGCTATCACATAACGTGTATAGCAACCCTGCGTCAGTGAACAATCCGTTTAGCGGACAGTCTGCCGTTATTAGTCAGCCCAATTTGCCACTAATGTCACAGTGGACACCCGCTGTCACCCAATGTATCACTGGGGTAACAAGTGATGGTAACACAAACCCAATAGTTGGTGTTTTTTCATCCGTAACGCCAATATCTCAGCAACAATTCCCCCACGTATCAAGTGGTGGTACCGTTTACTATGGGTTTCCCAATCACGACGCATCGGCTGAAAACACTTACATATATCAGCAGCAACCTTTTGCAGCTGATCCTAGCAACACATTGCCGTCGTTGCAACCAGCTCCCCAACCACAAGCCGTGACACTGAATGACTTAGTCCAAGCTCTTTCAGTCTCAAAGAAGGATCCCCTTCGAGAATGGAAGCTGGCCCAGTACGATGGCAACCCGCTCCAATGGCACGAATGGTTTGGCCAATTTTGCAGTACTGTAGACGCAGCGTCCTTAAGCGATGATGTGAAGTTGACTTATTTAAAAATATTAGTCAGGAAAAGCTAAGTCAGCCATAGCAGAGTTCGCATACAGTGGAAGAATGCATAAAGATGCTCTGAAAACTCTAGAAAGAAAGTTTGGCCAGCCACAAAACGTAATTACGGCCCACCTTGATAAGTTGTCCAGTTTCCCGCAGCTTCGAATCATTAGAACATCATTAGCTTCTCGATGACCTTTTCATGTCTAGTGGCTGTCTTTAGGTCTCTTGATTATGAAGAAGATTTGAAAAGTCTCTTTGTTAAATCAAGCTCTTTCGAAAATTCCAACAAACATGAGAGAATCGTGGTCACTTTTTGTCGTGACACGTAATTGGTCACGCCCCAACCTAATTGACTTTAACAATTGGTTAAAAGATAAAGCAGAAGTTCATGAGCAAATGAAAAATATGCCTGGAAAGCCCAAAGTCGAAGAGCCATCCAAAACTAAAGCTGTAACGAGAGTTTTTGCCTCGACAAGTACAGTTGAGAAAAAGATTGAATATCCTTCTTGTATCCTCTGCAAGGGGAAACATACCTTGTGGAAGTGTTCTGTGTTTAAGGAGAAAACTCCAACACAACGTGCAAAATTCTCTGCGGAAAACAAATTGTGCTTCTCCTGCTTACAAGGGAACCACGCATTCCGGCAATGTCCCAGAGCAAAGAAATGCACCAAACCAGGTTGCACTAGCACCCATAGTGTACTTCTCCATGGGGCTGAACGTGTTTTTCCTAGTCGGAATCCGGACAAAAATGATAGCCATACAAGACCCAACGCTGGTCAACCAAGATCTAACGCAGAGCCGGATAAAGCGAGCACAAACGCTGATCGAAAATAATTCAGCTAGAATATACCAAACGCAAGTTCGAATCATGCAGACATTAATCCCGTTCCGTTGGATGTAAGTTGCGCAATCTCGAACGACCAATCATCAATCATAACATCGAAAGGGTTACTGCCCATAATCAAGCTCCAAGTTTCCACCAATTTCCAGAGTGCTGATTGTTTAACATTGTGTGACTCAGCATCTAGTCATTCCTGGATATCGGCTAAATTAGTCAAATGTCTGAATCTCTCAGGAAGAGATTTGGATCTCACAGTAATTGGTATTAACACAACGGTTGTTGTTAAAACGAAACAAGTTCAGATGAAGGTATCTTCTAACTTCGATGGATTCGAATACATATTCGAATTAACCGCATTTGTCAAGGATAAACTTAAAGTCGGTACCGATACCGTCAACATCCCTGCATTACAGAGCAAGTATCCGTACCTTGCTCCCATCAAACCAATTGTGTATAGCTACGCCGATGTAGACTTAATAATTGGTCAAGACTCCTTCCATGCTATTCGGCCTGAGGAGTATTTCAAGAGTGAGGCCGATCCAAACACATCGCCCGTCGCGGTTCGCCTTCCAATAGGATGGGTCTTGAGCGGCCCAATGCCGACATCTACTGGTTTCCTTTCTACTTGTTTCAAGTGCAATACGGATGATACCGAACTAGCTTGTCAAATCAAACGCTGGTATGAAATAGAGTCATACGGAGCCTACAAACAGGTCGATTCCCGTTCAGCCGAAGACAAAAGGGCGGCTAAAATACTTGATTCCTCCACCGTCCACGATGGATCAAGATACGCTGTAGGTATGCTTTGGGCAGAAGAATCTATCATGTTACCAGATAATTACTATTCCTCTTTGGTTCAGTTAAAATCGTTGGAAAAACGTTTAGCGAAAGATTCTCACTTAAGGGATCAATACTCAAAAACTATCGAAGATGATTTGAGTAAAGGATACGTGATTCAAGTTCCTCCCCATAATTTTTCGAACCGCAGCATACGCGAGTGGTATCTTCCTCACCATCCCGTGGTGAACCCAAACAAACCTGGTAAAGTGAGGCGTGTCCTTAATGGAGCGTCTAAATTCCATGGTACGTCATTGAACAAATCGTTGCTAGTAGGACCCGACCTACTGCAGAACCTTGTGTTCGTTCTCATCCGTTTTCGTCAACATCATTTTGCCGTATCGGCTGACATTGAAGGGATGTTCCTACAAGTTGGCGTCCTTCCAGAGGACCAACCATCTCTTCGCTTTCTATGGCGGAAGGACCCCACAGCCAATGTGGTTGTACACCAGTACACCAGACATATCTTTGGAGCGAGAGATTCGCCAACGTGTGCAAATTATGCAATGCAACGGACTGCAATGGATAATCAGGCGATGTTCCCTGACGCAGCGTTCGCAGTTCTAGAGAAATTTTATATGGACGACTACCTTGACTCCTTTGAGGACCCTGATGTTGCATTTAAAATGAGTCAAGAGTTGATTACTCTGTTAGCTCTAGGTGGTTTTAAATTAACCACGGTCATAAGTAACGTAACTAAAATTAATAAAGAGTTAAACCCACCCCAAAGCGCGCCGCAACAGGAAAGTAAAAATATTGTAACTTGTGGGGATAATTCTTCTCATGTTCTTGTTCTGAAGTGGGACCATATTGACGACACTTTGGTCGTAAGCTGTGGTGTCAACCGTGAACTTAAAAACTCGGTAACACAGCGAACAGTGTTAAGTTTTGTTTCTTCCGTTTTCGACCCCATAGGTCTCGTAGCGCCCTATACCGTAAGAGCGCGATTATTGTTGAAAGAAATCTGGCGCATTCATGGTCAACAATGGGATGATCAGCTACCCGTTGATATCAAGACAAAATTTCTTGCCTGGCACTCTGGTTTGCCATCTCCAGGGAAAATGAGTATAAAGCGCAGCTACTTCTCCGCACCAGTCGATTGCGTTGAGTTACACATGTTCGGTGACAGCTCAGAAGAAGTTTCTTGTGCTGTAGCTTTTCTTCGCGCCCGTGTGAAAACTTCACTCGAAACACAAGTTGCCTTAGTCTTTGGAAAAGCAAGAGTGGCGCCCATGAAAGCGCTTTCCATCCCGAAGCTTGAACTGCAGGCCGCATTACTCGCTACCCGCTTGAAAGAAGATGTCCTCAAAGCTCTAACCATTCCTGTGTCAAACACGTTCATGTGGACTGACAGCACCACTGTGCTCCAGTGGTTAAACTCAGGTAGTAAGCAACCCACGTTCGTGGCAAACCGGATTGGAGAGATTCTAGAAAGTACGACCGTAGACCAGTGGTTTCATGTCTTAAGTGGAGACAACCCTGCTGATACGGGAACCAGAGGAATCTCAGCGGAGTCCTTAAAAACAAGCAGCTGGGTGAACGGGCCAAGTCTGCTGAAAAATGGCGAGTGGCCTTTCAAGCCGAGCATAGAAATACTTAAGAAAATCCGCCTGGCTGGTCCCGCTTGTGACCTTAATGAAGGTTTACAGCAGGCCTCTAATTTTTCAAACGTTGCACAGAAACAAAAACAACCCATTTTATTTGATTGGGAAAAATTCAGCTCGTTTCGTAAACTCCAGCGAGTGGTTGCCTTCATGCTCAGACTTAGTCCGAAACACCGGCACTACCGCACTAAAGTCAAGGAAATAATCGATCCGGTTGAATTAGAAACCGCCAAACAACGACTTTTGTTGATTTCCCAAAAGGAATCTTTTGAAGCGGAAAATTTACTCCTGTCCTGCAACAAAACCGTCAAAAAGTCTAGTCGTATTGCACAGTATGCACCGTCTATGGGTCCTGCATTCCTCATTTGTTCAACTGGGCGAATTCGCCGCCTAGTTGAAACTGAATATGACACAAAACACCCCATAATCCTTGATGGAAGGCATTCTTTGGTGAAATTGTTCGTAAGTGATATTCATTATCGCTATCAGCACCAGTTCTTAGACTACCTGCGAGCTGTAATTCACTTAGAGTTCGCAATCTTGAACCTTTGCTCTTTATTGAAGTCCATTGAAGTCCACTGCCTTATATGTAGGAAGCGCAAAGCCAAAACTGTCACACCTATGATGGCAGAACTTCCAGTTGAAAGACTTGGTTACCGCCAGCCTCCCTTCACAAACTGTGGTGTTGATTACTTTGGACCTTTTTACGTCTCAATCAGGAGGAGTTCTGAAAAACGATGGTGCTTCCTTTTTACATGTATGACCACCAGAGCTGTACATATTGAGATTTTCTCATCGATGGACACGAGTTCGTGTGTGATGGGAATCGAAAGATTCATTGCCCGTCGCGGCACTCCATCAGTCATTTGGTCTGATAACGGCACCAATTTTGTGGGAGCCGAGAAAGAACTCTTAAATTGTATTCAGTCGTGGTACGATCAAGCACCTCCAGAGCTGGCGAAAAAGGGTATTAAGTGGAAATTTAACCCCCCGGCAGCCCCGCATCACGGTGGTTCTTGGGAACGTCTCGTTCGGTGTTGTAAAAGGGTATTCTACGCAATAATAGGAAGTAGAAAGCTCACTCCCGAAGTCCTTGAAACAACTTTCTGTCTTGTAGAACAATCACTGAACGCTCGACCTATAACATCAGTAAGTGCAAGTCCGGATGGTTTCGAGGTGTTAACTCCTAATCATTTTTTGTTAGGCCGAAATGGTACTAGCTTTCCTGCTCTCTCTTTCCAGGAGCACTTCGACCATCGAAAGCAATATATCCGAGCGCAAAGCTACGCCAACGCAATTTGGAGTCGTTGGCTGCGAGATTATGTGCCAGCGCTGAATAAACGCAGTAAGTGGCACTCCGGTAGTGACGTTATTTTAAAAACAGGGGATTTAGTGTGGATTGTTGACGAACGCAGCCCAAGGGGACACTACACTCTGGCTCGTATAAAAACCCTTAATTAGGGAAAAGACAACATAGCCCGATCCGCCGTAGTTACCACCCGCTCCGGGGAGCTAACTCGACCGGCCGTAAAACTCGCACCCGTTTTTGCTCCTTTGGGCGCGGAAGATGTTCGCGCTTAAATTAATGACGTCATTATAGCGCGAAAGTGAAAAAGCTAAAATTAGATTTGCTTAGACAAAAGGCCTTGAAAACTACTGGTTTGTCCGATTAAGGTCAGTTTGCCATCAAAAATGTTTATAGATTTTTCAGATTGTTGAAAACCGTATTGCTAAAATGCTAACCGAAAATGTTAAACTGATTGTTGTCATATATTACTTACTCTTCAAATTATCTGTTAAGTTGCCGAAAATTTACAGATTTTGAAGCAGGTTTTTGTAGATCTTACAGGATACGAGAGTGCGGCACATCTGGTGACAGAAATTATCAGAGTTTTCTAGCTAAAATCATCGAGATTTCTAACTTGAATTAGATCTGGTCATAGGTTTTTGCCGAAAGTCTAGCTTTCATTATCAAGAGTTATATCAGGGAACAGGAACTTTCAGAGAATTTTAGCTTAATTTCTCGAGCTTTCCATCAAACATAGATCTCGTTACTTTTATTCTCAGAGACTTCTAGCTTAAATCAATGAGATTTCTAACTTGGCTCACATCTGGTGACAGGATTTCTCTGAGACTTCTAGCTTAGCTCAACGAGATTTCTAACTTAACTTACATCTGGTGACAGAAATTCTCAAAGTCTTCCAGTTTAACTTATCGAGATTTCTAACTTGAATTAAGTCTCGTGACACAATTTTTTTCCGACATTTTCAGCATACATTATCAAGACTAATATCAGGAAACAGGAATTTTCAGAGAGTTTTAGTTAATTTCTCGAGCTTTCCAAAAAAAAATAGATCTTGTGACAGAAAGTCTCAGAGATTTTTAGACTAACTCAATGAGATTGCTAACCTGACTTACATCTGGTGACATGGATTATCAATTGTTTTTTGTTTAACTTGAAGAGACTTCTAACTTGACTTGGAACTTGTGACAGGCATTCTCTGAGACTTCTAGCTCAACTCAATGAGATTTGTAACTTGACTTAGATCTCGTGACAGAATTTTTTTCCGAGATTTTCAGCATACATTATCAAGACTAATATCAGGGAACAGGAATTTTCAGAGAGTTTTAGTTAATTTCTCGAGCTTTCCAAAAAAAATTAGATCTTGTGACAGAAATTCTCAGAGATTTTTAGACTAACTCAATGAGATTGCTAACCTGACTTACATCTGGTGACATGGATTATCGATTGGTTTTTGTTTAACTTGAAGAGACTTCTAACTTGACTTGGAACTTGTGACAGGCATTCTCTGAGACTTCTAGCTCAACTCAATGAGATTTGTAACTAGACTTAGATCTCGTGACAGAATTTTTTTCCGAGATTTTCAGCATACATTATCATTACTAATAACAGAGAAAAGGAATTTTCAGATAGTTTTAGCTTATTTTCTCGAGCTTTCCAAAAAAAATTAGATCTCGTGACAGTTATTCTCAGAAACGTTTAGCTTAACTCAATGAGATTTCCAACTTAACTTACATCTGGTGACACAAAATCTCAGATTATTCTAGCCTAAATTATCGATATTTCTATCTTGACTCCTAGCTTACCTAAATGCGATTTCTAACTTGACTTATATCTGGTGACAGAAATTATCAGAGTTTTCTAGCTAAAATCATCGAGATTTCTAACTTGAATTAGATCTGGTCATAGGTTTTTGCCGAAATTCTAGCTTTCATTGTCAAGAGTTATATCAGGGAACAGGAACTTTCAGAGAATTTTAGCTTATTTTCTCGAGTTTTCCATCAAACATAGATCTCGTAACTTTTATTCTCAGAGACTTCTAGCTTAAATCAATGAGATTTCTATTTTGACTCACATCTGGTGACAGGAATTCTCTGAGACTTCTAGCTTAACTCAAGGAGATTTCTAACTTAACTTACATCTGGTGACAGAAATTCTCAGAGTCTTCCCGTTTAACTTATCGATATTTCTAACTTGAATTAAGTCTCGTGACAGAATTTTTCCCGAGATTTTCACCATACATTATCAAGACTTATATCAGGGAACAGGAATTTTCAGAGAGTTTTAATTAATTTCTCGAGTTTTCCAAAATAAATTAGATCTTGTGGCAGAAATTCTCAGAGATTTCTAGATTAACTCAATGAGATTGCTAACTTGACTTACATCTGGTGACATGGATTATCAAATGTTTTTGTTTAGCTTGAAGAGACTTCTTACTTGACTTGGAGCTTGTGACAGGAATTCTCTGAGACTTCTAGCTCAACTCAATGAGATTTTTAACTTAACTTACATCTGGTGCTAGAAAATCTCAGAGTCTTCTAGTTTGAGTTATCGAGATTTCTAACTTGACTTAGATCTGGTGACAAAAATTCTCAGAGTGTTTCAGCTTATTTTTTCGAGATTTCTAACTTGACTTAGGTCTCGTGACAGAAATTTTTCCCAAAAATTTCAGCGAACATTAACAAGACTTATATCAGGGAACAGGAATTTTCAGAGAGTTTTAGTTAATTTCTCGAGCTTTCCAAAATAAATTAGATCTTGTGAGAGAAATTCTCAGAGATTTCTAGAATAACTCAATGAGATTTGTAACTTGACTTACATCTGGTGACATGGATTATCAAATGTTTTTAGTTTAACTGAAAGAGACTTCTAACTTGACTCGGATTTTGTCACAGGAATCCTCTGAGACTTCTAGCTCAACTCAATGAGATTTCTAACTTATCTTACATCTGGTGACAGAAAATCTCAGATTCTTCTAGCCTAAATTATCGATATTTCTATCTTGACTCCTAGCTTACCTAAATGCGATTTCTAACTTGACTTATATCTGGTGACAGAAATTATCAGAGTTTTCTAGCTAAAATCATTGAGATTTCTAACTTGAATTAGATCTGGTCATAGGTTTTCGCCGAAATTCTAGCTTTCATTGTCAAGAGTTATATCAGGGAACAGGAACTTTCAGAGAATTTTAGCTTATTTTCTCGAGTTTTCCATCAAACATAGATCTCGTAACTTTTATTCTCAGAGACTTCTAGCTTAAATCAATGAGATTTCTATTTTGACTCACATCTGGTGACAGGAATTCTCTGAGACTTCTAGCTTAACTCAAGGAGATTTCTAACTTAACTTACATCTGGTGACAGAAATTCTCAGAGTCTTCCCGTTTAACTTATCGATATTTCTAACTTGAATTAAGTCTCGTGACAGAATTTTTCCCGAGATTTTCAGCATACAATATCAAGACTTATATCAGGGAACAGGAATTTTCAGAGAGTTTTAATTAATATCTCGAGTTTTCCAAAATAAATTAGATCTTGTGGCAGAAATTCTCAGAGTTTTCTAGATTAACTCAATGAGATTGCTAACTTGACTTACATCTGGTGACATGGATTATCAAATGTTTTTTGTTTAGCTTGAAGAGACTTCTTACTTGACTTGGAGCTTGTGACAGGAATTCTCTGAGACTTCTAGCTCAAGTCAATGAGATTTTTAACTTAACTTACATCTGGTGCTAGAAAATCTCAGAGTCTTCTATTTTGAGTTATCGAGATTTCTAACTTGACTTAGATCTGGTGACAAAAATTCTCAGAGTGTTTCGGCTTATTTTTTCGAGATTTCTAACTTGACTTAGGTCTCGTGACAGAAATTTTTCCCAAAAATTTCAGCGAACATTAACAAGACTTATATCAGGGAACAGGAATTTTCAGAGAGTTTTAGTTAATTTCTCGAGCTTTCCAAAATAAATTAGATCTTGTGAGAGAAATTCTCAGAGATTTCTAGAATAACTCAATGAGATTTGTAACTTGACTTACATCTGGTGACATGGATTATCAAATGTTTTTAGTTTAACTGAAAGAGACTTCTAACTTGACTCGGATTTTGTCACAGGAATCCTCTGAGACTTCTAGCTCAACTCAATGAGATTTCTAACTTATCTTACATCTGGTGCTAGAAAATCTCAGTCTTCTAGTTTGAGTTATCGAGATTTCTAACTTGACTTAGATCCCGTTACAGGAACTTTCAGAGATTTCTGGCTTATCTCAATGAGACTTCTAACTTGACTTACATCTGGTGGCAGAAATTCTCAGAGTCTTCCAGCTTATCTTATCGAGATTTCTAACTTGACTTATGTCTCGTGATAGATTTTTTTCCGAGATTTTCAGCGTACATTACCAATACTTATATCAGTGAACAGAAATTTTCAGAGAGTTTAAGTAAATTTCTCGAGCTTTCCAAATTAAATTAGATCTTGTGACAGAAATTATCAGAGATTTGTAGCTTAACTCAATGAGATTTTTAACTTGACTTAGGTCTCTTGACAGGAATTATCAGAGTCTTCTAGCTTAAGTTATCTTGATTTTTAACTTGACCTAAATCTGGTGACCGGAGCTCTCAGTTATTTCTAGCTTAAACTATTGAGAATTCTAACTTGATTCGATCTTGTGACAAGAATAATTCCCCGAGAATTCTAGCCTAACCAAGATTTCTAACATGACACAGATCTCGTCGAAGTAATCTCAAGAAATTGCTAGCCTAACTCATCGAGACTTCTCACTTGACTTAGATTTTCTGACGTAAATTCTCAGAGATTTCTAGCTTGAATTAATGAGATTTCTAACTTGAGTTATATCTCGTGAAAGGATTTTTTCCCGAGATGTCTAGCTTAACTTATCAAAATTTCTAACATGACTTAGAATTCTTGACAGGAGTTTGAAGAGATTGCTAGCCTAACTCATCGAGACTTCGATTTTGACTTAGATCTCGTGACAGGAATCCTCAGAGAACTCTAGCTTAACTCAATGAGATTTCTAACTTGACTTATATCTGGTGACAGAATTTTCAGAGTCTTCTAGCTTAAATTATCGAGATTTCTGACTTGATTTAGCTCTCGTGACAGGAATTTTCAGAGATTTCTAATAAAGGTATAGGTTTACCACTGGTAACTAATGTATCTAACTAAAGTTAAAAGAGAAGAAAAGTTTTACATGAATTAAAACTGACTGTAGTCTACAAAGAGCAACTAGTGATCCGAAGTCCACTGGACTTCGTAGCGTGAACATTGACGGGTACATAATTAGATAATAGAGGTCAAGGTTATAACATACTAAAAATACTAAATCACAACATTCCCCACTGCACAAAAATTAATATATGCCCTCTCGTCGATATAGCTAATATCACACATATAATCCATCTCCCCTCGCTCCACCAGGGCCAAAGTTGAAACAAAAAGTAACCACGTTTAGCACCAATGGACATTTACAGAGAGTACAAATTACAATGGATTTGATTATATGGTAATATATACAGGCTACTTACAGGTTTACACAGGTATCAACACTGAATGTACAATTGGGGTTATGTAGCAATTATACAATTAAAGCAAACTAACTAAATCACTAACTAGATAAAAATAAAAAAAAATTGGTTTATCCATTGGATAAAAGCTAAAGCAAATACAAAAGATATCATGTTGCCAGAGTTTAACAGTTTTCAGAGTTTAAGGCCGTGGCGTTATATCTATCATGGAAGTTATCGGCCTCTCTTCTTACATCAGTGTCAATTCCCGAGGATATGTCACTGCCGTCATCATCCTGGGTATTACTAGTAACATCTACCAATGGTGGAGATACCCATGCGGCCTTTGTTGCTTGCGAGGAGGGTGTTGAAAAGGGACCTTGTGTGGTTTCCGCAACCAGTGCCGTATGGCGTGGGATCTCTTCAATAGGTGTCAGATAATCCGAAGGGGACATCGTACAGTAAATTAAATTAGATCGTGGACTCTTTGCGCAGGAGAACGTAATTAGCAGTTCGTCATCGGAGTCTACTGCACTGTTGGTCTCCGTTCCAAGCGTCACTTCGTCGATAAACCGCCTATCACCATAAAATTTAGGGGGGCCTGGGTTCCTTTTTGCACGATGTTTTAAGGATATCTGAGTTTTTGGTGTCTCCACTGTCTTCTCCGGAGAGCTGTCCACTCGAATTGGGTCGTCGCTTGTGCCCGTTGGTATAGTGATCGTTGTCTGAGTGTTTGTTTGGCTTTGTACGGTACTTCTTGGCTGATCTAAATCACTATATAAGTTAATAGTCGGTGTATTACATACAGTTTCCGCTTCATGGATCTAAGCTATTAAAGTCGAATTTTGAACCTTTCGAGCTCGTGGTGATAGTTCGCCTCCTTTTGTTCGTATTTGCTCCCGTTGGTGTGTAACTCCTTGAAGGGCCTCCTACATTTGAATCTCGTCTCTTGGCAGGTGAGTTTCTTTTTCGCTTGCCTGCTAAATCATTATTATTAGTTAGCGAATTCGGTTTAGCCGAAAATGTCCTAGGAGCTGCCGGTTGGATTTTGTTAAACGCTAAGTCAAATGTTCTGATCACGTGTCCGTTGTCTAATGTGACCGTATGCTTCGTCTCTGACAGAGGTTTACTCCCAAGTGGTTTAAAATACGGTTCGCCTTCCCTCCTGTTAACTGTTCTCCTAAACCAGTTACCTCCTTGGCTGAAAGGGTTTGACAGTGGGGCTCGCTGGAGATTTCTATCTACTTTGTCCGCAGGGTCGCTCTCGTACCCTCTTTCCTCCATTGCTCTGTTTTCCAGATAGTCATCTTCAAACGCGTCGTCAGCCCCCCAGTCTTGTGCTCTGTCCTTTGATAGAATTAACTTCCCCTTATCTAAATTAATTGCTTGAGAGACCAAAGATTTCCAGAACGTATTGGGAGATCTATTAAAATGTTTTGAGAAAGGAGAGCATCGAATGTATGATTGTTTCGTCGAACGGATATTCCAAATAATTTTATCAATTGCCGTATTTAAAGATGGTTTTGGATCGTTGAACGTTATTGCCAGTAGCTTAGCTTTGACAATGTAAATGAGTCTTTCTACTTATCCGTTGGATTTATGATCCCCGACCGTACACAGGATTAAATTAATGGTGTTCTTCTCTCAGAAGTTTCTAAAATCAAACGAAGTAAAACATGACCCATGGTCGGCTCTAATGGACTTTGGAAATCCGTGAAGATGGCAGTAATCTGTCATGAAGGTTAAAATCGAAGAAGCTGAGGTATTGTTCACTACCTTTGCAGACGGAAACTTTGAAAAGCGATCGATGCATAACAAAAGTATTTTGAGTTAGCTCAACTCTTGTCCAATGGGCCCGCAAAGTCTAAATCTACTTCTTCGTTTGGTTCGGTCAGAATCGGTAATTTCACAGTATTGTTTGTCCCTAGTAACACTTTTAGGTTCTTACCGGCCATGATACACTGAATGCAATTCTTTCCGTGATGGTAGATCTCTCTGTATAGGTGTGGCCACCAGATGTTTTCTGCCAAGGCTTTCATCCCGAACTGTCCTGGGTGGGTTTCGTGAAGAAGTGACAGGAATGGTGATCTTAATGCAGCCGGTACTACCAATTTGTTATCGTTAAATAATAGTCCTTCTTTCACGTGATTGACCTCTGGAAGTTCTTTAGGTAGGCTCCGAATTTGTCCAATGGTCTGCCTTCCTGTACCGCCTTCTTTACCTCCTTGAGGATTTTGAGGATCTTCGTCCGTCATGAGTTTGATAAGCTTATTTGAGCAATGATCTGTGAGCGATAACGGGTTGTCAGGCAATCTGAGATCTCCCTTGTACTTGGCCAGTAATTTCTCGTGTAGGTCTGACATTGTATCATCATTAAAGTTCAATAAGATTCCTTTCTTTTCTGCCCTGAGGGAAATTTTTAACAAGTTAACCGATGTAATAAATTCTTGTAACTGTTTTTTTTAAATCTGAAATTAATGACTGATTGATTGAAAGTAATTACTGGGCAAGAAAAAATAAAAAAGTTTTATCTGATAAATGAAAATAATTGAAATCAAATTTTGATAAATTTAATGGAACGCAACCGCTTGTGCAAGACTCTGACCGCGAGTGGTTGGAATTACAAATTCTGATAGTGTCGTTTACGTAATTCAGAATATTCGAGAAAAACGACCGTTGGATGCTTAGCGATAATTTTTCTTTCCGCCCATTGGATTATTACAATCCAAGTTACTGATTGTATTTACATCCACTGGATTATACACTTCGTTCTTTTTACAATTATTCTTTTTGCTATTTACAGAGAGGTTTTCTACAATCTTTTGTACTGTATCCACTACAAAGTCGCTATCATAGTCTGAGGTTGGGAGTGCTTATCCTGAAGGTAGTCTCGACAATAAATCTGTAAATCCCATTTCTTGTTCCTGTAGATCCCCTGATCTTGAAATTAAATGGTAAAAGTCGGTTTACCCAGCGGGTTAATCTGCTGTGCATAGTTTTATTACTCTGATTTGCATTTAATGCTGATAACAATGCCTTATGATCCGTTACAATTTCGAATTCAGCACCATACAGGTAATTTTTAAAATGTTCAGTCGCCCAGACTACTCCCAACAATTCAAGTTCGTTTGTCGAATATTTACTTTCGTGGTTGTTTAAAAATCGGGAGGCGAACGCTATTGTTACCCAATTCTCCCCATCCCATTGTTCTAGAGTAGCTCCCAAGCCGCTATGAGAAGCCTCTGTCTTTAGTCTTGACATCCTTTTTATGTCGAAATGATTATTCTCTGTTATATTCACTATCTGTTGTTTTAATTCTTCAAACGCTTTAGTATGTTCATCATTCCATTGGTAGATTGATTTCTTTACGAGAAGTGGTCGTAGGAGAGAACTTAGGGAAGACAAGTTCGGGACAGATTTCATATACTGATTGATCGACCCAAAGAAAGACCTAAGTTCAGATATGTTTTTGGGGTTTGGTAGGTTTTTAATCGAATCTGATTTTCCCACCAATGGTTTCACGCCCGAGTTTGATATCTTGAAACCTAGCCACTCTATTTCTTTTTGGAAAAATGCACATTTCTCCCATTTTACCGCCATAATCTTGTTGTCCAAAATGTTTAAAATGTTTGTTAGTATCGCTGTGTGTTCATTTAATGAACCTTTCGAAGCTATTAAAATGTCGTCGATAGAACAATTGGTAAAAAAATATCTTTCAATAAAGAGTCCATCACACTCTGGAATTCGTTTGGCATATCGCCCAATCCGTAAAATCTAGTTAAAAACCTATAGGTCCCAGTGGTTTTGCCCCCCACAATACTAAAATTACACTGTTTGCTGGTGCCTGTGCATAGTTGTAGTTGGCTGTACGCATTCTTTAGATCTAGACTTCTAAACCAAACTTCCCCTGACTCTTTGCTTGACAGTTGGAGCGCAATAATATCGATCAGTTCATGTATGTTTGGCATTTGATACTTGTTCTTGAATATCTGGTTATTTAATAGTTTTGAATCTAGTGCCTAATTGACGCTACCGTCTTTTTTTCTTGTAAACAGTATCGGACTTATAAAACAATCTTCATCGCATTTGTTTAACTTAACGATATGCCCCTATTTTTCCATTGTATTTAGTTCCGTTTATACGTTATCGAGTAGATGTAGGGGAACTCTTCTGCCTTTGGTTTGGATAGGTTTGAATGGGGAGTGGAAATGGGTAACTTTTTTGTCCAATGTTATTTTTCCCACTCTGTTAAATAATCCTTTGTACTTATGATACAGGTTAAGGATCGTGTCTGAATAGTTATTTAACTTACACAACTCTGGGCGTGATATATTGATAAATGTTGATATTAATTTAACTCAATGAGATTTCTAACTTAACTTACATCTGGTGCCAGAAAATCTCAGACTCTTCCAGCTTAACTTATCGAGATTTTTAAATTGACTTAGATCTTAAAATTGATTTTTTAATTGATTTTTTAAATTGTTTTTTAAACTGATTTTTTTCCCCGAGATTTGCAGCATACGTTATCAAGACTTACATCAGGGAACATGAACTTTCAGAGAGTTTTAATTTAATTTCTCGAGCTTTCCAAAATAACTTAGGTCTCGTAACAGTTATTCTCAGAGAATCCTAGCTTAACTCGATGAGATTTCTAACTTGAGTTACATTTGGTGACATTGATTATCAGAGGTTTTTAGTTTAACTTAAAGAACTTTCCAATTTGATTTGGATCTTGTGACAGAAATTCTCAGAGAATTCTATCTTAACTCAATTAGATTTCTAACTTGACTTAGATCTTTTTACAGGAATTATCAGAGTCTTCTAGCTTAAGTTATCTTGATTTTTAACTTGACCTAAATCTGCTGACAGGAACTCTCAGTTATTTCTAGCTTAAATTATTGAGAATTCTACCTTGATTAGATCTTGTGACAAGAATAATTCCCCGAGAATTCTAGCTTAACCAAGATTTCTAACATGACATAGATCTCGACGAAGCAATCTCAAGATATTGCTAGCCTAACACTTCTCACTTGACTTAGATTTTCTGACGGAAATTCTCAGAGATTTCTAGCTTGAATCAATGAGGTTTCTAACTTGAGTTATATCTCGTGACAGGGTTTTTTCACTAGATTTCTAGCTTATTTTAACAATATTTCTAACATGACTTAGATCTGGTGAGAGGAATTTTGGGAGATTGCTAGCCCTACTCATCGAGACTTCGAACTTGACTCAGATCTCGTGACAGGAATTCTGAGAGAACTCTAGCTTAACTGAACGAGATTTCTAACTTGATTTATTTCTGGTGACATATTTTTTTCAGAGTCTTCTAGCTTAAATTATCGAGATTTCTAACTTGCTTTAGCTCTCGTGACAGTAATTTTCAGAGATTTCTAATTTAACTCAATGAAATTTCTAACTTGAGTTAAATCTCTTGACAGGAATTATCAGAGTCGTCTAGCTTAACTTATCGAGATTTTTAACATGACTTAAATCTGGTGACAGATTTTTTTCCAGAGAACTTAGCCTAACTTATCAAGATTTCTAACATGACATAGTTATCGCGACAGGAATTTTAAGAGATTGCTAGCCTAACTCATCGAGACTTCTAACTTGATTTAGATTTGTGACGGAAATTCTCAGAGATTTCTAGATTAACTCAATGAGGTGCTAACTTGACTTACATCTGGTGACATGGATTATCAAATGTTTTTTGTTTAACTTAAAGAGACTTCTAACTTGACTTGGAACTTGTGACAGGAATTCTCTGAGACTTCTAGCTCAACTAAATGAGATTTCTAACTTAACTTACATCTGATGCCAGAATATCTCCAGCTGAACTTATCGAGATTTTTAAATTGAATTAGATCTGGTGACAGATTTTTTCCCCGATATTTTCAGCATACGTTATCAAGACTTACATCAGGGAACAGGAATTTTCAGAGAGTTCTAGTTTAATTTCTCGAGCTTTCCAAAATAACTTAGGTCTCGTGACAGTTATTCTCAGAGACTCCTAGCTTAACTCAGTGAGATTTCTAACTTGAAATACATTTGGTGACATTGATTGTCAGAGGTTTTTAGTTTAACTTAAAGATTTTTCCAACTTGATTTGGATCTTGTGACAGAAATTCTCAGAGAGTTCTAGCTTAACTCAATGAGATTTCTAACTTGACTTAGATCTTTTGACAGGAATTATCAGAGTCTTCTAGCTTAAGTTATCTTGATTTTCAACATGACCTAATCCTGGTGAAAGGAACTCTCGGTTATTTCTAGCTTAAATTATTGAGAATTCTAACTTGATTAGATCTAGTGACGAGAATATTTCCTTGAGAATTCTAGCTTAACCAAGATTTCTAACATGACATAGATCTCGTCGAAGCAATCTCAAGAAATTGCTAGCCTAACTCATCGAGACTTCTCACTTGACTTAGATTTTCTGACGGAATTTCTCAGAGATTTCTAGCTTGAATCAATGAGGTTTCTAACTTGAGTTAAATCTCGTGACAGGATTTTTTCCCGAGATTTCTCGCTGAACTTATCAAGATTTCTAATATGAATTAGATCTCGTGGCAGGAATTTCAAGAGATTGCTAGCCTAACTCATCCAGACTTCGAACTTGAATTAGATCTCGTGACAGGAATTCTCAGAGAACTCTAGCTTAACTCAATGAGATTTCTAACTTGACTTATATCTGGTGACGGAATTTTTCAGAGTCTTCTAGCTTTACTCATCGAGACTTCTCAGTTGACTTAGATTTTCTGACGGAAATTCTCAGAGATTTCTAGCTTGAATCAATGAGGTTTCTAACTTGAGTTAAATCTCGTGACAGGATCTTTTTCCGAGATTTCTAGCTTACATTATCAAGACTTATATCAGGGAACAGGAGGTTTTTAGCTTCGTTACTCGAGCTTTCCACTATAAGTTAGATCTTGTGACAGGAATTCTCAGAGACATCTAGCTTAACTGAAAGAGATTGCTAAGTCGACTTCCATCTGGTGATAGGGATTCTCGGGGGTTTTTAGTTCAACTTAAGGAGATTTCTAACTTGACTCATTTCTTTTGACAGGATTTTCCCCCGAGATTTCTAGCTTACATTATCAAGACTTATATCAGGGAACAGGAGAACTTTGGCTTCGTTTCTCGAGCTTTCCAACATAACTTAGATCTCGTGACAGGAAGTTTAAGAGATTGTTAGCCTAACTCATCGAGACTTCTACGCTGACTTAGACTTGTGACAGAAACTCTCAGAGAACTCTAGCTTAACTCAATGAGATTTCTAACTTGACTTATATCTGGTGACCGAATTTTTCAGAGTCTTCTAGCTTTAATCATCGAGACTTCTCAGTTGACTTAGATTTTCTGACGGAAGTTCTCAGAGATTTCTAGCTTGAATCAATGAGGTTTCTAACTTGAGTTAAATCTCGTGACAGGATCTTTTTCCGAGATTTCTAGCTTACATTATCAAGAATTATATCAGGGAACAGGAGGTTTTTAGCTTCGTTACTCGAGCTTTCCACTATAAGTTAGATCTTGTGACAGGAATTCTCAGAGACATCTAGCTTAACTGAAAGAGATTGCTAAGTCGACTTCCATCTGGTGATAGGGATTCTCGGGGGTTTTTAGTTCAACTTAAAGAGATTTCTAACTAGACTCATATCTTTTGACAGGATTTTCCCCCGAGATTTCTAGCTTACATTATCAAGACTTATATCAGGGAACAGGAGAACTTTGGCTTCGTTTCTCGAGCTTTCCAACATAACTTAGATCTCGTGACAGGAAGTTTAAGAGATTGTTAGCCTAACTCATCGAGACTTCTACGCTGACTTAGACTTGTGACAGAAACTCTCAGAGGTTTCTAGCTTAACTCAATGAGGTTTTTAACTTGAGTTAGATCTCGTGACAGGATTTTTTCCCAAGACATCTAGCTTACAATATCAAGACTTATATCGGGAAACGTTCGTAGATTTTTAGCTTAATTTCTCGAGCTTTCCATATAACTTAGATCTCGTGACATGAATTTTCAGAGACGTCTGGCTAACTCAATGAGATTTCTAACTTGACCTACATCTGTAGACAAGGATTCTCAGAGGTTTTTAGTTTACCTTGAAGAGATTTCTAACTTGACTCAAATCTTGTGACAGAAATTTTCAGAGATTTCTAGCTTAACTCAATGAGATTTCTAACTTGAGTTATAACTGGTGGCAGGAATTATCAGAGTCTTCTAGCCTAACTCAATGAGGTTTCTACTTTGAGTTAGATCTCGTGACAGGTTTTTTTCCCGAGACATCTAGCTTACAATATCAAGACCTATATCAGAGAAAAGTGACTTTCATAGATTTTTAGCTTATTTTCTCGAGCTTTTCAACACAACTTAGATCTCGTGACATGAATTTTCAGAGACTTCTAGTTTAACTCAATGAGATTTCTAACTTGACCTACATCTGGAGACAAGGATTCTCAAAGGTTTTTAGTTTAACTTGAAGAGATTTCCAACTTGACTTAGATCTCGTGACAGGAATTTTCAGAGATTTCTAGGTTAACTAACTGAGATTTCTTACGTGACTTAGATCTGGTGACAGAATTTTTTCCCGAGACTTTCAGCATACATTATCAAGACTTATATCAGGGAACAGGAACTTTCAGAGAGTTTTAGCTTAATTTCTCGAGCTTTCCAAATTAACTTAGATCGCGTGACAGGAATTGTCAGAGATTTCTAGCTTAACTCAATGAGATTTCTATCTAACCTCACATCTGGTGACAGTTTAAATTAAAGAGATTTCTAACTTGACTTAGATCTCGTGACAGGAGTTTTCGGAAATTTCTAGCTTAACTCAATGAGACTGCTAACTTGACTTACATCTGGTGACAGAAATTCTCAAAGTATTCCAGCTTAAATTTTCGAGATTTTTAAATTGACTTTGATCTCGCGACAGGATTTTTTCCCGCGATTTCTAGCTTACATTATAAAGACTTATATCAGGGAACATGAGATTTTTTAGCTTAATTGCTTAATTTCTCGAGCTTTCCAAATTAATTTAGATCTTGTGACACTTGTTCTCAGAGACTTCCAGCTTAACTCAATGAGATTTCTTACTTGACTTACATCTGGTGACATGGATCATGGGATGTTTTTAGTTTAACTTAAAGAGATTTCTAACTTGACTTGGATGTTGTGACAGGAATTCTCTGGGACTTCTAACTTAACTCAATGAGACTTCTAACTTAACTTACATCTGATGACAGAAAATCTCAGAGTTTTCTAGCTTAAATTATCGAGATTTCTAGCTTGACTTAGATCTCGTGACAGGAATTTTCAGAGATTTCTAGCTTAACTCAATGAGACTTCTAACTTGACTTACATCTGATGACAGAAATTCTGAGAGTCTTCCAGCTTAATTCATCGAGATTTTTAAATTGACTTAAATCTGAATACAGAATTTTTTTCCGAGATTTTGAGCATACTTTATCAAGACTTATATCAGGGAACAGGAGCTTTCAGAGAGTTTTAGCTTAATTTCGCGAGCTTTGCAAAATAAATTAGATCCCGTGACAGTTTTTCTCAGAGACTTTTAGCTTAACTCAAAGAGATTTCCAAATTAACCTACATCTGATGACAGAGAATCTCACAGTCTTCTAGCTTAAATTATCGAGGTTTCTAACTTGACTTAGATCTCTTGACAGAATTTTTTCCCGAGATTTTCAGCATACATTATCAAGACTTATATCAGGGAACAGGAGTTTTCAGAGAGTTTTAGCTTAATTTCGCGAGCTTTGCAAAATAAATTAGATCCCGTGACAGTTTTTCTCAGAGACTTTTAGCTTAACTCAAAGAGATTTCCAACTTAACCGACATCTGGTGAGAGAGAATCTCAGTCTTCTAGCATAAATTATTGATATTTCCATCTTGACTTCTAGCTTAAATAAATGCGATTTCCAACTTGACTTATAGCTGGTGACAGAAACTATCAGAGTCTTCTAGCTAAAATCATCGAGATTTCTAACTTGAATTAGATCTGGTGATAGGTTTTTGCCGAGATTTTTAGCTTTCATTATCAAGAGTTATATCAGGGAACAGGGACTTTCAGAGAACTTTAGCTTAATTTCTCGAGCTTTCCACCAAACATAGATCTCGTGACACTTATTCTCAGAGACTTCTAGCTTAACTCAATGAGATTTCTAACTTAACTTATATCTGGTGACAGAAAATCTCACAGTCTTCTAGCTTAAATTATCGAGGTTTCTAACTTGACTTAGATCTCTTGACAGAATTTTTTCCCGACATTTTCAGCATACATTATCAAGAGTTATATCAAGGAACAGGAATTATCAGAGATTTTTAGCTTAATTTCGCGAGCTTTCCAAAATAAATTAGATCCCGTGACAATTTTTCTCAGATACTTTTAGCTTAACTCATTGAGATTTCCAACTTAGCTTACATCTGGTGACAGAAAATCTCAGAGTCTTCCAGCTTAAATTATCGATATTTCTATCTTGACTTCTAGTTTAACTAAATGCGAATTCTTACTTGACTTACATCTGGTGACATGGATCATGGGATGTTTTTAGTTTAACTTAAAGAGACTTCTAACTTGACTTGGATGTTGTGACAGGAATTCTCTGGGACTTCTAACTTAACTCAATGAGACTTCTAACTTAACTTACATCTGATGACAGAAAATCTCAGAGTTTTCTAGCTTAAATTATCGAGATTTCTAGCTTGACTTAGATCTCGTGACAGGAATTTTCAGAGATTTCTAGCTTAACTCAATGAGACTTCTAACTTGACTTACATCTGATGACAGAAATTCTGAGAGTCTTCCAGCTTAATTCATCTAGATTTTTAAATTGACTTAGATCTGAATACAGAATTTTTTTCCGAGATTTTGAGCATACTTTATCAAGACTTATATCAGGGAACAGGAGCTTTCAGAAAGTTTTAGCTTAATTTCGCGAGCTTTGCAAAATAAATTAGATCCCGTGACAGTTTTTCTCAGAGACTTTTAGCTTAACTCAAAGAGATTTCCAAATTAACCTACATCTGATGACAGAGAATCTCACAGTCTTCTAGCTTAAATTATCGAGGTTTCTAACTTGACTTAGATCTCTTGACAGAATTTTTTCCCGAGATTTTCAGCATACATTATCAAGACTTATATCAGGGAACAGGAGTTTTCAGAGAGTTTTAGCTTAATTTCGCGAGCTTTGCAAAATAAATTAGATCCCGTGACAGTTTTTCTCAGAGACTTTTAGCTTAACTCAAAGAGATTTCCAACTTAACCGACATCTGGTGAGATAGAATCTCAGTCTTCTAGCATAAATTATTGATATTTCCATCTTGACTTCTAGCTTAAATAAATGCGATTTCCAACTTGACTTATAGCTGGTGACAGAAACTATCAGAGTCTTCTAGCTAAAATCATCGAGATTTCTAACTTGAATAAGATCTGGTGATAGGTTTTTGCCGAGATTTCTAGCTTTCATTATCAAGAGTTATATCAGGGAACAGGGACTTTCAGAGAACTTTAGCTTAATTTCTCGAGCTTTCCACCAAACATAGATCTCGTGACACTTATTCTCAGAGACTTCTAGCTTAACTCAATGAGATTTCTAACTTAACTTATATCTGGCGACAGAAAATCTCACAGTCTTCTAGCTTAAATTATCGAGGTTTCTAACTTGACTTAGATCTCGTGACAATAATTTTCAGAGATTTCTTGCCTAACTTATTGAGATTTCTACCTTGACTTTCGTGACAGGCATTGTCAGAGATTTCTATCTTAACTCAATGAGAATTCTTGCGTGACTTACATCTGATGACAGAAATTCTGAGAGTCTTCCAGCTTAATTCATCTAGATTTTTAAATTGACTTAGATCTGAATACAGAATTTTTTTCCGAGATTTTGAGCATACTTTATCAAGACTTATATCAGGGAACAGGAGCTTTCAGAAAGTTTTAGCTTAATTTTGCGAGCTTTGCAAAATAAATTAGATCCCGTGACAGTTTTTCTCAGAGACTTTTAGCTTAACTCAAAGAGATTTCCAAATTAACCTACATCTGATGACAGAGAATCTCACAGTCTTCTAGCTTAAATTATCGAGGTTTCTAACTTGACTTAGATCTCTTGACAGAATGTTTTCCCGAGATTTTCAGCATACATTATCAAGACTTATATCAGGGAACAGGAGTTTTCAGAGAGTTTTAGCTTAATTTCGCGAGCTTTGCAAAATAAATTAGATCCCGTGACAGTTTTTCTCAGAGACTTTTAGCTTAACTCAAAGAGATTTCCAACTTAACCGACATCTGGTGAGATAGAATCTCAGTCTTCTAGCATAAATTATTGATATTTCCATCTTGACTTCTAGCTTAAATAAATGCGATTTCCAACTTGACTTATAGCTGGTGACAGAAACTATCAGAGTCTTCTAGCTAAAATCATCGAGATTTCTAACTTGAATTAGATCTGGTGATAGGTTTTTGCCGAGATTTCTAGCTTTCATTATCAAGAGTTATATCAGGGAACAGGGACTTTCAGAGAACTTTAGCTTAATTTCTCGAGCTTTCCACCAAACATAGATCTCGTGACACTTATTCTCAGAGACTTCTAGCTTAACTCAATGAGATTTCTAACTTAACTTATATCTGGCGACAGAAAATCTCACAGTCTTCTAGCTTAAATTATCGAGGTTTCTAACTTGACTTAGATCTCTTGACAGAATTTTTTCCCGACATTTTCAGCATACATTATCAAGAGTTATATCAAGGAACAGGAATTATCAGAGATTTTTAGCTTAATTTCGCGAGCTTTCCAAAATAAATTAGATCCCGTGACAATTTTTCTCAGATACTCTTAGCTTAACTCAAAGAGATTTCCAACTTAACCTACATCTGATGACAGAGAATCTCACAGTCTTCTAGCTTAAATTATCGAGGTTTCTAACTTGACTTAGATCTCTTGACAGAATTTTTTCCCGAGATTTTCAGCATACATTATCAAGACTTATATCAGGGAACAGGAGTTTTCAGAGAGTGTTAGCTTAATTTTGCGAGCTTTGCAAAATAAATTAGATCCCGTGACAGATTTTCTCAGAGACTTTTAGCTTAACTCAAAGAGATTTCCAACGTAACCTACATCTGGTGACAGAGAATCTCAGAGTCTTCTAGCATAAATTGTCGATATCTTCATCTTGACTTCTAACTTAACTAAATGCGATTTCTAACTTGACTTATAGCTGTTGACAGAAACTATCAGAGTCTTCTAGCTAAAATTATCGAGATTTCTAACTTGAATTAGATCTGGTGATAGGTTTTTGCCGAGATTTCTAGCTTTCATTATCAAGAGTTATATCAGGGAACAGGGACTTTCAGAGAACTTTAGCTTAATTTCTCGAGCTTTCCACCAAACATAGATCTCGTGACACTTATTCTCAGAGACTTCTAGCTTAACTCAATGAGATTTCTAACTTAACTTACATCTGGTGACAGAAATTCTCACAGTATTCTAGCTTAAATTATCGAGGTTTCTAACTTGACTTAGATTTCTTGACAGAATTTTTTCCCGAGATTTTCAGCATACATTATCGAGAGTTATATCAGGGAACAGGAATTATTAGAGATTTTTAGCTTAATTTTGCGAGCTTTCCAAAATAAATTAGATCTCGTGACACTTATTCCCAGAGACTTCTAGCTTAACTCAAGGAGATTTCTAACTTAACTTACATCTGGTGACAGAAAATCTCACAGTCTTCTAGCTTAAATAATCGAGGTTTCTAACTTGACTTAGATCTCTTGAACGATTTTTTTCCCGAGATTTTTAGCATGCATTATCAAGAGTTATATCAGGGAACAGGAATTATCAGAGATTTTTAGCTTAATTTCTCGAGCTTTCCAAAATAAATTAGATCTCGTGACAGTTTTTCTCAGAGACTTCTAGCTTAACTCAATGAGATTTCTAACTTGACTTACATCTGATGACATGGAGTATCAGAGGTTTTTAGTTTAACATGACGAGATTTCTATCTTGACTCAGATCTTGTGACAAAATTCTCAGAGATTTGTAGCTTAATTCAATGAGATTTCTAACTTGACTTATCGATATTTTGAACTTGAATTAAATCTGGTGACAGATTTTTTTTTTTCAGAGAGCTTAGCCTACCTTATCGAGATTTCTAAAATGACATTGATATCGTGACAGGAATTTTAAGAGATTGTTAGCCTAACTCATCGAGACTTCTAACTTAACTTACATCTGGTGACAGAAAATCTCACAGTGTTCTAGCTTTAATTATCGAGATTTCTAACTTGACTTAGATCTCGTGACAGAATTTTTTCCCGAGGTTTTCAGAATACATTACTAAGACTTATAACAGAGAACAGGACTTTTTCAGAGAGTTTTAGCTTAATTTCTCGAGCTTTCCAAAAAAAGTGAGATCTCGTGACAGTTATTCTCAGAGACTTTTAGCTTAACTCATTGAGATTTCCAACTTAGCTTACATCTGGTGACAGAAAATCTCAGAGTTTTCCAGCTTAAATTATCGATATTTCTATCTTGACTTCTAGTTTAACTAAATGCGAAATCTAACTTGACTTATATCTGGTGACAGAAATTAACAGAGTCTTCTAGCTAAAATTATTGAGATTTCTAACTTGAGTCAGATCTCGTGACAGGAATTTTAAGAGATTGTTAGCCTAACTCATCGAGACTTCTAATTTAACTTTTATCTGGTGACAGAAAATCTCACAGTGTTCTAGCTTTAATTATCGAGATTTCTAACTTGACTTAGATCTCGTGACAGAATTTTTTCCCGAGATTTTCGGAATACATTATTAAGAATTATAACAGAGAACAGGACTTTTTCAGAGAGTTTTAGCTTAATTTCTCGAGCTTTCCAAAATTAGTTAGATCTCGTGACAGTTTTTCTCAGAGACTTTTAGCCTAACTCAAGGAGATTTCTAACTTAACTTACATCTGGTGACAGAAAATCTCACAGTCTTCTAGCTTAAATAATCGAGGTTTCTAACTTGACTTAGATCTCTTGAACGAATTTTTTCCCGAGATTTTTAGCATACATTATCAAGAGTTATATCAGGGAACAGGAATTTTTAGAGATTTTTAGCTTAATTTTGCGAGCTTTCCAAAATAAATTAGATCTCGTGACACTTATTCTCAGAGACTTCTAGCTTAACTCAAGGAGATTTCTAACTTAACTTACATCTGGTGACAGAAAATCTCACAGTCTTCTAGCTTAAATAATCGAGGCTTCTAACTTGACTTAGATCTCTTGAACGAATTTTTTCCCGAGATCTTTAGCATACATTATCAAGAGTTATATCAGGGAACAGGAATTATCAGAAATTTTTAGCTTAATTTCTCGAGCTTTCCAAAATAAATCAGATCTCGTGACAGTTTTTCTCAGAGACTTCTAGCTTAACTCAATGAGATTTCTAACTTGGTTACATCTGATGACATGGAGTATCAGAGGTTTTTAGTTTAACATGACGAGATTTCTATCTTGACTCAGATCTTGTGACAAAATTCTCAGAGATTTGTAGCTTAATTCAATGAGATTTCTAACTTGACTTATCGAGATTTTTAACTTGAATTAAATCTGGTGACAGATTTGTTTTCAGAGAGCTTAGCCTACCTTATCGAGATTTCTAAAATGACATTGATATCGTGACAGGAATTTTAAGAGATTGTTAGCCTAACTCATCGAGACTTCTAACTTAACTTACATCTGGTGACAGAAAATCTCACAGTGTTCTAGCTTTAATTATCGAGATTTCTAACTTGACTTAGATCTCGTGACAGAATTTTTTCCCGAGATTTTCAGAATACATTACCAAGACTTATAACAGAGAACAGGACTTTTTCAGAGAGTTTTAGCTTAATTTCTCGAGCTTTCCAAAAAAAGTTAGATCTCGTGACAGTTATTCACAGAGACTTTTAGCTTAACTCATTGAGATTTCCAACTTAGCTTACATCTGGTGACAGAAAATCTCAGAGTCTTCCAGCTTAAATTATCGATATTTCTATCTTGACTTCTAGTTTAACTAAATGCGAATTCTAACTTGACTTATATCTGGTGACAGAAATTAACAGAGTCTTCTAGCTAAAATTATTGAGATTTCTAACTTGAGTCAGATCTCGTGACAGGAATTTTAAGAGATTGTTAGCCTAACTCATCGAGACTTCTAACTTAACTTACATCTGGTGACAGAAAATCTCACAGTGTTCTAGCTTTAATTATCGAGATTTCTAACTTGACTTAGATCTCGTGACAGAATTTTTTCCCGAGATTTTCAGAATACATTATTAAGACTTATAACAGAGAACAGGACTTTTTCAGAGAGTTTTAGCTTAATTTCTCGAGCTTTCCAAAATTAGTTAGATCTCGTGACAGTTATTCTCAGAGACTTTTAGCCTAACTCATTGAGATTTCCAACTTAATTTACATCTGGTGACAGAAAATCTCAGAGTCTTCCAGCTTAAGTTATCGATATTTCTATCTTGACTTCTAGTTTAACTAAATGCGAATTCTAACTTGACTTATATCTGGTGACAAGAGTCTTCTAGCTAAAATTATTTAGATTTCTAACTTGAGTTAGATCTCGTGACAGGATTTTTCCCGTGATTTCTAGCTCACATTATCAAGATTTATATCAGGGAACATGAGATTTTTGGCTTAATTGCTTAATTTCTCGAGCTTTCCAATATAACATAGATCTGGTGACAGTTATTCTCCGACACTTCTAGCCTAACTCAATGAGATTTCTATCTTGACTTACATCTGGTGACATGGATTAACATATGTTTTGTTTAACTTAAAGAGATTTCTAACTTGACTTGGATCTTGTGACATTTATTCTCAGAGACTTCTAGCTTAACTCAATGAGATTTTTAATTTGACTTTCATCTGGTGACATGGAATATCGGATGATTTTAGTTTAACTGAAGGACTTCTAGCTTGACTTGAATGTTGTGACAGGCATTCTCTGAGACCTCTAGCTTAAATCAATGTGATTTCTAACTTAACTTACATCTGGTGACAGAAAATCTCACTTGACTTAGATCTCGTGACAGAATTTTTTCCCGAGATTTTCAGCATACGATATCGAGAGTTATATCAAGGAACAGGAATTATCAGAGATTTTTAGCTTAATTTCGCGAGCTTTCCAAAAAAAAACAGATCTCGTGACAGTTTTTCTCAGAGACTTCTAGCTTAACTCAATGAGATTTCTAACTTGACTTACATCTGATGACAGAAAATCTCACAGTCTTCTAGCTTAATTTATTGAGGTTTCTAACTTGACTTAGATCCCTTGACAGAATTTTTTCTCGAGATTTTCAGCATACATTATCAAAAGTTATATCAGGGAACAGGAATTATCAGAGATTTTTAGCTTAATTTCTCGAGCTTTCCAAAATAAATTAGATCTCGTGACAGTTTTTCTCAGAGACTTCTAGCTTAACTCAATGAGATTTCTAACTTGACTTATATCTGATGACATGGATTATCAGAGGTTTTTAGTTTAACATGAAGAGATTTCTATCTTGACTCAGATCTTGTGACAGAATTTTTTCCCGAGATTTTCAGAATGCATTACTAAGACTTATAACAGAGAACAGGACTTTTTCAGAGAGTTTTAGCTTAATTTCTCGAGCTTTTCAAAAAAAGTTAGATCTCGTGACAGTTATTCTCAGAGACTTTTAGCTTAATTCATTGAGATTTCTAACTTGATTTAGATATCTTGACAGGAATTATCAGAGTCTTCTAACTTAACTTATCGAAATTTTTAACTTGAATTAAATCTGGTGACAGATTTTTTTTCAGAGAGCTTAGCCTAACTTATCGAGATTTCTAACTTAACTTACATCTGGTGACAGAAAATCTCACAGTGTTCTAGCTTTAATTATCGAGATTTCTAACTTGACTTAGATCTCGTGACAGAATTTTTTCCCGAGATTTTCAGAATACATTACTAAGACTTATAACAGAGAACAGGACTTTTTCAGAGAGTTTTAGCTTAATTTCTCGAGCTTTCCAAAAAAAGTTAGATCTCGTGACAGTTATTCTCAGAGACTTTTAGCTTAACTCATTGAGATTTCCAACTTAGCTTACATCTGGTGGCAGAAAAAAATCAGAGTCTTCCAGCTTAAATTAACGATATTTCTATCTTGACTTCTAGTTTAACTAAATGCGAATTCTAACTTGACTTATATCTGGTGACAGAAATTAACAGAGTCTTCTAGCTAAAACTATTGAGATTTCTAACTTGAGTCAGATCTCGTGACAGGAATTTTAAGAGATTGTTAGCCTAACTCATCGAGACTTCTAACTTAACTTACATCTGGTGACAGAAAATCTCACATTGTTCTAGCTTTAATTATCGAGATTTCTAACTTGACTTAGATCTCGTGACAGAATTTTTTCCCGAGATTTTCAGAATACATTACTAAGACTTATAACAGAACACAGGACTTTTTCAGAGAGTTTTAGCTTAATTTGTCGAGCTTTCCAAAAAAATTTAGATCTCGTGACAGTTATTCTCAGAGACTTTTAGCTTAACTCATTGAGATTTCCAACTTAATTTACATCTGGTGACAGAGAATCTCAGAGTCTTCCAGCTTAAGTTATCGATATTTCTATCTTGACTTCTAGTTTAACTAAATGCGAATTGTAACTTGACTTATATCTGGTGACAGAAATTCTCAGAGAATTCTAGCTTTACTCATTGAAATTTCTAATTTGACTTACATTTGGTGACATGGATTATCAGAGTCTTCTCGCCTAACTTATCGAGATTTCTAACTTGACTTAGATCTCATGACCAGAATTTCTAAAGAGTTCTAGCTAAACTCAATGAGATTTCTAAGTTGAGTTAGATCTCGTGACAGGATTTTTCCCGTGATTTCTAGCTCACATTATCAAGATTTATATCAGGGAACATGAGATTTTTGGCTTAAGTGCTTAATTTCTCGAGCTTTCCAAAATAACATATATCTGGTGACAGTTATTCTCCGATACTTCTAGTCTAACTCAATGAGATTTCTATCTTGACTTATATCTGGTGACATGGATTATCATATGTTTTTGATAAACTTAAAGATATTTCTAACTTGACTTGGATCTTGTGACATTTATTCTCAGAGACTTCTAGCTTAAATCAATGAGATTTTTAATTTGACTTTCATCCTGTGACATGGATTATGGGAATATTTTAGTTTAACTGAAGGACTTCTAGCTTGACTTGGATCTTGTGACAGGAATTCTCTGAGACCTCTAGCTTAACTCAATGTGATTTCTAATTTAACTTACATCTGGTGACAGAAAATCTCACCTGACTTAGATCTCGTGACATAATTTTTTCCCGAGATTTTCAGCATCTATTATCGAGACTTATATCAGGGAACAGGAGTTTTTAGAGATTTTTAGCTTAATTTCTCAATTTTTCCAAAATAAATTAGATCTCGTGACAATTTTTCTCAGATACTTCTAGCTTAACTTAATAAGATTTCTAACTTGAGTTAGATATCATGACAGGAATTATCAGAGTCTTTTAACTTAACTTATCGAGATTTTTAACTTGAATTAAATCTGGTGACAGATTTTTTTTTCAGAGAGCTCAGCCTAACTTATCGAGATTTCTAACATGACATTGATTTTATAACTTAACTCACATCTGGTGACAGAAAATCTCACAGTCTTGACTTAGATCTCGTGACAGAATTTTTTCGCGAGATTTTCAGCATACATTATTGAGACTTATATCAGGGAACAGGAGTTTTTAGAGAGTTCTAGCTTAATTTCTCGAGCTTTCCAAAATAAATTAGATCTCGTGACAATTTTTCTCAGATACTTCTAGCTTAACTCAATGAGATTTCTAACTTGACTTACATCTGGTGACATCGATTATCAGAGTTTTTTAGTTTAACATGAAGAGATCTCTAAGTTGACTCAGATCGTGTGACAAAAACTCTCAGAGATTTGTAGCTTAACTTAATGAGATTTCTAACTTGACTTAGATATCATGACAGGAATTATCAGGGTCTTTTAACTTAACTTATCGAGATTTTTAACTTGAATTAAATCTGGTGACAGATTTTTTTTTCAGAGAGCTCAGCCTAACTTATCGAGATTTCTAACATGACATTGATATTCTAACTTAACTTACATCTGGTGACAGAAAATCTCACAGTCTTGACTTAGATCTCGTGACAGAATTTTTTCCCGAGATTTTCAGCGTATATTAAAAAGACTTATATCAGGGAACAGGAATTTTCATAGAGTTTTAGTTAATTTCTCGAGCTTTCCAAAGTAAATTAGATCTTGTGACAGAAATTCTCAGAGATTTGTAGCTTAACTCAATGAGATTTCTAACTTGACTTAGATCTCTTGACAGAACTTATCGAGGTTTTTAACTTGACTTAAATCTGGTTACAGATTTTTTTTCCGGAGAATTTAGCCTAACTTATCGAGATTTCTAAGTTGACTTAGATTTGTGACGGAAATTCTCAGAGATTTCTAGATTAACTCAATGAGATTGCTAACTTGACTTACATCTGGTGACATGGATTATCAAATGTTTTTTGTTTAACTTAAAGAGACTTCTAACTTGACTTGGAACTTGTGACAGGAATTCTCTGAGACTTCTAGATTAACTCAATGAGATTTCTAACTTAACTTACATTTGGTGCCAGAAAATCTCAGAGTCTTCCAGCTTCACTTATCGAGATTTTTAATTTGACTTAGATCTGGTGACAATTTGTTTCCCTGATAATTTCAGCATACGTTATCAAGACTTACATCAGGGAACAGTAACTTTCAGAGAGTTTTAGTTTCATTTCTCGAGCTTTCCAAATTAACTTAGGTCTCGTGACAGTTATTCTCAGAGACTCCTAGCTTAACTCAATGAGATTTCTAACTTGAGTTACATTCGGTGACATTGATTATCAGAGGCTTTTAGTTTAATTTAAAGAATTTTCCAACTTGACTTCGATCTTGTGACAGAAATTCTCAGAGAATTCTAGCTTAACTCATAGAGATTTCTAACTTGACTTAGATCGTTTGTCAGGAATTATCAGAGTCTTCTAGCTTAAGTTATCTTGATTTTTAACTTGACCTAAATCTGGTGACAGGAACTCTCAGTTATTTCTTGCTTAGATTATTGCGACAAGAATAATTCGCCGAGAATTCTAGCTTAACCAAGATATCTAACAAGACAAAAATCTCGTCGAAGCAATCTCAAGAAATTGCTAGCCTAACTAATTGAGACTTCTCACTTGACTTAGATTTTCTGACGGAAAATCTCAGAGATTTTTAGCTTCAATCAATGAGGTTTCTAACTTGAGTTAGATCTCGTGACAGAATTTTTTCCCGAGATTTCTAGCTTAGCTTATCAAGATTTCTAACATAACTTAGATCTTGTGACAGGAATTCTTAGAGACATCTAGCTTAACTCAATGAGATTGCTAACTCGACTTCCATCTGGTGATGAGGATTCTCGGGGGTTTTTAGTTTAACTTCAAGAGATTTCGAACTTGACTCAGATCTTGTGACATGAATTTCCCCCGAGATTTCTAGCTTACATTATCAAGACTTATATAATGGAACAGGAGAACTTTAGCTTCGTTTCTCGAGCTTTTCAACATATTTTAGATCTCGTGACAGGAATTTTAAGAGATTGCTAACCTAACTCATCGAGACTTCTAACTTGACTTAGATTTGTGACGGAAATTCTCAGAGATTCCTAGATTAACTCAATGAGATTGCTAACTTTACTTACATCTATTGACAAGAAAACTCAAAGATTTCTGGCTTAAATTATTGAGATTTCTAACTTGACATAGATCTCGTGACGGGAATTTTCAGAGATTTCTGGCTTATCTCAATGAGACTTCTAACTTGACTTACATCTGGTGACAGAAATTCTCAGATTTTTCCAGCTTAACTTATCGAGATTTCTAACTTGACTTAGGTCTCGTGACAGAACTTTTTCCCGAGATTTTCAGCGTACATTAACAAGACTTATATCAGGGAACAGGAATTTTCAGAGAGTTTTAGTTAATTTCTCGAGCTTTCCAAAGTAAATTAGATCTTGTGACAGAAATTCTCAGAGATTTGTAGCTTAACTCAATGAGATTTCTAACTTGAGTTACATTTGGTGACATTGATTATCAGAGGTTTTTAGTTTAACTTAAAGAATTTTCCAACTTGACTTGGATCTTGTGACAGAAGTTCTCAGAGAATTCTAGCTTAACTCATAGAGATTTCTAACTTGACTTAGATCTTTTGACAGGAATTATCAGAGTCTTCTAGCTTAAGTTATCTTGATTTTTAACTTGACCTAAATCTGGTGACAGGAACACTCAGTAATTTCTTGCCTTAATTATTGCGACAAGAATAATTCCCCGAGAATTCTAGTTTAACCAAGAGTTCTAACAAGACAAAGATCTCGTCGATGCAATCTCAAGAAGTTGCTAGCCTAACTCATCGAGACTTCTCACTTGACTTAGATTTTCTGACAGAAATTCTCAGAGATTTTTAGCTTGAATCAATGAGGTTTCTAACTTGAGTTAGATCTCGTGACAGGATTTTTTCCCGAGATTTCTTGCTCAACTTATCAAGATTTTTAACATGACTTAGATCTCGTGACAGGAGTTTTAAGAGATTGCTAGCCTAACTCATCGAGACTTCGAACTTGACTTAGATCTGGTGACAGAATTTTTCAGAGTCTTCTAGCTTAATTTATCGAGATTTCTCACTTGACTTAGCTCTCATGACAGGAATTTTCAGAGATTTCTAATTTAATGAGATTTCTAATTTGAGTTAAATCTCGTGACAGGATTTTTTTCCGAGATTTCTAGCTTACATTATCAAGACTTATATCAGGGAACAGGTGGTTTTTAGCTTCGTTTCTCGAGCTTTCCAACATAACTTAGATCTTGTGACAGGAATTCTCAGAGACATCTAGCTTAACTCAATGAGATTGCTAACTCGACTTCCATCTGGTGATAAGGATTCTCGGGGGTTTTTAGTTTAACTTCAAGAGATTTCGAACTTGACTTAGATCTGGTGACAGAATTTTTCAGAGTCTTCTAGCTTAATTTATCGAGATTTCTCACTTGACTTAGCTCTCATGACAGGAATTTTCAGAGATTTCTAATTTAATGAGATTTCTAATTTGAGTTAAATCTCGTGACAGGATTTTTTTCCGAGATTTCTAGCTTACATTATCAAGACTTATATCAGGGAACAGGTGGTTTTTAGCTTCGTTTCTCGAGCTTTCCAACATAACTTAGATCTTGTGACAGGAATTCTCAGAGAACTCTAGCTTAACTCATTGAGATTTCTAACTTGACTTATATCTCGTGACAGGAATTTTCAATTTAACTCAATGAGATTTCTAACTTGAGTTAAATCTCGTGACAGGATTTTTTTCCGAGATTTCTAGCTTTTATTATCAAGACTTATATCAGGGAACAGGAGAACTTAAGCTTCGTTTCTCGAGCTTTCCAACATAACTTAGATCTCGTGACAGGAAAATTAAGAGATTGTTAGCCTAACTCATCCAGACTTCTACGCTGACTTAGACTTGTGACAGAAATTCTCAATGACTTCTACTTTAACTCAATGAGATTTTCAACTCAATTTCCATCTGGTGACAAGAATTCTCAGAGGTTTTTAGTTTAACTTGAAGAGATTTCTAACTTGACTCAGAACTTATGACAGAAATTCTCAGAATTTTCTAGCTTAACTCAATGAGATTTTTAACTTGAGTTATATCTAGTGACAGGAACTATCAGAGTCTTTTAGCCTAACTCAATGAGGTTTCTAATTTGAGTTAGATCTCGTGACAGGATTTTGTCCCGAGACATCCAGCTTTCAATATCAAGTCCTATATCACAGAAAAGTTACTTTCGTAGATTTTTAGCTTAATTTCCGGAGCTTTTCAACATAACTTAGATCTCGTGACAGGAATTTTCAGAGACTTCTAGTTTAACTCAATGAGATTTCTAACTTGACTTACATCTGGAGACAAGGATTCTCAAAGGTTTTTAGTTTAACTTGAAGAGTTTTCTAAGTTGACTTAGATCTGGTCACAGGAATTCTCAGTGATTTCTAGTTTAACTCAATGAGATTTTTTACTTGACTTACATCTGTTGACAAGGAGTCTCAGAGGTTTTTAGTTTAACTTGAAAAGATTTCTAACTTGACTCAGAACTTGTGACAGAAATTCTCAGAGATTTCTAGTTTAACTCAATGAGGTTTCTAACTGGAGTTAGATCTCGTGACAGGATTTTTTCCCGAGACATCTAGCTTTCAATATCAAGACCTAAATCAGAGAAAAGTTACTTTCATAAATTTTCAGCTTAATTTCTCGAGCTTTTCAACATAACTTAGATCTCGTGACAGGAATTTTCAGAGACTTCTAGCTTAACTCAATGAGATTTCTAACTTGACTTACATCTGGAGACAAGGATTCTCAAAGGTTTTTAGTTTAACTTGAAGAGTTTTCTAAGTTGACTTAGATCTGGTCACAGGAATTCTCAGTGATTTCTAGTTTAACTCAATGAGATTTTTTACTTGTTTTACATCTGTTGACAAGGATTCTCAGAGGTTTTTAGTTTAACTTGAAAAGATTTCTAACTTGACTCAGAACTTGTGACAGAAATTCTCAGAGATTTCTAGTTTAACTCAATGAGGTTTCTAACTGGAGTTAGATCTCGTGACAGGATTTTTTCCCGAGACATCTAGCTTTCAATATCAAGACCTAAATCAGAGAAAAGTTACTTTCATAAATTTTCAGCTTAATTTCTCGAGCTTTTCAACATAACTTAGATCTCGTGACAGGAAATTTCAGAGACTTCTAGCTTAACTCAATGAGATTTCTAACTTGACTTACATCTGGAGACAAGGATTCTCAAAGGTTTTTAGTTTAAATTGAAGAGATTTCTAACTTGACTTAGATCTCGTGACAAGAATTTTCAGAGACTTCTGGTTAACTCAATGAGATTTTTAACTTGACTTATAATCTGTTGACAAGGATTCTCAGAGATTTTTAGTTTAACTTGAAGAGATTTATAGCTTGACTCAGAACTTGTGACAGAAATTCTCAGAGATTTCTGGCTTAACTCAATGAGATTTCTAAATTGATTTATATTTGGTGACAAAATTATCAGAGTCTTTTAGCCTAACTCAGTGAGGTTTCTAACTTGAGTTAGATCTCATGAAAGGATTTTTTCCCGAGACATCTAGCTTACAATATCAAGACCTATATCAGAGAAAAGTTACTTTCAAAGTTTTTAAGCTTAATTTCTCGAGCTTTTAAACATAACTTAGATCTCGTGACAGGAATTTTTAGAGACTTCTAGTCCAACTCAATGAGATTTCTAACTTTACTTTAATCTGTAGACAAGGATTCTAAAAGGTTTTTAGTTTAACTTGAAGAGATTTCTAACTTGACTCAGAATTTACGACAGAAATTCTCTGAGATTTCTAGCTTAACTCAATGAGATTTTCAACTTGAGTTATATCTGGTGACAGGAATTATCAGAGTCTTTTAGCCTAACTCAATGAGGTTTCTAACTTGAGTTAGATCTCATGAAAGGATTTTTTCCCGAGACATCTAGCTTACAATATCAAGACCTATATCAGAGAAAAGTTACTTTCAAAGTTTTTAAGCTTAATTTCTCGAGCTTTTAAACATAACTTAGATCTCGTGACAGGAATTTTTAGAGACTTCTAGTCCAACTCAATGAGATTTCTAAGTTGACTTTAATCTGTAGACAAGGATTCTAAAAGGTTTTTAGTTTAACTTGAAGAGATTTCTAACTTGACTCAGAATTTACGACAGAAATTCTCTGAGATTTCTAGCTTAACTCAATGAGATTTTCAACTTGAGTTATATCTGGTGACAGGAATTATCAGAGTCTTTTAGCCTAACTCAATGAGGTTTCTAACTTGAGTTAGATCTCATGAAAGGATTTTTCCCGAGACATCTAGCTTACAATATCAAGATCTATATCAGAGAAAAGTTACTTTCAAAGTTTTTAAGCTTAATTTCTCGAGCTTTTCAACATAACTTAGATCTCGTGACAGGAATTTTTAGAGACTTCTAGTTCAACTCAATGAGATTTCTAACTTGACTTACATCTGTTGACAAGGATTCTCAGAGGTTTTTAGTTTAACTTGAAGAGATTTATAGCTTGACTCAGAACTTGTGACAGAAATTCTCAGAGATCTCTGACTTAACTCAATGAGATTTCTAAATTGATTTATATCTGGTGACAAAATTATCAGAGTCTTTTAGCCTAACTCAGTGAGGTTTCCAACTTGAGTTAGATCTCATGAAAGGATTTTTTCCCGAGACATCTAGCTTACAATATCAAGACCTATATCAGAGAAAAGTTACTTTCAATGTTTTTAAGCTTAATTTCTCGAGCTTTTCAACATAACTTAGATCTCGTGACAGGAATTTTTAGAGACTTCTAGTCTAACTCAATGAGATTTCTAACTTGACTTTAATCTGTAGACAAGGATTCTAAAAGATTTTTAGTTTAACTTGAAGAGATTTCTAACTTGACTCAGAATTTACGACAGAAATTCTCTGAGTTTTCTAGCTTAACTCAATCAGATTTTCAACTTGAGTTATATCGGGTGACAGGAATTATCAGAGTCTTTTAGCCTAACTCAATGAGGTTTCTAACTTGAGTTAGATCTCATGAAAGGATTTTTTCCCGAGACATCTAGCTTACAATATCAATACCTATATCAGAGAAAAGTTACTTTCAAAGTTTTTAAGCTTAATTTCTCGAGCTTTTCAACATAACTTAGATCTCGTGACAGGAATTTTTAGAGACTTCTAACTCAACTCAATGAGATTTCTAACTTGACTTACATCTGTTGACATGATTCTCAGAGGTTTTTAGTTTAACTTGAAGAGATTTATAGCTTGACTCAGAACTTGTGACAGAAATTCTCAGAGGTTACTGGCTTAACTCAATGAGATTTCTAAATTGATTTATATCTGGTGACAAAATTATCAGAGTCTTTTAGCCTAACTCAGTGAGGTTTCTAACTTGAGTTAGATCTCATGAAAGGATTTTTTCCCGAGACATCTAGCTTACAATATCAAGACCTATATCAGAGAAAAGTTACTTTCAAAGTTTTTAAGCTTAATTTCTCGAGCTTTTAAACATAACTTAGATCTCGTGACAGGAATTTTTAGAGACTTCTAGTCTAACTCAATGAGATTTCTAACTTGACTTTAATCTGTAGACAAGGATTCTAAAAGGTTTTTAGTTTAACTTGAAGAGATTTCTAACTTGACTCAGAATTTACGACAGAAATTCTCTGAGATTTCTAGCTTAACTCAATGAGATTTTCAAATTGAGTTATATCTGGTGACAGGAATTATCAGAGTCTTTTAGCCTAACTCAATGAGGTTTCTAACTTGAGTTAGATCTCATGAAAGGATTTTTCCCGAGACATCTAGCTTACAATATCAAGATCTATATCAGAGAAAAGTTACTTTCAAAGTTTTAAAGCTTAATTTCTCGAGCTTTTCAACATAACTTAGATCTCGTGACAGGAATTTTTAGAGACTTCTAGTTCAACTCAATGAGATTCCTAACTTGACTTACATCTGTTGACAAGGATTCTCAGAGGTTTTTAGTTTAACTTGAAGAGATTTATAGCTTGACTCAGAACTTGTGACGGAAATTCTCAGAGATTTCTGGCTTAACTCAATGAGATTTCTAAATTGATTTATATCTGGTGACAAAATTATCAGAGTCTTTTAGCCTAACTCAGTGAGGTTTCTAACTTGAGTTAGATCTCATGAAAGGATTTTTTCCCGAGACATCTAGCTTACAATATCAAGACCTATATCAGAGAAAAGTTACTTTCAAAGTTTTTAAGCTTAATTTCTCGAGCTTTTAAACATAACTTAGATCTCGTGACAGGAATTTTTTGAGACTTCTAGTCTAACTCAATGAGATTTCTAACTTGACTTTAATCTGTAGACAAGGATTCTAAAAGGTTTTTAGTTTAACTTGAAGAGATTTCTAACTTGACTCAGAATTTACGACAGAAATTCTCTGAGATTTCTAGCTTAACTCAATGAGATTTTCAACTTGATTTATATCTGGTGACAGGAATTATCAGAGTCTTTTAGCCTAACTCAATGAGGTTTCTAACTTGAGTTAGATCTCATGAAAGGATTTTTTCCCGAGACATCTAGCTTACAATATCAAGATCTATATCAGAGAAAAGTTACTTTCAAAGTTTTTAAGCTTAATTTCTCGAGCTTTTCAACATAACTTAGATCTCGTGACAGGAATTTTTAGAGACTTCTAGTTCAACTCAATGAGATTTCTAACTTGACTTACATCTGTTGACAAGGATTCTCAGAGGTTTTTAGTTTAACTTGAAGAGATTTATAGCTTGACTCAGAACTTGTGACAGAAATTCTCAGAGATCTCTGGCTTAACTCAATGAGATTTCTAAATTGATTTATATCTGGTGACAAAATTATCAGAGTCTTTTAGCCTAACTCAGTGAGGTTTCTAACTTGAGTTAGATCTCATGAAAGGATTTTTTCCCGAGACATCTAGCTTACAATATCAAGACCTATATCAGAGAAAAGTTACTTTCAAAGTTTTTAAGCTTAATTTCTCGAGCTTTTCAACATAACTTAGATCTCGTGACAGGAATTTTTAGAGACTTCTAGTCTAACTCAATGAGATTTCTAACTTGACTTTAATCTGTAGACAAGGATTCTAAAAGATTTTTAGTTTAACTTGAAGAGATTTCTAACTTGACTCAGAATTTAAGACAGAAATTCTCTGAGATTTCTAGCTTAACTCAATCAGATTTTCAACTTGAGTTATATCGGGTGACAGGAATTATCAGAGTCTTTTAGCCTAACTCAATGAGGTTTCTAACTTGAGTTAGATCTCATGAAAGGATTTTTTCCCGAGACATCTAGCTTACAATATCAATACCTATATCAGAGAAAAGTTACTTTCAAAGTTTTTAAGCTTAATTTCTCGAGCTTTTCAACATAACTTAGATCTCGTGACAGGAATTTTTAGAGACTTCTAGTTCAACTCAATGAGATTTCTAACTTGACTTACATCTGTTGACAAGGATTCTCAGAGGTTTTTAGTTTAACTTGAAGAGACTTCTAACTTGACTCAGAACTTGTGACCGAAATTCTCAGAGATTTCTAGCTTATCTGAATGAGATTTCTAAATTGATTTATATCTGGTGACAAAATTATCAGAGTCTTTTAGCTTAACTCAGTGAGGTTTCTAACTTGAGTTATATCTCATGAAAGGATTTTTTCCCGAGATATCTAGCTTGCAATATCAAGACCTATATCAGAGAAAAGTTACTTTCAAAGATTTTTAGCTTAATTTTTCGAGCTTTTCAACATAACTTAGATCTCGTGACAAGAATTTTTAGATACTTCTAGTTTAACTCAATAAGATTTCTAAATTGACTTACATCTGTGGACAAGGATTCTCAGAGGTTTTTAGTTTAACTTGAAGAGATTTCTAACTTGACTCAGAACTCATGACAGAAATTCTCTGAGATTTCTAGCTTAACTCAATGAGATTTCTAAATTGATTTATATCTGGTGACAAAATTATCAGAGTCTTTTAGCCTAACTCAGTGAGGTTTCTAACTTGAGTTAGATCTCATGAAAGGATTTTTTCTCGAGACATCTAGCTTGCAATATCAAGACCTATATCAGAGAAAAGTTACTTTCAAAGATTTTTAGCTTAATTTCTCGAGCTTTTCAACATAACTTAGATCTCGTGACAAGAATTTTTAGAGACTTCTAGTTTAACTCAATAAGATTTCTAAATTGACTTACATCTGTTGACAAGGATTCTCAGAGGTTTTTAGTTTAACTTGAAGAGATTTCTAACTTGACTCAGAACTCATGACAGAAATTCTCTGAGATTTCTAGCTTAACTCAATGAGATTTCTAAATTGATTTATATCTGGTGATCAAATTATCAGAGTATTTTAGCCTAACTCAGTGAGGTTTCTAACTTGAGTTAGATCTCATGAAAGGATTTTTTCCCGAGACATCTAGCTTACAATATCAAGACCTATATCAGAGAAAAGTTACTTTCAAAGTTTTTAAGCTTAATTTCTCGAGCTTTTCAACATAACTTAGATCTCGTGACAGGAATTTTTAGAGACTTCTAGTCTAATTCAATGAGATTTCCAACTTGACTTTAATCTGTAGACAAGGATTCTAAAAGGTTTTTAGTTTAACTTGAAGAGATTTCTAACTTGACTCAGAATTTACGACAGAAATTCTCTGAGATTTCTAGCTTAACTCAATGAGATTTTCAACTTGAGTTATATCGGGTGACAGGAATTATCAGAGTCTTTTAGCCTAACTCAATGAGGTTTCTAACTTGAGTTAGATCTCATGAAAGGATTTTTTCCCGAGACATCTAGCTTACAATATCAAGACCTATATCAGAGAAAAGTTACTTTCAAAGTTTTTAAGCTTAATTTCTCGAGCTTTTCAACATAACTTAGATCTCGTGACAGGAATTTTTAGAGATTTCTAGTCTAACTCAATGAGATTTCCAACTTGACTTTAATCTGTAGACAAGGATTCTAAAAGGTTTTTAGTTTAACTTGAAGAGATTTCTAACTTGACTCAGAATTTACGACAGAAATTCTCTGAGATTTCTAGCTTAACTCAATGAGGTTTTCAACTTGAGTTATATCGGGTGACAGGAATTATCAGAGTCTTTTAGCCTAACTCAATGAGGTTTCTAACTTGAGTTAGATCTCATGAAAGGATTTTTTCCCGAGACATCTAGCTTACAATATCAAGACCTATATCAGAGAAAAGTTACTTTCAAAGTTTTTAAGCTTAATTTCTCGAGCTTTTCAACATAACTTAGATCTCGTGACAGGAATTTTTAGAGATTTCTAGTTAAACTCAATGAGATTTCTAACTTGACTTACATCTGTTGACAAGGATTCTCAGAGGTTTTTAGTTTAACTTGAAGAGACTTCTAACTTGACTCAGAACTTGTGATTGAAATTCTCAGAGATTTCTAGCTTATCTCAATGAGATTTCTAAATTGATTTATATCTGGTGACAAAATTATCAGAGTCTTTTAGCTTAACTCAGTGAGGTTTCTAACTTGAGTTAGATCTCATGAAAGGATTTTTTCCCGAGATATCTAGCTTGCAATATCAAGACCTATATCAGAGAAAAGTTACTTTCAAAGATTTTTAGCTTAATTTCTCGAGCTTTTCAACATAACTTAGATCTCGTGACAAGAATTTTTAGAGACTTCTAGTTTAACTCAATAAGATTTCTAAATTGACTTACATCTGTTGACAAGGATTCTCAGAGGTTTTTAGTTTAACTTGAAGAAATTTCTAACTTGACTCAGAACTTGTGACCGAAATTTTCTGAGATTTCTAGCTTAACTCAATGAGATTTTCAACTTGAGTTATATCGGGTGACAGGAATTATCAGAGTCTTTTAGCCTAACTCAATGAGGTTTCTAACTTGAGTTAGATCTCATGAAAGGATTTTTTCCCGAGATATCTAGCTTGCAATATCAAGACCTATATCAGAGAAAAGTTACTTTCAAAGATTTTTGGCTTAATTTCTCGAGCTTTTCAACAAAACTTAGATCTCGTGACAAGAATTTTTAGAGACTTCTAGTTTAACTCAATAAGATTTCTAAATTGACTTACATCTGTTGACAAAGATTCTAAAAGGTTTTTAGTTTAACTTGAAGAGATTTCTAACTTGACTCAGAATTTACGACAGAAATTCTCTGAGATTTCTAGCTTAACTCAATGAGATTTCTAAATTGATTTATATCTGGTGACAAAATTATCAGAGTCTTTTAGCTTAACTCAGTGAGGTTTCTAACTTGAGTTAGATCTCATGAAAGGATTTTTTCCCGAGATATCTAGCTTGCAATATCAAGACCTATATCAGAGAAAAGTTACTTTCAAAGATTTTTAGCTTAATTTCTCGAGCTTTTCAACATAACTTAGATCTCGTGACAAGAATTTTTAGAGACTTCTAGTTTAACTCAATAAGATTTCTAAATTGACTTACATCTGTTGACAAGGATTCTCAGAGGTTTTTAGTTTAACTTGAAGAAATTTCTAACTTGACTCAGAACTTGTGACCGAAATTTTCTGAGATTTCTAGCTTAACTCAATGAGATTTTCAACTTGAGTTATATCGGGTGACAGGAATTATCAGAGTCTTTTAGCCTAACTCAATGAGGTTTCTAACTTGAGTTAGATCTCATGAAAGGATTTTTTCCCGAGATATCTAGCTTGCAATATCAAGACCTATATCAGAGAAAAGTTACTTTCAAAGATTTTTAGCTTAATTTCTCGAGCTTTTCAACAAAACTTAGATCTCGTGACAAGAATTTTTAGAGACTTCTAGTTTAACTCAATAAGATTTCTAAATTGACTTACATCTGTTGACAAAGATTCTAAAAGGTTTTTAGTTTAACTTGAAGAGATTTCTAACTTGACTCAGAATTTACGACAGAAATTCTCTGAGATTTCTAGCTTAACTCAATGAGATTTTCAACTTGAGTTATATCGGGTGACAGGAATTATCAGAGTCTTTTAGCCTAACTCAATGAGGTTTCTAACTTTAGTTAGATCTCATGAAAGGATTTTTTCCCGAGACATCTAGCTTACAATATCAAGACCTATATCAGAGAAAAGTTACTTTCAAAGATTTTTAGCTTAATTTCTCGAGCTTTTCAACATAACTTAGATCTCGTGACAAGAATTTTTAGAGACTTCTAGTTTAACTCAATAAGATTTCTAAATTGACTTACATCTGTTGACAAGGATTCTAAAAGGTTTTTAGTTTAACTTGAAGAGATTTCTAACTTGACTCAGAATTTACGACAGAAATTCTCTGAGATTTCTAGCTTAACTCAATGAGATTTTCAACTTGAGTTATATCGGGTGACAGGAATTATCAGAGTCTTTTAGCCTAACTCAATGAGGTTTCTAACTTTAGTTAGATCTCATGAAAGGATTTTTTCCCGAGATATCTAGCTTGCAATATCAAGACCTATATCAGAGAAAAGTTACTTTCAAAGATTTTTAGCTTAATTTCTCGAGCTTTTCAACAAAACTTAGATCTCGTGACAAGAATTTTTAGAGACTTCTAGTTTAACTCAATAAGATTTCTAAATTGACTTACATCTGTTGACAAAGATTCTAAAAGGTTTTTAGTTTAACTTGAAAAATTTCTAACTTGACTCAGAACTTGTGACCGAAATTTTCTGAGATTTCTAGCTTAACTCAATGAGATTTTCAACTTGAGTTATATCGGGTGACAGGAATTATCAGAGTCTTTTAGCCTAACTCAATGAGGTTTCTAACTTGAGTTAGATCTCATGAAAGGATTTTTTCCCGAGATATCTAGCTTGCAATATCAAGACCTATTTCAGAGAAAAGTTACTTTCAAAGATTTTTAGCTTAATTTCTCGAGCTTTTCAACAAAACTTAGATCTCGTGACAAGAATTTTTAGAGACTTCTAGTTTAACTCAATAAGATTTCTAAATTGACTTACATCTGTTGACAAAGATTCTAAAAGGTTTTTAGTTTAACTTGAAGAGATTTCTAACTTGACTCAGAATTTACGACAGAAATTCTCTGAGATTTCTAGCTTAACTCAATGAGATTTTCAACTTGAGTTATATCGGGTGACAGGAATTATCAGAGTCTTTTAGCCTAACTCAATGAGGTTTCTAACTTTAGTTAGATCTCATGAAAGGATTTTTTCCCGAGACATCTAGCTTACAATATCAAGACCTATATCAGAGAAAAGTTACTTTCAAAGATTTTTAGCTTAATTTCTCGAGCTTTTCAACATAACTTAGATCTCGTGACAAGAATTTTTAGAGACTTCTAGTTTAACTCAATAAGATTTCTAAATTGACTTACATCTGTTGACAAGGATTCTAAAAGGTTTTTAGTTTAACTTGAAGAGATTTCTAACTTGACTCAGAATTTACGACAGAAATTCTCTGAGATTTCTAGCTTAACTCAATGAGATTTTCAACTTGAGTTAGATCGGGTGACAGGAATTATCAGAGTCGTTTAGCTTAACTCAATGAGGTTTCGAACTTGAGTTAGATCTCATGAAAGGATTTTTTCCCGAGACATCTAGCTTACAATATCAAGACCTATATCAGAGAAAAGTTACTTTCAAAGTTTTTAAGCTTAATTTCTCGAGCTTTTCAACATAACTTAGATCTCGTGACAGGAATTTTTAGAGACTTCTAGTTAAACTCAATGAGATTTCTAACTTGACTTACATCTGTTGACAAGGATTCTCAGAGGTTTTTAGTTTAACTTGAAGAGACTTCTAACTTGACTCAGAACTTGTGACCGAAATTCTCAGAGATTTCTAGCTTATCTCAATCAGATTTCTAAATTGCTTTATATCTGGTGACAAAATTATCAGAGTCTTTTAGCTTAACTCAGTGAGGTTTCTAACTTGAGTTAGATCTCATGAAAGGATTTTTTCCCGAGATATCTAGCTTGCAATATCAAGACCTATATCAGAGAAAAGTTACTTTCAAAGATTTTTAGCTTAATTTCTCGAGCTTTTCAACATAACTTAGATCTCGTGACAAGAATTTTTAGAGACTTCTAGTTTAACTCAATAAGATTTCTAAATTGACTTACATCTGTTGACAAGGATTCTCAGAGGTTTTTAGTTTAACTTGAAGAGATTTCTAACTTGACTCAGAACTCATGACAGAAATTCTCTGAGATTTCTAGCTTAACTCAATGAGATTTTTAACTTGAGTTATATCTGGTGACAGGAATTATCAGAGTCTTTTAGCTTAACTCAATGAGGTTTATAACTTAAATTAGATCTCATGAAAGGATTTTTTCCGGAGACATCTAGCTTACAATATCAAGACCTATATCAGAGAAAAGTTACTTTCAAAAAATTTTAGCTTAATTTCTCGAGCTTTTCAACATAACTTAGATCTCGTGACAGGAATTTTTAGAGACTTCTAGTTTAACTCAATAAAATTTCTAAATTGACTTACATCTGTTGACAAGGCTTCTCAGAGGTTTTTAGTTTAACTTGAAGACATTTCTAACTTGACTCAGAACTTGTGACAGAAATTCTCAGAGATTTCTAGCTTATCTCAAAGAGATTTCTAAATTGATTTATATCTGGTGACAAAATTATCAGACTCTTTCAGCCTAACTCAGTGAGGTTTCTAACTTGAGTTAGATCTCATGAAAGGATTTTTTCCCGAGACATCTAGCTTACAATATCAAGACCTATATCAGAGAAAAGTTACTTTCATAGATTTTCAGCTTAATTCTCGAGCTTTTCAACATAACTTAGATCTCGTGACAGGAATTTTCAGAGACTTCTAGTTTAACTCAATGAGATTTCTAACTTGACTTACATCTGAAGACAAGGATTCTCAGAGGTTTTTAGTTTAACTTGAAGAGATTTCTAACTTGACTCAGAACTTATGACAGAAATTCTCTGAGATTTCTAGCTTAACTCAATGAGATTTTTAACTTGAATTTTATCTGGTGACAGGAATTATTAGAGTCTTTTAGCCTAACTCAATGAGGTTTCTAACTTGAGTTAGATCTCGTGACAGGGTTTTTCCCGAGACAACTAGCTTTCAATATCAAGACCTAAATCAGAGAAAAGTTACTTTCATAGATTTTCAGCTTATATTCTCGAGCTTTTCAACATAACTTAGATCTCGTGACAGGAATTTTCAGAGACTTCTAATTTAACTCAATGAGATTTCTAACTTGACTTACATCTGGAGACAAGGATTCTCAAAGGTTCTTAGTTTAACTTAAAGAGATTTCTAACTTGACTTAGATCTCGTGACAAGAATTTTCAGAGACTTCTGGTTAACTCAATGAGAGTTTTAACTTGACTTACATCTGGTGACAAGGATTCTCAGAGGTTTTTAGCTTAACTTATCGAGATTTCCCCTTGACTTAGACCTGGTGACAGTAATGTTCAGAGACTTCTAGTTTAACTCAATGAGATTTCTAACTTGACTTAGATCTCGCGATAGGAATTTGCAGAGTTTTCTAGGTTAATTCAACGAGGTTTCTAACTGGAATTACATCTGTTGACAAGGATTCTCAGAGGTTTTTAGTTTAACTTGAAGATATTTCTAACTTGACTCAGAACTTATGACAGAAATTCTCTGAGATTTCTAGCTTAACTCAATGAGATTTTTAACTTGAGTTATATCTGGTGACAGGAATTATCAGAGTCTTTTAGCCTAACTCAATGAGGTTTCTAAATTGAGTTAGATCTCATGAAAGGATTTTTTCCCGAGACATCTAGCTTACAATATCAAGACCTAAATCAGAGAAAAGTTACTTTCATAGATTTTCAGCTTATATTCTCGAGCTTTTCAACATAACTTAGATCTCGTGACAAGAATTTTTAGAGACTTCTAGTTTAACTCAATAAGATTTCTAAATTGACTTACATCTGTGGACAAGGATTCTCAGAGGTTTTTAGTTTAACTTGAAGAGATTTCTAACTTGACTCAAAACTCATGACAGAAATTCTCTGAGATTTCTAGCTTAACTCAATGAGATTTCTAAATTGATTTATATCTGGTGACAGGAATTATCAGAGTCTTTTAGCCTAACTCAATGAGATTTCTAACTTGACTTACATCTGGAGACAAGGATTCTCAAAGATTCTTAGTTTAACTTGAAGAGATTTCTAACTTGACTTAGATCTCGTGACAAGAATTTTCCGAGACTTCTGGTTAACTCAATGAGATTTTTAACTTGACTTACATCTGGTGACAAGGATTCTCAGAGGTTTTTAGCTTAACTTATCGAGATTTCCCCTTGACTTAGACCTGGTGACAGTAATGTTCAGAGACTTCTAGTTTAACTCAATGAGATTTCTAACTTGACTTAGATCTCGCGATAGGAATTTGCAGAGTTTTCTAGGTTAATTCAACGAGGTTTCTAACTGGAATTACATCTGTTGACAAGGATTCTCAGAGGTTTTTAGTTTAACTTGAAGAGATTTCTAACTTGACTCAGAACTTATGACAGAAATTCTCTGAGATTTCTAGCTTAACTCAATGAGGTTTCTGAATTGAGTTAGATCTCATGAAAGGATTTTTCCCGAGACATCTAGCTTACAATATCAAGACATATATCAGAGAAAAGTTACTTTCATAGATTTTCAGCTTAATTTCTCGAGCTTTTCAACATAACTTAGATCTCGTGACAGGAATTTTCAGAGAATTCTAGTTTAACTCAATGAGATTTCTAACTTGACTTACATCTGGAGACAAGGATTCTCAACGGTTCTTAGTTTAACTTGAAGAGATTTCTAACTTGACTTAGATCTCGTGACAAGAATTTTCAGAGACTTCTGGTTAACTCAATGAGATTTATAACTTGACTTACATCTGATGACAAGGATTCTCAGAGGTTTTTAGCTTAACTTATCGAGATTTCCCCTTGACTTAGACCTGGTGACAGTAATGTTCAGAGACTTCTAGTTTAACTCAATGAGATTTCTAACTTGACTTAGATCTCGCGATAGGAATTTGCAGAGTTTTCTAGGTTAATTCAACGAGGTTTCTAACTGGAATTACATCTGTTGACAAGGATTCTCAGAGGTTTTTAGTTTAACTTGAAGAGATTTCTAACTTGACTCAGAACTTATGACAGAAATTCTCTGAGATTTCTAGCTTAACTCAATGAGATTTCTAACTTGACTTACATCTGGAGACAAGGATTCTCAAAGGTTCTTAGTTTAACTTGAAGAGATTTCTAACTTGACTTAGATCTCGTGACAAGAATTTTCAGAGACTTCTGGTTAACTCAATGAGATTTCTAACTTGACTTACATACAAAGATTCTCAAAGGTTTTTAGTTTAACTTGAAGAGATTTCTAACTTGACTTAGATCTCGTGACAGGAATTTTTAGAGACTTCTGGTTAACTCAATGAGATTTTTAACTTGACTTACATCTGTTGACAAGGATTCTCAGAGGTTTTTAGTTTAACTTGAAGAGATTTCTAACTTGACTCAGAACTTATGACAAAAATTCTCTGAGATTTCTAGCTTAACTCAATGAGATTTTTAACTTGAGTTATATCTGGTGACAGGAATTATCAGTCTTTTAGCCTAACTCAATGAGGTTTCTAACTTGAGTTAGATCTCGTGACAGGATTTTTCCCCGAGACATCTAGCTTTCAATATCAAGACCTAAATCAGAGAAAAGTTACTTTCATAGATTTTCAGCTGAATTTCTCGAGCTTTTCAACATAACTTAGATCTCGTGACAGGAATTTTCAGAGACTTCTAGTTTAACTCAATGAGATTTCTAACTTGACTTACATCTGGAGACAAGGATTCTCAAAGGTTCTTAGTTTAACTTGAAGAGATTTCTAACTTGACTTAGATCTCGTGACAAGAAATTTCAGAGACTTCTGGTTAACTCAATGAGATTTTTAACTTGACTTACATCTGTTGACAAGGGTTCTCAGAGGTTTTTAGTTTAACTTGAAGAGATTTCTAACTTGACTCAGAACTTATGACAGAAATTCTCTGAGATTTCTAGCTTAACTCAATGAGATTTTTAACTTGAGTTATATCTGGTGACAGGAATTATCAGAGTCTTTTAGCCTAACTCAATGAGGTTTCTAACTTGAGTTAGATCTCGTGACAGGATTTTTCCCGAGACATCTAGCTTTCAATATCAAGACCTAAATCAGAGAAAAGTTACTTTCATAGATTTTCAGCTGAATTTCTCGAGCTTTTCAACATAACTTAGATCTCGTGACAGGAATTTTCAGAGACTTCTAGTTTAACTCAATGAGATTTCTAACTTGACTTACATCTGGAGACAAGGATTCTCAAAGGTTCTTAGTTTAACTTGAAGAGATTTCTAACTTGACTTAGATCTCCTGACAAGAAATTTCAGAGACTTCTGGTTAACTCAATGAGATTTTTAACTTGACTTACATCTGTTGACAAGGGTTCTCAGAGGTTTTTAGTTTAACTTGAAGAGATTTCTAACTTGACTCAGAACTTATGACAGAAATTCTCTGAGATTTCTAGCTTAACTCAATGAGGTTTCTAACTTGAGTTAGATCTCGTGACAGGATTTTTCCCGAGACATCTAGCTTTCAATATCAAGACCTAAATCAGAGAAAAGTTACTTTCATAGATTTTCAGCTTAATTTCTCGAGCTTTTCAACATAACTTAGATCTCGTGACAGGAATTTTCAGAGACTTCTAGTTTAACTCAATGAGTTTTCTAACTTGACTTACATCTGGAGACAAGGATTCTCAAAGGTTTTTAGTTTAACTTGAAGAGATTTCTAACTTGACTTAGATCTCGTGACAGGAAGTTTCAGAGACTTCTGGTTAACTCAATGAGGTTTTTAACTTGACTTATATCTGTTGACAAGGTTTCTCAGAGGTTTTTAGTTTAACTTGAAGAGATTTCTAACTTGACTCAGAACTTATGACAGAAATTCTCTGAGATTTCTAGCTTAACTCAATGAGATTTTTAACTTGAGTTATATCTGGTGACAGGAATTATCAGTCTTTTAGCCTAACTCAATGAGGTTTCTAACTTGAGTTAGATCTCGTGACAGGATTTATTCCCGAGACATCTAGCTTTCAATATCAAGACCTAAATCAGAGAAAAGTTACTTTTTCATAGATTTTCAGCTGAATTTCTCGAGCTTTTCAACATAACTTAGATCTCGTGACAGGAATTTTCAGAGACTTCTAGTTTAACTCAATGAGATTTCTAACTTGACTTAGATCTCGTGACAAGAAATTTCAGAGACTTCTGGTTAACTCAATGAGATTTTTAACTTGACTTACATCTGTTGACAAGGATTTTCAGAGGTTTTTAGTTTAATTTGAAGAGATTTCTAACTTGACTCAGAATTTATGACAGAAATTCTCTGAGGTTTCTAGCTTAACTCAATGAGATTTTTAACTTGAGTTATATCTGGTGACAGGAATTATCAGAGTCTTTTAGCCTAACTCAATGAGGTTTCTAACTTGAGTTAGATCTCGTGACAGGATTTTTCCCGAGACATCTAGCTTTCAATATCAAGACCTAAATCAGAGAAAAGTTACTTTCATAGATTTTCAGCTTAATTTCTCGAGCTTTTCAACATAACTTAGATCTCGTGACAGGAATTTTCAGAGACTTCTAGTTTAACTCAATGAGATTTCTAACTTGACTTACATCTGGAGACAAGGATTCTCAAAGGTTTTTAGTTTAACTTGAAGAGATTTCTAACTTGACTTAGATCTCGTGACAGGAATTTTCAGAGACTTCTGGTTAACTCAATGAGATTTTTAACTTGACTTACATCTGTTGACAAGGATTCTCAGAGGTTTTTAGTTTAACTTGAAGAGATTTCTAACTTGACTCAGAACTTATGACAGAAATTCTCAGAGATTTCTAGCTTAACTCAAAGAGATTTTTAACTTGAGTTATATCTGGTGACAGGCATTATCAGAGTCTTTTAGCCTAACTCAATGAGGTTTCTAACTTGAGTTAGATCTCGTGACAGGATTTTTCCCGAGACATCCAGCTTTCAATATCAAGACCTAAATCAGAGAAAAGTTACTTTCATAGATTTTCAGCTTAGTTTCTCGAGCTTTTCAACATAACTTAGATCTCGTGACAGGAATTTTCAGAGACTTCTAGTTTAACTCAATGAGTTTTCTAACTTGACTTACATCTGGAGACAAGGATTCTCAAAGGTTTTTAGTTTAACTTGAAGAGATTTCTAACTTGACTTAGATCTCGTGACAGGAATTTTCAGAGACTTCTGGTTAACTCAATGAGATTTTTAACTTGACTTACATCTGTTGACAAGGATTCTCAGAGGTTTTTAGTTTAACTTGAAGAGATTTCTAACTTGACTCAGAACTTATGACAGAAATTCTCTGAGATTTCTAGCTTAACTCAATGACATTTTTAACTTGAGTTATATCTGGTGACAGGAATTATCAGTCTTTTAGCGTAACTCAATGAGGTTTCTAACTTGAAAAAGATCTCTTGACAGGGTTTTTTCCCGAGACATCTAGCTTTCAATATCAAGACCTAAATCAGAGAAAAGTTACTTTCATAGATTTTCAGCTGAATTTCTCGAGCTTTTCAACATAACTTAGATCTCGTGACAGGAATTTTCAGAGACTTCTAGTTTAACTCAATGAGATTTCTAACTTGACTTACATCTGGAAACAAGGATTCTCAAAGGTTCTTAGTTTAACTTGAAAAGATTTTTAACTTGACTTACATCTGTTGACAAGGATTCTCAGAGGTTTTTAGTTTAACTTGAAGAGATTTCTAACTTGACTCAGAACTTATGACAGAAATTCTCTGAGATTTCTAGCTTAACTCAATGACATTTTTAACTTGAGTTATATCTGGTGACAGGAATTATCAGTCTTTTAGCGTAACTCAATGAGGTTTCTAACTTGAAAAAGATCTCTTGACAGGGTTTTTTCCCGAGACATCTAGCTTTCAATATCAAGACCTAAATCAGAGAAAAGTTACTTTCATAGATTTTCAGCTGAATTTCTCGAGCTTTTCAACATAACTTAGATCTCGTGACAGGAATTTTCAGAGACTTCTAGTTTAACTCAATGAGATTTCTAACTTGACTTACATCTGGAAACAAGGATTCTCAAAGGTTCTTAGTTTAACTTGAAAAGATTTTTAACTTGACTTACATCTGTTGACAAGGATTCTCAGAGGTTTTTAGTTTAACTTGAAGAGATTTCTAACTTGACTCAGAACTTATGACAGAAATTCTCTGAGATTTATAGCTTAACTCAATGACATTTTTAACTTGAGTTATATCTGGTGACAGGAATTATCAGAGTCTTTTAGCCTAACTCAATGAGATTTCTAAGTTGAGTTAGATCTCGTGACAGGATTTTTTCCCGAGACATCTAGCTTTCAATATCAACACCTAAATTAGAGAAACGTTACTTTCATAGATTTTCAGCTTAATTTCTCGAGCTTTTCAACCTAACTTAGATCTCGTTACAGGAATTTTCAGAGACTTCTAGTTTTACTCAATGAGATTTCTAACTTGACTTACAACTGGAGACAAGGGTTCTCAAAGGTTTTTAGTTTAACTTGAAGAGATTTCTAACTTGACTTAGATCTGGTCACAGGAATTCTCAGAGATTTCTAGTTTAACTCAATGAGATTTCTAACTTGACTTACATCTGTTGACAAGGATTCTCAGAGGTTTTTAGTTTAACTTGAAGAGGTTTCTAACTTGACTCAGAACTTGTGACAGAAATTCTCAGAGATTTCTAGCTTAACTCAATGAGATTTCTAAATTGATTTAAATCTGGTGACAAAATTATCAGAGTCTTTTAGCCTAACTCAATGAGGTTTCTAACTTGAGTTAGATCTCATGCCAGGTTTTTTTTCCGAGACATCTAGCTTACAATATCAAGACCTATATCAGAGAAAAGTTACTTTCAAAGATTTTTAGCTTAATTTTTCGAGCTTTTCAACATAACTTAGATCTCGTGACAGGATTTTTTAGAGACTTCTAGTTTAACTCAATGAGATTTCTAACTTGACTTACATCTGTAGACAAGGATTCTCAAAGGTTTTTAGTTTAACGTGAAGAGGTTTCTAACTTGACTTAGATCTGGTCACAGGAATTTTCAGAGATTTCTAGCTTAACACAATGAGGTTTCTTGCTTGACTTAGATCTCGTGAGAGGACTTTTCAGAGATTTCTAGGTTAACTAAATGGGATTTCTTACGCGACTTACATCTGGTGACAGAAATTATCAGTCTTAGATCTCGTGACAGGAAATCTCAGAGACTTCTAGTTTAACTCAATGAGATTTCTAACTTGACTTAGATCTCGCGACAGGAACTCTCAGAGACTTCTAGTTTAACTCAATGACGTTTCTAACTTAACTTAGATCACGTGACAGGAATTCTCAGAGACTTCTAGCATAACTCAATGAGATTTCTAACTTGACTTAGATCTCGCGACAGGAACTCTCAGAGACTTCTAGTTTAACTCAATGACGTTTCTAACTTAACTTAGATCACGTGACAGGAATTCTCAGAGACTTCTAGCATAACTCAATGAGATTTCTAACTTGACTTAGATCTCCTGACAAGAATATTGAGAGATTTTTTAAGCTAAACTCAATGAGATTTTTTGCATGACTTTCATCTGGTGACAGAAATTATCAGAGTCTTCTAGCTTAACTTATCAAGATTTCCAACTTGACTTCGACCCGGTGACAGGAATGTTGAGAGATTGCTAGCCTACTTCATCGAGACTTCTAATTTGATTCAGATCTCAGGACAGGAGAGTTTAGAGATTTCTAGCTTAACTCAATGACATTTCTAACTTGACTTACATCTAGTGACAGTGATTCTCTGAGGTTTTTCGTTTAACTCAATGAGATTTCTAACTTGACATTTATCTATTGACAGAATTCTTCAGAGTCTTCTAGCTTCTAACTTATTGAGATTTGTAACTTGATTCAGATCTCCTGGCCGGAATTTTGTAAGATTTCTAGCTTCAATCAATGACTTTTCTAACACGAGTTAGATCTCATGACAGGATTTTCCCCCGAGATTTCTAGCTTACATTATAAAAACTTATATCAAGGAAAAATGAGTTTTTAACTTAATTTAACTTCTCGAGCTTTCCAAAATAACTTAGGTCTCGTGACAGTTATTCTCATAGACTTCTAGCTTAACTCAATGAAATTTCTAACTTGACTTACATCTGGTGACATGGATTATCAGAGGTTTTTAGTCTAACTTAAAGAGATTTCTAACTTGACTTGGATCTTGTGACAGAATTTCTCAGAGAAATCTAGGTTTACTCAATGAGATTTCTAACTTGACTAAGATTACGTGACGGGAATTTTCAGAGAATCTCAGGTTAACTAAACGAGATTTCTTACGTGACTTACATCTGGTGACAGAAATTATCAGAGTCTTCTAGCTTAACTTATCGAGATTTCCAACTTGACTTATATTTGGTGACAGAAAATATCAGAACCTTCCTTCTTAAATCAATGAGATTTCTAACTTGAGTTAGATCTTGTGACAGGACTTTTTCCCGAGACATCTAGCTTACAATATCAAGACCTATATCAGGGAACAGGACCTTTCACAGTTTTTTAGCTGAATTTCTCGAGCTTTCCAACATAACTTAGATCTCGTGACAGGAATTCTCAGAGACTTCTAGTTTAACTCAATGAGATTTTTAACTTGACTTACATCTGGTGACCAGGATTCTCAGAGGTTTTTAGCTTAACTTAAAGAGATTTCTAACTTGACTTGGATTTTGTGACAGAATATCTCAGAGAACTCTAGCTTTACTCAAGGAGGTTTCTAACTTGAGTTAGATCTTGTGACAGGATTTTTTCCCGAGACATCTGGCTTACAAAATCAAGACTTATATCAGGGAACAGTTACTTTCATAGATTTTTAGCTTAATTTTTCGAGCTTTTCAACGTAACTTAGATCTCGTGACAGAAATTTTCAGAGGCTTCTAGTTTATTTCAATGAGACTTCTAACTTGACTTACATCAGCTGACGTGGTTTATCAGAGGTTTTTAGTTTAACATAAAGATAACTCTAACGTGACTTGGAACTTTGACAAAAATTCTCGGAGAATTCCAGCTTTACTCAATGAGATTTCTAACTTGACATTTATCTGGTGACGGAAGTTATCAGAGTCTTTCAGCTAAAATCATCGAGATCTCTAACTTGAATTAGATCTGGTGAAAGGTTTTTTTTTCGAGATTTCTAGCAATCATTATTAAGATTTATATCAGGTAACAGGAACTTTTAGAGAACTTTAGCCTAATTTTTCGTGCTTTCCAACATACGTTAGATCTCGAGACAGAAATTCTCTGAGACTTCTAGTTTAACTCAATGAGTTTTCTAAGTTGACTTACATCTGATGACAAGGATTCTCAAAGGTTTTTGATTGACTTGAAGAGATTTCTATCTTGACTCAGATGTTGTGACAGGAATTATCTGAGACTTCTGGCTTAACTGAATGTGATTTCTAACTAACCTTACATCTGGTGACAGAAAATTCAGAGTCTTCTAGCTTAAATTATGGATATTTCTAACTTGATTTGGATCTTGTGAGAGAAATTCTCAGAGTCTTCTAGCTTAACTCAATGAGTTTTCTAACTTGAATTAGATCTCGTGACAGGATTTTAACAGAGATATCTAGCTTAAAATATCAGGACTTATAACGGGAAACTTTCGTAGATATTTAGCTTAATTTCTCGAGTTTTCCAACATAACTTAGATCTCGTGACAGGAATTCTCAGAGACTTCTAGTTTAACTCAATTAGATTTTTAACTTGATTTACATCTGGTAACAAGAATTCTCAGAGGTTTTGAGCTGAACTTAAAGAGATTTTTAACTTTACTTGGATCTTGTGACAGAAATTCTCAGAGAACTCTAGCTTTACAAAATGAGGTTTCTAACTTGAGTTAGATCTCTTGACAGGATTTTTTGCCGAGACATCTGGCTTACAAAATCAGGACCTATATTAGGGAACAGGAACTTTCAGAGAGTTTTAGTTTAATTTCTCGAGCTTTTCAACATAACTTAGATCTCGTGACAGGAATTTTCAGAAACTTCTAGTTTAATTCAATGAGATTTCTAAGTTGACTTACATCTGATGACAAGGATTCTCAAAGGTTTTTAGTTTAACTTGAAGAGATTTTTATCTTGACTCAGATCCTGTGACAGGAATTCTCTGAGACTTCTGGCTTAACTCAATGAGATTTCTAACTTACCCTACATCTGGTGACAGAAAATCTCAGAGTCTTCAAGCTTAAATTATGGAGATTTCTAAATTGACTTGGATCTTGTGACAGAAATTCTCAGAGAATTCTAGCTTTACTCAATGAGATTTCTAACTTGACTTATATTTGGTGACAGAAATTATCAGTTCTTCTAGCTTAGCTTACCGATATTTCTAACTTGACTTAGACCTGGTGACAGAAATTATCAGAGTCTTCTAGCTTACATCAATGAGGTTTCTAATTTGAGTTAGATCTCGCGACAGGACTTTTTCTCGAGATTTTCAGCATACACTATCAAGTTTTATATCAGCGAACAGGAACTTTCAGAGAGTTTTAGCTTAATTTCTCGAGCTTCCCAACAAAACTTAGACCTCGTGACAGAAATTCTCAGAGACTTCTAGGTTAACTCATTGAGATTTCTAATTTGAATCAGATCTTGTGACAGAAATTCTGAGAGTGTTGTAGCTTAATTCAATGAGGTTTCTAACTTGAATTAGATCTCGTGACAGGATTTTAACCGAGAGATCTAGCTTACAATATCAGGACTTATAACGGGAAACTTTCGTAGATTTTTAGCTTAATTTTTCGAGCTTTTCTTTATAACTTTGATCTCGCAACAGGAATTCTCAGAGACTTCTAGTTTAATTCAATGAGATTTCTAAGTTGACTTACATCTGATGACAAGGATTCTCAAAGGTTTTTTGTTTAACTTGAAGAGATTTCTATCTTGACTCAGATCTTGTGACAGGAATTCTCTGAGACTTCTGGTTTAACTCAATGAGGTTTCTAACTTACCCTACATCTGGTGACAGAAAATCTCAGAGTCTTCTAGCTTAAATTATGGAAATTTCTAACTTAATTTGGATCTTGTGACAGAAATTCTCAGAGATTTCTAGCTTAGCTTACCGAGATTTCTAACTTGACTTAGACCTGGTGACAGAAATTATCAGAGTCTTCTAGCTTAAATCAATGAGGCTTCTAACTTGAGTTAGATCTCGTGACAGGATTTTTTTCCCGAGATTTTCAGCATACACTATCAAGACTTATATCAGGAAACAGGAACTTTCAGAGAGCTTTAGCTTAATTTCTCGAGCTTCCCAACAAAACTTTGACCTCGTGACAGAAATTCTCAGAGACTTCTAGGTTAACTCATTGAGATTTCTAACATGACTCAGATCTTGGGACAGAAATTCTCAGAGTCTTCTAGCTTAACTCAATGAGGTTTCTAACTTGAGTTAGATCTCATGACAGGATTTTACACGAGAGATCTAGCTTACAATATCAAGACTTATAACGGGAAATTTTCAAAGTTTTTTAGCTTAATTTCTCGAGCTTTCCATTATAAATTAGATCTCGTAACAGGAATTCTCAGAGATTTCTAGTTTAATTCAATGAGATTTCTCACTTGATTTACATCTGGTGAAGGGGTTTCTCAGAGGTTTTTAGTTTAACTCAATGAGATTTCTAACTTGACTTATATCTGTTGACAGAAATTTTCAGAGTCTTCTAGCTTAACCTATCGAGAATTCTGACTTGAATTAGATTTCGTGACAGGATTTTACCCGAGAGATCCAGCTTACAATATCAAGACTTATAACGGGAAACTTTCGTAGTTTTTTGGCTTAATTTCTCGAGCTTTCCATTATAACTCAGATCTCGTAACAGGAATTCTCAGAGAATTTTAGTTTAATTCAATGAGATTTCTAACTTGACTTACATCTGGTGACAGAATTTTTCAGAGTCTTCTAGCTTAACTTATCGAGATTTCTAACTTGACTTAGATCTCGTGAGCGGAATTTTCAAAGATTTCTAGCTTAAATCAATGAGTTTTCTTCCGAGTTGGATCTCGTGACAGTATGTTTTCCCGAGAATTTCAGAACACACTATCAAGACTTATATCAGGGAACAGGAACTTTCAGAGAGTTTTAGCTTAATTTCTCGATCTTCCCAGCAAAACTTAGACCTCATGACAGAAATTCTCAGAGACTTCTAGCTTAACTCAGTGAGATTTCTAACTTGACTCAGATCTTGTGACAGAAATTCTCAGATATTTCTAGCTTAACTCAATGATATTTCTGACTTGAATTAGATTTCGTGACAGGGTTTTACCCGAGAGATCCAGCTTACAATATCAAGACTTATAAGGGGAAACTTTCGTAGTTTTTTAGCTTAATTTCTCGAGCTTTCCTTTATAACTTAGATCTCGTAACAGGAATTCTCAGAGAATTCTAGTTTAATTCAATGAGATTTCTAACTTGACTTACATCTGGTGACAGAATTTTTCAGAGTTTTCTAGCTTAACTTATCGAGGCTTCTAACTTGACTTAGATCTCGTGAGCGGAATTTTCAAAGATTTCTAGCTTAAATCAATGAGTTTTCTAACCCGAGTTAGATCTCGTGACAGTATTTTTTCCCGAGAATTTCAGAACACACTATCAAGACTTATATCAGGGAACAGGAACTTTTAGAGAGTTTTAGCTTAATTTCTCGATCTTCCCAGCAAAACTTAGACCTCATGACAGAAATTCTCAGAGACTTCTAGCTTAACTCAGTGAGATTTCTAACTTGACTCAGATCTTGTGACAGAAATTATCAGATATTTCTAGCTTAACTCAATGATATTTCTGACTTGAATTAGATTTCGTGACAGGGTTTTACCCGAGAGATCCAGCTTACAATATCAAGACTTATAAGGGGAAACTTTCGTAGTTTTTTAGCTTAATTTCTCGAGCTTTCCTTTATAACTTAGATCTTGTAACAGGAATTCTCAGAGAATTCTAGTTTAATTCAATGAGATTTCTAACTTGACTTACATCTGGTGACAGAATTTTTCAGAGTTTTCTAGCTTAACTTATCGAGGTTTCTAACTTGACTTAGATCTCGTGAGCGGAATTTTCAAAGATTTCTAGCTTAAATCAATGAGTTTTCTAACCCGAGTTAGATCTCGTGACAGTATTCTTTCCCGAGAATTTCAGCATACACTATCAAGACTTATATCAGGGAACAGGAACTTTCAGAGAGTTATAGCTTAATTTCTCGATCTTCCCAACAAAACTTAGACCTCGTGACAGAAATTCTCAGAGACTTCTAGCTTAACTCAGTGAGATTTCTAACTTGACTCAGATCTTGTGACAGAAATTCTCAGAGATTTCTAGCTTAACTCAATGATATTTCTGACTTGAATTAGATTTCGTGACAGGATTTTACCCGAGAGAGCCAGCTTAAAATATCAAGACTTATAACGCGAAACTTTCGTAGATTTTTAGCTTAATTTCTCGAGCTTTCCTTTATAACTTAGATCTCGTAACAGGAATTCTCAGAGAATTCTAGTTGAATTCAATGAGATTTCTAACTTGACTTACATCTGGTGACAGAATTTTTCAGAGTTTTCTAGCTTAACTTATCGAGATTTCCAACTTGACTTAGATCTCGTGAGCGGAATTTTCAAAGATTTCTAGCTTAAATCAATGAGTTTTCTACCCCGAGATAGATCTCGTGACAGTATTTTTTCCCGAGAATTTCAGCATACACTATCAAGACTTATATCAGGGAACAGGATCTTTCAGAGAGTTCTAGTTTAATTTCACGATCTTCCCAACAAAACTTAGACCTCGTGACAGAAATTCTCAGAGACTTCTAGCTTAACTCAGTGAGATTTCTAACTTGACTCAGATCTTGTGACAGAAATTCTCAGAGATTTCTAGCTTAACTCAATGATATTTCTAATTTGAATTAGATCTCGTGACAGGATTTTACCCGAGAGATCTAGCTTACAATATCAAGACTTATAACGGGAAAATTTCGTAGTTTTTTAGCTGAATTTCTCGAGCTTTCCATTATAACTTAGATCTGGTAACAGGAATTCTCAGAGGTTTTTAGTTTAACTCAATGAGATTTCTAACTTGACATATAGCTTTTGACAGAAATTTTCAGAGTCTTCTAGCTTAACTTATCGAGATTTCTAACTTGACTTAGATATCGTGAGCGGAACTTTCAAAGATTTATAGCTCAAATCAATGAGTTTTATAACCCCAGTTTGATCTCGTGACAGGATTCTTTCCCGAGAATTTCAGCATACACTATCAAGACTTATACCAGTGAACAGGAACTTTCAGAGAGTTTTAGCTTAATTTCTCGAGCTTTTCATTATAACTTAGATCTCGTAACAGGAATTCTCAGAGAATTCTAGTTTAATTGAATGAGATTTCTAACATGACTTACATCTGGTGACAAGGATTCTCAGAGGTTTTTAGTTTAACTCAATGAGATTTCTAACTTGACTTATATCTGTTGACAGAATTTTTCAGAGTCTTCTAGCTTAACTTACCGAGATTTCTACTTTGACTTAGATCTCGTCAGCGGAATGTTCAACGATTTCTTGCTTAAATCAATGAGTTTTCTAACCCGAGTTAGATCTCGTGACAGTATTCTTTCCCGAGAATTTCAGCAAACATTGTCAAGACTTATATCAGGGAACAGGAACTTTCAGAGAGTTTTAGCTTAATTTCTCGATCTTCCCAACAAAACTTAGACCTCGTGACAGAAATTCTCAGAGACTTCTAGCTTAACTCAATGATATTTCTAACTTGAATTATTTCTGGTGACAGAAATTATCAGAGTCTTCTAGCTTATCTCAATGAGGTTTCTAACTTGAGTTAGATCTCGTGACAGGGTTTTTTCCCCAAGACATCTAGCTTACAATTTCAAGACTTATATCAGGGAATAGTAATTTTTATAGATTTTAAGATTAATTTCTCGAGCTTTTCAAGATAACTTAGATCTTGTGACAGGAATTCTCACAATCTTCTAGCCTAACTTATCGAGATTTCTACTTTGAATTAGATCTGATGATAGGTTTTCCCTAGATTTAGAGATTTTTAGCTTAATTTCCCGAGCTATCCAACATAAGTTAGATCTCGTGGCAATAATTCTCAGAATCTTCTAGCCTAACTTATCGAGATTTCTAACTTGACTTAGATCTCGTGACAGGAATTTTCAGAGATTTCTAGCTTAACTCAATGAGATCTCTTACGTGACTTACATCTGATGACTGAAATTATCAGAGTGCTTACCGAGATTTTTAAATTGACTTCGATCTCGTGGCAGGATTTTCCCCGAGATTTCTAGATTAACTTATTAAGCTTTCTAAAATGACCTAGATCTCATGACAGGAATTTTAAAAGATTGTTAGCCTAACTCATCGAGACTTCTACGCTGACTTAGACTTGTGACAGAAATTCTCAGAGGTTTTTAGCTTAACTCAATGAGATTTCTAACTTGAATTATATCTGGTGACAGGATTTTATCCGAGAGATCCAGCTTACAATATCAAGACTTATAACGCGAAACTTTCGTAGTTTTTTAGCTTAATTTCTCGAGCTTTCCTTTATAACTTAGATCTCGTAACGGGAATTCTCAGAGAATTCTAGTTTAATTCAATGAGATTTCTAACTTGACTTACATCTGGTGACAGAATTTTTCAGAGTTTTCTAGCTTAACTTATCGAGATTTCCAACTTGACTTAGATCTCGTGAGCGGAATTTTCAAAGATTTCTAGCTTAAATCAATGAGTTTTCTACCCCGAGTTAGATCTCGTGACAGTATTCTTTCCCGAGAATTTCAACATACACTATCAAGACTTATATCAGGGAACAGGAACTTTCAGAGAGTTCTAGTTTAATTTCTCGATCTTCCCAACAAAACTTAGACCTCGTGACAGAAATTCTCAGAGACTTCTAGCTTAACTCAGTGAGATTTCTAACTTGACTCAGATCTTGTGACAGAAATTCTCAGAGATTTCTAGCTTAACTCAATGATATTTCTAACTTGAATTAGATCTCGTGACAGGATTTTACCCGAGAGATCTAGCTTACAATATCAAGACTTATAACGGGAAACTTTCGTAGTTTTTTAGCTTAATTTCTCGAGCTTTCCATTATAACTTAGATCTCGTAACAGGAATTCTCAGAGAATTCTAGTTTAATTCAATGAGATTTGTAACTTGACTTACATCTGGTGACAAGCATTCTCAGAGGTTTTTAGTTTAACTCAATGAGATTTCTAACTTGACATATAGCTTTTGACAGAAATTTTCAGAGTCTTCTAGCGAAACTTATCGAGATTTCTAACTTGACTTAGATCTCGTGAGCGGAACTTTCAAAGATTTATACTTCAAATCAATGAGTTTTATAACCCCAGTTTGATCTCGTGACAGGATTCTTTCCCGAGAATTTCAGCATACACTATCAAGACTTATATCAGGGAACAGGAACTTTCAGAGAGTTTTAGCTTAATTTCTCGAGCTTTTCATTATAACTTAGATCTCGTAACAGGAATTCTCAGAGAATTCTAGTTTAATTGAATGAGATTTCTAACATGACTTACATCTGGTGACAAGGATTCTCAGAGGTTTTTAGTTTAACTCAATGAGATTTCTAACTTGACTTATATCTGTTGGCAGAATTTTTCAGAGTCTTCTAGCTTAACTTATCGAGATTTCTACTTTGACTTAGATCTCGTGAGCGGAATGTTCAACGATTTCATGCTTAAATCAATGAGTTTTCTAACCCGAGTTAGATCTCGTGACAGTATTCTTTCCCGAGAATTTCAGCAAACACTATCAAGACTTATATCAGGGAACAGGAACTTTCAGAGAGTTTTAGCTTAATTTCTCGATCTTCCCAACAAAACTTAGACCTCGTGACAGAAATTCTCAGAGACTTCTAGCTTAACTCAATGATATTTCTAACTTGAATTATTTCTGGTGACAGAAATTAACAGAGTCTTCTAGCTTAACTCAATGAGGTTTCTAACTTGAGTTAGATCTCGTGACAGGATTTTTCCCCAAGACATCTAGCTTACAATTTCAAGACTTATATCAGGGAATAGTAATTTTCATAGATTTTAAGATTAATTTCTCGAGCTTTTCAAGACAACTTAGATCTTGTGACAGGAATTCTCAGAATCTTCTAGCCTAACTTATCGAGACTTCTACTTTGAATTAGATCTGATGATAGGTTTTCCCTAGATTTAGAGATTTTTAGCTTAATTTCCCGAGCTATCCAACATAACTTAGGTCTCGTGGCAATAATTCTCAGAATCTTCTAGCTTAACTTATCGAGATTTCTAACTTGACTTAGATCTCGTGACAGGAATTTTCAGAGATTTCTAGCTTAACTCAATGAGATCTCTTACGTGACTTACATCTGATGACTGAAATTATCAGAGTGTTTACCGAGATTTTTAAATTGACTTCAATCTCGTGGCAGGATTTTCCCCGAGATTTCTAGATTAACTTATTAAGCTTTCTAACATGACCTAGATCTCATGACAGGAATTTTAAAAGATTGTTAGCCTAACTCATCGAGACTTCTACGCTGACTTAGACTTGTGACAGAAATTCTCAGAGGTTTTTAGCTTAACTCAATGAGATTTCTAACTTGAATTATATCTGGTGACAGAAATTATCAGAGTCTTCTATCTTAACTCAATGTGGTTTCTAACTTGAGTTAGATCTCGTGACAGGATTTTTTTCCCGAGACATCTAGCTTACAATTCCAAGACCAACTATACAGGGAACAGTAACTTTCATTGAATTTAAAGTTAATTTCTCGAGCTTTTCAAGATAACTTAGATCTTGTTGCATGAATTCTCAGAATTTTCTAGCCTAACTTATCGAGATTTCTACTTGAATTAGATCTGATGATAGGTTTTTCCCGAGCTTTAGAGATTTTTAGCTTAACTTCTCCAGCTAGCCAACAAAACTTAGATCTCGTGGCAATAATTCTCAGAATCTTCTAGCTTAAATCAATGATATTTCTAACTTGAATTATTTCTGGTGACAGAAATTATCAAAGTCTTCTAGCTTAACTCAATGAGGTTTCTAACTTGAGTTAGATCTCGTGACAGGGTTTTTTCCCGAGACATCTAGCTTACAATTCCAAGACTTATATCAGGAAACAGTAATTTCATAGATTTTAAGATTAATTTCTCGAGCATTTCAATATAACTTAGATCTTGTGACAGGAATTCTCAGAATCTTCTAGCCTAACTTATCGAGATTTCCACTTGAATTAGATCTGATGATAGGTTTTTCCCGAGATTTAGAGATTTTTAGCTTAATTTCTCGAGCTATCCAACATAACTTAGATCTCGTGGCAATAATTCTCAGAATCTTCTAGCTTAACTTATCGAGATTCCTAACTTGACTTAGATCTCGTGACATGAATTTCCAGAGATTTCTAGCTTAACTCAATGAGATCTTTTACGTGACTTACATCTGATGACAGAAATTATCAGAGTGCTTACCGAGATTTTTAAATTGTATTCGATCTCGTGACAGGATTTTCCACGAGATTTCTAACATAACTTATTAAGCTTTCTAACATGACATAGATCTCATGACAGGAAATTTAAAAGATTGTTAGCCTAACTCATCGAGACTTCCACGCTGACTTAGACTTGTGACAGAAATTCTCAGAGGTTTCTAGCTTAACTCAATGAGGTTTTTAACTTGAGTTAGATCTCGTGACAGGATTTTTTCTCGAGAGATCTATATAACAAAATCAAGACTTATATCGGGAAAATTTTGTAGATTTTAAGCTTTATTTCTCGAGCTTTCCATTATAACTTAGATCTCGTAACAGGAATTCTCAGAGACTTCTAATTTAATTCAATGAGATTTCTAAGTTGACTTACATCTGGTGACCAGGATTCTCAGAGGTTTTTGGATTAACTTGAAGAGATTTCTAACTTGACTCAGATTTGTGACAGGAATTTCCAGAGTCTTCTAGCTTAGCTTACCGAGATTTCTAACTTGACTTGGATCTCGTGACAAGAATTTCAGAGATTGCTAGCCTACTTCAGGGAGTCTTCTAACTTGATTTAGATCTCTTGATAGGTTTTTCTCGAGATTTCTGGCTTTCACTATCAAGATTTATATTAGGGAACAGGAACTTTCAGAGATTTTTAGCTTAATTTTTTTGATTTCCAACATAACTTATCACAGATCTCATGACAGAAAATTTAAGAGATTGTTAGCCTAACTCATCGAGACTTCCACGCTGACTTAGACTTGTGACAGAAATTCTCAGAGGTTTCTAGCTTAACTCAATGAGGTTTTTAACTTGAGTTAGATCTCGTGACAGGATTTTTTCTCGAGAGATCTAGATAACAAAATCAAGACTTAAATCGGGAAAATTTTGTAGATTTTAAGCTTTATTTCTCGAGCTTTCCATTATAACTTAGATCTCGTAACAGGAATTCTCAGAGACTTCTAATTTAATTCAATGAGATTTCTAAGTTGACTTACATCTGGTGACCAGGATTCTCAGAGGTTTTTGGATTAACTTGAAGAGATTTGTAACTTGACTCAGATTTGTGACAGGAATTTCCAGAGTCTTCTAGCTTAGCTTACCGAGATTTCTAACTTGACTTGGATCTCGTGACAAGTATTTCAGAGATTGCTAGCCTACTTCAGGGAGTCTTCTAACTTGATTTAGATCTCTTGATAGGTTTTTCTCGAGATTTCTGGCTTTCACTATCAAGATTTATATTAGGGAACAGGAACTTTTAGAGATTTTTAGCTTAACTTCTTTTGATTTCCAACATAACTTATCACAGATCTCATGACAGAAATTTTAAGAGATCGTTAGCCTAACTCATCGAGACTTCCACACTGACTTAGACTTGTGACAGAAACTCTCAGAGGTTTCTAGCTTAACTCAATGAGGTTTTTAACTTGAGTTAGATCTCGTGACAGGATTTTTTCTCGAGAGATCTAGATAACAATATCAAAACTTATATCGGGAAAATTTTGTAGATTTTAAGCTTAATTTCTCGAGCTTTCCATTATAACTTAGATCTCGTAACAGGAATTCTCAGAGACTTCTAATTTAATTCAATGAGATTTCTAAGTTGACTTACATCTGGTGACCAGGATTCTCAGAGGTTTTTGGATTAACTTGAAGAGATTTCTAACTTGACTCAGATTTGTGACAGGAATTCACAGAGATTTCTAGCTTATCTTATCGAGATTTCTAAATTATCTTAGATCTCGTGACAAGAATTTTCAGAGATTGCTAGCCTACTTCATGGAGACTTTTAACATGATTTAGATCTCTTGATAGGTTTTTCCCGAGATTTCTATCTTCCACTATTAAGATTCATATCAGGGAACAGGAACTTTTAGAGATTTTTAGCTTAATTTCTCTAGATTTCCAACATAACTTATCATAGATTTCATGACAGGAACTTTAAGAGATTGTTAGCCTAACTCATCGAGACTTCTCACTTGACTTAGGTTTTCTGACGGAATTTCTCAGAGATTTCTAGCTTGAATCAATGAGGTTTCTAACTTGAGTTAAATCTCGTGACAGGAATTTCTCTCGAGATTTCTCGCTTAACTTATCAAGATTTCTAATATGACGTAGATCTCGTGACAAGAACTTTCACAGATTGCTAGCCTACTTCATGGAGACTTCTAACTTGACTTAGATCTCTTGATAGGTTTTTCCCGAGATTTCTAGCTTTCACTATTAAGATTTATATCAGGGAACAGGAACTTTTAGAGATTTTAGCTCAATTTCTCTAGATTTCCAACATAACTTAGATCTCGTGACAGGAATTCTCGGAGACTTCTAATTAACTCAACGCGATTTTTAACTCGATTTACATATGGTGACAAGGATTTTCAGAGGTTTTTAGCTTAACTTGAAGAGATTTTTATCTTGACTCAGATCCTGTGACAGGAATTCTCTGAGACTTCTGGCTTAACTCAATGAGATTTCTAACTTACCCTACATCTGGTGACAGATAATTTTGGCACCCGAGTTTTTTGGAGCTCGATTTAGCCAATTTTCCAGATTGTAAATGTTTTCCTAATCAAAAAGCAACATACTGTCAACCCAAACGTAGCGTTTAAAAATATTTTTTTTCAAAAAAAGGTTAATTATAGAGAAAATGTATTATTTCACAGCATCGTATACAATTTTACTACATAATCTCTTACAAATTTAGAGGTTTAGTATGTATTCCATCACATTCAACTTCCCGTTTAGGATAAAAAAAGCTCAATCCTTTTTTAGTTTGTTCATAAGTTGCGACTGCATGGTTAATCGTTTTAAATCCTCTATTCGTTGACTTCAAATTCACTGCCTCATCCAGTACTTGACGATACTTTGCCATTGGTCCATCTCCAGAGTCTTCTAATGCACGTTTGTTCAGACCTTTACTGCTAAACTTACACTTTTGACTTTTACTATCGTAACAGCAAAAGGTTTTACTACACAGGCATAACATTTATGTGCATCTGAACTTCTCCTTGAACAATCCTGGTTCTCTCTTGTCATATTTCTTATGTTTACAACAGCAAAAACGGAGAAAAAAAATTGTTTTTTTTTGCATCTGCTCTGAAGTCGTCTCGACAGTCCTTGCTTCGTCTTTCAATCCATTCTACTCGCTTACTGGGAAGGATACAATCATCTAAATCTTCTTCTGCCAAAGCCAAATAGAGGGAATCTGTATCCATTTCGAGTTGTTGACATGACAAAATTCATCGAAAAAGTTATAATACAGCTCCAACATTCTCAACTTGGCATACTGTAGTATAAAGAATTCTACTATAATTGGTTCACGATGCTCTATAGTAGATTTAACAAGTTCCACTTTATACAAATCTTTAGCTACGATATTAAGTCTCTTGAAGAATTGGTTATTGATAGCTTTGTGGGTTTTTTCGTCTCCAAGATATTTTGTCATTGTATGTTTTGATCTGTCCATTATTTGATAGCCGTAGGAACTGTTTCCTAAAAGTTTCATTGTTTCGGCTACTACGCCAGATAATGGATTTTCATCGCCGGCTCGCCTAGCATCAACAACAGACTGAACAAAACTGTTGAATACTTTATGCGGTGTGTATTGTACAAAACGATAATTTTTTGCACAATGTAGTCCTAGATCCAAGTAAAAATTAAAAAGTGGTGTGATCAGTGTTCCGTTGGTCAATTTGAAGCTCGATATCAACATTCTTTGCGGTTGTTTTAACAATTCGTTTTCTTCCGCATATGTCTTCATATATCCACCAATATCGTTTCTGGAAACATCAATATTTTTGAAAATAGGTGGGAAATTGGAAAATTTTGCTTTAAGCTCATCTGGAACACTCAGATCGCATTGCACATAGCCGAGCATTTTTTCGTTTCTAATGTTTTGCATTAAATTGGCAGAAAGAGGTCTTTTGAAGGGAAAGTGAGTTCTAACGTGATTTTTCACGTCTACATTGTTTTTACATTGATCCCACCAGCTACACTCCCACATTTCTTCTATAGAGTATCCTTTTTCTCCAGTGTATTCTTTTCGAAGATCATCCATTTCTCTTTTTTTGGTTCCGCGTTCGATATCATCATCAGTTAAGCTCGGTCTAGCCTCTTGACAAGGACAAAAATGGAAATAACAACCCATTGCTTCAAAGACAGTCTTACAATGGTTGCAATAACCATCAACACTAAAGCAATCAATTTTTTTCTGTTTTCCTGTAGTGTAGTAACTTTTAATTTTACATTCAGGTCTGGATGCTTGAAAGCATGAAATTACCATATTTTCAAATGTTCGAACTCGATTTTGCCTTGCCTTCAATTTTTGTGTTTCTTCATCGTAGTCCCATCTCGTATACAAACCTGTGGGCATATCCTGACACATAGAATATGGATAGAGTTGACTAGCATCAATCTCAAAGATTGATTTACACAAATTTTTTGATTTTCGAATAAAGGTTTCATTTGCTACTACTTTTCTTTGTGAAAACAATTGAGGGACCACTGGTCATATCTTCCCGTATTTTTTCAAGCAAGTCACTATCACTCGAAAAGAATAGGTAAAAATTATAGTCGGTTGATTTGTGTAGACAGATATTGGCTAGATTCGGTAGTGTGTTGCCGAGCTTTAACAAATCTATCCCTTTGTCATGATAAAATTCAATCATTTTCTGCATAGCATCAAGGATAGGAACAACATCCTTGTTGTTATACCACCGTAGAAAATCGCGAAATGTTTTAATCTTTTCCTGTTCCCAGATAGGTTTAGGATAGTTGTAGTTTTCCATTCCGGTAGGTGGTTTGGTTTTGAGACCGAGTTATTTCAAGGCTTGCTCTTCAGTTATCCCAGTGTTAAGAAGTTCTTGATAATCATCAAACTCTTTATCGAGAGGGTTATTATTTTTCAGTTTGCTGTAGAAGTCATCATACGAGGGTAGTTGTTGTTCATCAAGCTTGTCCGGAGTATCAAATCACTCATATGGAAAGTATCATTTCATCTCACTGGCTTTGTAAGCTTTTAGAAAAGAGTCTAAGGTCGTAGCTCCACCCAAAAATTTCATAATGTCCAGTAGCTGAACATCTCCAACTTTGAAGGAAACAAAGTCGTTTGCTTTCTTGATAACTGAAGGTTCAATTTCTTTTTCGTTGATAAGGTAGGGAATGAGGTATGATTTAACGAGGTTTATATCATACCGACCACTGTTGAATCTAAATACTGGCAGAGTATTGGTGTATCTCTCTAGAAGTTGCATCAAATCAATCAATTGATTTTTTTGAATCCTAAGAAAGTGAGTGGATGCGTCTGTTTCTTCCTCATTCTCGATATATTCATCTTCGTATTCTCTTGCTTCACTCTTATTGAAACTAACTCGCTCATTAAGTACGCTGAAAATTGTGTGTAGTCGCTTTTTGATGTTATTTTCAATTTACAATTTTATTTTTTTCCGCTATCAACTCCAAGTTTGCCACAAAGTCAACAATGAAGGATTGTGGATCTTTGTCACACAAAAATATGGGTTTGTCAAGAAAATTGGATGAAATTGACACTGGTATGGGTTCATGCTTCCTGATCCAAGTTATTGTTTCGGTTGGTTTTAGTTCTTCGGATGGCATGCAAATTTGATTCAAAGTCGAAATTGGCGACATTTTGAATAATGTTTGTTCTATTGTGTACTCAATATTGAATCCATCCAGTTTTTCAAATAACGTCTCTCGTAGAGTATAACATTTTTGGATTAAATTTTTTTGATTCGGTCCTTGCAAAAGAGAAGATGGCGGTTGAAGTTGTCTGCTTTGTGGAAAAATGTATCGCAAGTTGGGCATCGGAAGCATTTGAAGAAATTGTCGATGTTATTGACGTAAATAATGTGGTCGTTGTATCGTAGAAGCTTCACTGTGTTCTCGTATTTACCGATACTTCTCCGAGCTAATTTTCCCACGAAGTCTCCTTCTTCAATATCGATATCGTAGATAAAGATGTTTTTCTCTAATACATCTTCAACTATTAGTAGATTATCCATCAAAACTCCACGAAATTGTTTCCGATCACAACCCAATTTTTCCAAAAAATCATTAAAGATCTTGGAAGTGGATGTTTCAAAACTAGTGGTTCCATGTAAATGAACTGCAAGCGCTCGAAACAAATACAAATTGTCATTGTATGGTTGTTTTGTGTTTCGATCCGAAACCAAACAATTAACATGGTTATTCATCAGAAGATGTTCGGAAATCACAGAATCTGGACATCCCATAGGTACGTTATTCAGTAAGGCTGCAAAAATGGTCACATTAGCGATCAGCTTGAATCGCCATTTCGTATTTTGTCTCTCTTGTGTACAAATTTCAATGATATCTTGCTTATTGACCTTGTTCTGTATAGTTGTCAAGTCTGCTTTAGTAAAAAGTAGTATATATTTATCAAAGAGTGTGTTATTTTCATGAGCGTAGAAATAACGATATCCACTTGTTTCTATATTACGTAAAAGAAATCCCAAGGCAATGTTGATTTTTGCTGCACAATCAAGTTTTTCAAAGACTTGATCCAGTTTTTCATTAACTAGATTCGGAACTAGTTTTAAAAGTTGAAAACTGAATACTTTGTGGCGTCCATTTTCCATCTCAGTATCTGTCAAGAAGTTTTGACAGGCGTTCAACTCATCTCGTAGCTGATCACTATCCGCCTCGTTTTCCAAGATGTTATTCAAATCAGCAACGGAATCACTCGTTGTTCTCGCTTTCATTCCGTGATCCTTCTTGCGATGCTGTTGAAGTGAATAATCGCTTGCAAATTCTTTCTCACACGATACACACTTTTTTGACTTTGCGGTTGACTTTACGTGCTTCTTGCTTGTATGGAAATTCATTTCTTGCTGGTTTTAAGTACAATAATTACATCCCGGACAAGAAATAACTCACCGCACACAACTCTTGTGATGTCGAGAAGCATTATCTCTTCTGTACTCTTTACCACAATCCTCGAATTTCAATTTCTCATTCCTGTTGAGTGCTGGCATCTGAAAAAAAGTAAGATATTTAGTTTGTATCAAATTTAATTAAAAATACGTGGTACCTACAAAATTGGGAGATTTAAATTGTTGCAAAAATTTAATGAAAATAATTTTTACTTATTTTGAATTGTTAAAAGTAGTTGCAATTTATTCCAAGTAGTTATACAAAGTAGTTGCTTTTAACGTAAAAGTAAATCAGAATGATATAAGTTTTTTTTTTGCTTTTTATTAGAGAAAATCAACCAATCAGATTTGAGTATTCTTTTAGTATCACTGTTTGTTGGAAATCAACCAAACAGAATCGAGCATTTCCTAAAAGTGAACTGACTGTTTATTATATAAAAAACAAGCCTTAATCATTATTTGAAAAATGTCTATCAAAAAACATTTGAGCTTCCTCGAGTTACTTTAAAAGAAAAAAAATTTTAATTGATTTTATTATTGATGAAATTGATGTTGACTCCTACTTTTTTCATAAATTTTTGGACGTCTTTTTTGTACAAAACAGAGTTATCCGACTAATTAAACGTCTCTTCAGAGAAACTTAGTCAATCAAAGAGTTTATTTTTGATTCTCATATTGCGTATCAAAGTTTTAAACTTACGGCTGAATTACACCTCACAAGGAAAAAAATTTTGTTTATTCTCGAGAATTTGAAATTGATCAAAAAGTCGTACGATAATATATCCAAAACCAAATTTGTAAAAACGCCTCAGTAAAGTTCTTTATTCCCTCATTTCTTTAAGGATTTTCAAAGTTCAAAATCCTGCTTGATTCGGTTTGGAATCAGATTTCCAGAAGTTTGCTTTGAAAAATTCGTCACCTTTCAGTTATCCTCCCAAATTTATATCAAAATCAAAGAACTAGACTATCTACTCAAAAATCAGCAATTTCTAATTGATTACATGCAAAAAATTCAATTAACTTGATGAAAAAAATTGCAGAGATGTTATTTTTATTAATTTTATTTCTTTTGTTACTTATATCAGCAATAATTCTTTTTTTTACTTTAAACAAATTTTGGTCATTTTTTTTTGCAATTGCTTGTGTGTATATTTTTACTTATTTGGAAGATTTAAGTCCTTAAACATTTCTTTGATTGGATAAGACAACTAGAACAAAAATGAACATTTATGTGATTGGAAACGACAATTCCCGAAATGGAGCTTTGTTTCCGATTGGACACGACTTTTATCCAAGAATCCCATAAAAAGAAGCAGAATTCTGATTGGACACGACTTCAATCCAAATAAGGAAAATCAAGTCTGATTGGTCAAACCCACACATTCGAGTTGAAGGTACCCCTAACTCCTTACTAAAAATCATTTTATTTTCAACTTAACTACCGTCAACTACCTCCTCTCTCATCTCTAAATACCTTAATTTCAATTTATCTTCCGCGCGTCAGCTACCTCCTCTCTCAGCTCTTTCTTGTTTTTAATCTTTAACTCAGTTTATTGCTCAAAATGATTTTCTCAGTGCAAAACAGCAATCTCATGTACTCTGTAGAATTTTCGCCTGATCTAGTACAAATTCAAGTGCGAGAAACAGTCTCTAGAGTTTTTTGGCACGATTGGACATCCCAATCCAAGTCTGGCACATGGTGCAAGTGATGCGAAGGGACTTCAACGAGCATCGTATGACACAAATTTCCATGACAGAGAACCAACTTGAAGAAATGCAAATGATGGAGAAGTTTCTGATATGTGGGAATGAACTACCCCGAGATTCCTGACTCACGATTTATAGCTCAACCAGTCGACGACTTCCTCTTTCCTTGGGAGCAGGCAGTATCAGCCGAAAACCCCATCACAATAGATGAAGATGAGGGTTTCTCAGAAACAATGACGCCTCAAAACACTCCTCCACAATAACCACCAGCAATGGAACCTCGTCCAGCTCTGCGTTCTATAGAGAACCTCCAGAACTATTCTGCTGCTCGACAGCTTTTTGATTAAATGTTTTTGTAAATAAATGTTGTTTGGTATTGACTTCGTTTTCTGTAATTAATTATTTTCCTCAATTTCATTTTAATTATGAGAATAGATGAGAGGTTCAGGGTAAACCACTGAAAAACAACAGAACTTAATTTAGTGCTCCGAACTGGCACATGTTTTAAGAAACTTGAATAATTTTTTCCACTCATATTCGGAAAAAAAACACTAGAAAAGCTGTACACAAGTAAAAGGTTACCTAATCGTTTTTGCATCTTGTACACACTTTTAGCACTTTGTAGAAAAAATTGAAACACTTTTCACATTTTGTCGAAAACAGTGAAACACTTTTCGCATTTTGTCGAAAAAAGTGAAACACTTTTTGCATCTTGTTAAAAAAAGTAAAGTACTTTTCGCATCTTCTCAAAAAAGTTGAAACACTTCTCGCATTTTTTCAAAAAAATTTTGAAACACTTTTTACAACTTGTTAAAAAAATTGAAATATTTTTTGCAGCTTTTTGAAAATCAAAAGAAATATAACATCTTTCTTACATGTTTGAATTTTTTTTTGCAAATGTTTTTGACAACGGTGATTTTTTTTCGGTAATTAATGGTAATTTTGTAAACATATGAGAGGAAACAGATGGATTATCAGAAGTTTGTTATTGAAAAATTGACATGATCACTATTTACAAATTCATAACCATCAATAAAACGGTCAATTATTTTTAACAAATCATGTTCATGTTTTGAGTTTTGTACTTTACGAACTCTTTCTAGAAAAGCTGAATCTATAATTTGTCTGAACCTATAGTCTTTTCTTTGCAACACTTAGCATTTTTTCTGCTCCTTTCCATTTCAAATTGTGATGAACAGCGCTGTCAAGTTGATTGAAAACTTCGCCAGTTGATGAAATAACATTCGAGTAAAATCTGTAATTGTACAGAGTGTAAAGAAAATCGATATTTTGTTATGTGAAATGAAAATTACCCATTTGTTGTAAAATTTGATCGATAGATGAACCAATCAGATGTATGTGGAACTTATAATTTTCCAAAGAACAGTAAGAATTGTGGGTAGAGTCACAAAAAGTATTGGTTACCATATATTTTTCGTCAAAGTCACTGGAAACGGGAATAAATAGCGATTTTTGACAATACTGTGAATAAAAGCTGGGAAGAGCTTGACACATAGCTGCAGCCATATGGACCAACGGTTTTTGCTGAGAATTGTGGATTTATATTGAAACACTAACGCCTAAACAATTCCATATATGGTAATTTCCCTCAAAAATTCCAATTATAGTTCTATTTCCTTTTATGGTTCAGTGAATGACTCAAATTGTTTACTTCCAATTTCATTTAATCTCAAAATTATTTCTCTCATTTCTCTTCTTCTGATTAGTCTCCTATTCAAAAATGTACTCAAGGAAAGACACAAGTCCCAATTACATTGAATTCTCAAAAAATCTAACAAGAATTGGGAGATTTGCTCGGTCCCAAAAATCCTACAAAGGGAAAATTTAATTTGAACCCTGTTTTCAACTATTCAAGAAAAATGAGTTGGTACAACTCGAAAAAAGACAGCTAGTCTATCTTGGTGAAAAACAAGGAGAAGCAATCTCAGCAATTAGAAATACTGTTATTCACGATGCAGAAAACCTTGGACTCGTTCCTATATTGGAACTCACTTCTGACAAAGAGTCAACTATGGATCAGGAGCTTGCCAACTGCAACAAAGTGTATGACATAGCAACATACAATAGAAGACAAGTTTGTGTCACGATCAAGAAGTACAATTTTAACAAACCTCCCTACAGTCAGATTCGACTGTTCACCGCAAAAGAGAATGAGGCAATGAAAAAAATGCCTATGCCAACTATACTTTGAACGAATTCAAAGAAATGTCCCAATTTTTGGGAGACTTTATGTTTGTTGAGAACTGTAATGTACAATAACTTGTGTAATTTAACTGTTTATCCTCAAAATCATTTTTCATTTAGTATTGGTGTTGAACAGTATGAGTTGGAATATTGGTTTTTCAAGAAATTTACTCTTAAAACTTCACAAAAAATTGGGATTTTTTCATACTGTTCTAGAAGAAAAGTCCCAAAAAATTTCACTAACAATTATAGAACCACAAAATTTACCAAACTTGCAGAATTTGGAGGTAGACTCACAAATATCTCACTTTGAGTGGACTCTGTATACTGGTAGAAGAAAAAATCACAAATGATACCGATCTGATACCAAAAAAATAGATCTTGTAGAATATCGTAGAAATGGAAATCAATGGAAAAATAATCAATCTTTACAACTACAAAGAGAAGAGTATGATAAATTACTTGATATGCTTCCTTCATTACTAAGTTATGTAGAGACCTTCAAAAAATCTTGTATCATTATTGACGAATTTACTGTAGAAAAAACAAACGTACAGAAATTGAATGAATTTCTAAGAATTTTTGAGATTATTAGGCAAGATTTCTCATCAAATACAAGAAGAAAAAATTTATTTCTTTGTACCTGTATTGTTTTGGACCCGGACATAAATTTAAAAGAAATGGACCAAAAATTTCCTTTTGGAGGACTAGTTGGATACGGAAATTCCTGTATGGATTACTTTTTTGCAAATTTTTAGACTTCATGCAATTCTACATGACTCTGCTGGATCTGTGAAATTCTACTACAAAAAAGGTCCTGGGTATTATTATGTTGCACCTAGTCTCCCCAGTTCATGCTTTCTTGGCCACGTGACTGGAATATTTTTCTGTTTATATGTTAAAATATTTGCTTCATCAGTATATGCATTGTTTGATTGTTAATCATTTTAAACAAAAAATTCCAAAGAAAACAGTTACAGAATGAGTCTAGTTGTTTTGGATATTTAATGTACCGAAAGCAATAAAGTGAAAGAATTAGGAGTTTATAAGGATGGACAAACAGAAGGATATTCTTTTCCTCCTCCCAAAAAATTCAAACCAACATCCCAACCATTTTGGTGTACACAGCATCTTCATGGAATCAATTGGAGCATTGGTTACAAAAAATATACTGAACATGAAAAAATATTGAAAAATCTAGAAGCCACAAAAACGGAATTTTTTGTAAAAGGTAAAAAACAAAGATTATTAATTTGGATGACTACGCTTGCCCTAAAGTTAAGTTTTTGATATTCAAAGTTGAAGAATATGATTGGAGGTTTAGCAACTACCCATTTCGTCATGCAAAAACTCTTCGCTGTGCAGAAAGAAAAGCATTTGCATACGGAACATGGACTCGATGTTTTTTTAACAAATTGTAAATTGTATTATTCTTACTTAATTAAATTTCATAGCCAACTTTTTCTTTTTAGAGTTAAGATGGTCGATCAATGTGACAAGCCCGTAAATTTAGGAAATTTTGTTTTTGATGAAGAAAATCATGAACGAAAATCATGGAAATTCTTTGGACGCATATGTAATAGTTTTTTTGTGCCAATTTTTTGTTATAGTTTTGATGCTAGTATGTGCAATCGTTCGAATTATGTTATCCACAACATGTGAAGAAACAACAGTTTGGATAGCTATCTTATCAAGTACAGTCGGTTATTTTCTACCTTCTCCAAAGCTATGAACAAAGTATTATCTAGCAAAGAACGAATTTTTATTTCCCTAGTTGGACCAAGTGGATCTGGAAAATCTTATCTTTTTTTGATTGGTTGAAAATTGGTACTTTTCAACCACATCGACAAAATTTTTTTATTTTTATCAACATTATCAACCTCTTTATTGTCAAATGCAAAGAAAAAACCTTAAATTTATCCAAGGAGTAGATTTTGACATGATTGGAATTCTCCCCAAAAATGGAACTAAGTATTTTTTTATATTTGATGATTCTTGTGAAAAAATTTCAAACTCCAAACAATTTGTAAAAATTGCAACTGCTGGGAGACACAGGGGTCTGAATACAATATACATCAAACACAATTTATTTCATCAAAGCAAATTAGGAAGAGATGTAGAGTTACAAAATACACAAATAGTCTTGTTCAAGTCGCCGAGGGATGTTTTACAAATCAATACATTAAGTCAACAACTAGGTCTAGGATCTCAATTGAAAGAGTGGTATCAAGATGCAACATCCGTTCCTTATGGTCATTTATATATTGATTTAACCCCAAAAACAGTTGATTCACTTAGGTATTGCACTAATAGTGGCTCAGTTCCAACAAAATTTTACTTACCAGCTGGAAATGATACAAAGTTTTTGGACGATGAGTACCCAATACGTCACTATTCTCCCAATATTTCAAAAATTTTCCCTAAGGCTTCGAAAACAATTCATTCTCAATTGCCCAAAACATTTTATTCAGTTTCTGAGCGAGTGTTTAGTAAACCTATTAAGAGGAGAGCTTCGAGATCTTCGGAAAGAAGACGTACTAAAACATCGAAAAAAAATTTCAGAACTAACACAAAAAAGAACTCCTCTACACAAAAGAAGATTTATTTTAAATTCAACTAAAGGGTTACAATCATCAACCCTTTTGTCATTAAACGATTGACATAGTATGGAACAGTTTGTTTTAATTCCGTACTCGGTTTATCAATCACAAAATACAATTCCAAGAAAACAAAAATTGGAACAAAAGCAAGAAAAAGAGGAGAATGTAACAAAAAATTTTTGATTCTGTTTACAGTGCTGTAAATGCGAGGCTGAAAACGAGCAACAAAAAGCATATTATTGATTTAATTTTGATTTCTCCTAGAATTAAACTCAGCCAGTCAGACAATATTATAATAGATAATCGAGATACAAAAGAATCTATTGTGCACTAAAGCGAAAAAATACCGGTTTTCCAGATATTTACTTTACTATTTTGGAAGCAACTCAACTTCCTCCTAAACTTGTTATTAACAAGAATGCCAAAGCAAAAGATAGAGGAACTTGAATCCCTTTCAATATCTGAAAAGGTAAGACTGAATAGATTGTATTCTAGGGGCAGAGCTGCGTACGGTTCTATTTAAAACTTGAGTAAAGAGAATGGTTTATCAAAAAAGAAACTAGAAATTTTTTTAGAAACCAAGAAATCGTATACAAAATATGGTCCACCAATCAGGTCTTTCCGAAGACTTCAAGCGTTTTCTAAATATATCAATGAAATCTGGTGTATGGACTTGGCTTTTGTAGACAAGTTAGCTAGTCAAAACAATGGAGTCAAGTATTTATTAGTTGCTGTAGATATTTTTTCGAGATTTGTCAGAGTTCAAACAATGAAAACAAAGTATGCCAAAGACACTTTACAAGCTTTTAGAAAAATGATTTCTCGAAAAAACACTCCTGAAAAACTTTGGGTTGATAAAGAAACAGAATATGGGGGAACTTTTAAAAAGTTTTGCAAGGAGAAAGACATTGAAGTTTACTCAACAATGAGTGAAACAAAAGCTGCATTTGCAGAGAGAGCAATTCAGTCTTTAAAACATATAATATATCGTTACACTGAAGATCATGGTGAAAAATTTGTCCCCAAACTGCAGCAATTTGTTTCTACGTTGAACTGCCGCAAAAATCGATCAATTGGAAAATCTCCCAGAGATGTGAAAAACAGTGATTTTTTATCAATATTGTATTACAAATCATTCAAGAAATATACTAAACCAAAATTCACAATTGATGATAGAGTTAGAATTTCGAAAAACGATACTCCGTTCCGAAAAGGATACAAGCCACAGTTTACAGATGAAATTTTTGAAATTTCGGCAATATCTACAAAAAAACTTCCTACATACATCATCAAAGATCTCAAAAAAGAAGGAATTCTGGGAAAATTTTATAAAAAAGAGCTGAGAAAATGTTCAGTTTAGTGGTAAGTCATTTTTTAAATTGAGTTTCTATCGATCAGTTGTCATGGATTCTTTTACTATTGAGCTAGTTTCTAATGCTTCTTTTAATTGTTATCCGAATAGTAGTCTTAGCTCCTTTACAAATTTTCTACCGGAACAAATACATCTAAAAGGAGAATGGAAGGTTGCAATTTCAGAAATATCGTACCCTTCATTGTACCAAAACGTTACAGAGGGGAAGTTTACTTTCATAGATGGACGAGAAAGTCCTGAGGAAAAAAGAAAGATTCAACCGATACATATTGAACCTGGAGTGTATCCAAGCATTGTTGATATAGTTGTAGCCATGAATGACAAAGTTCGAAAACGTATAGACGCACAAAAATATGAATATAACGGAATTTATGTATCAGTAGAGAAAATTACACAAAAAAATTGCCATTCAATTACCTGAGGATCAATCAGTGTTTATAATTCAAAGTGCTGATTTGAGTCACATTTTTGGTTGTGATTTAGAACAAAATCAGACAGGTGTTATAATCAAAGGAAAAGGACCACATTATACTCAGTATTCTTACGACATTATAAGAATGCATTCCTTAATAATTTATAGTGATTTTATAGAATATAATATAGTAGGCAATACAAAAACTCCATTACTGCGTTGTATTCCTTTCATTACCAAAGTAAAAAATGGAGACATAATATCTACAGGACAGTACATGAATTATCAATCCTTTACAAAAGTAATTCAAAAAATTAATAAAAAAATCTTTCCACAGCACAAAAATAGAACTAAGGGATACTACGGGTTAAAAAATTCCTTTTGTGTCCGTAGGAATTACACGAGTTGTTCTCTTTTTTCGCAAGATTTCGGATAATCATTTTTGATTTATACTTCTTACAAAATGGTTGCTCAAAGTCCAGCTAATTTTCCGATTTTTTGTGGACATGCAAGACAGCGTGGAAGAGGTTTTGGTGCTCTTGCACAAACTCTTGGGAGAATTGCAATTCCCTTTATTAAAAAATATCTAGTCCCAGCTGCAAAAAGAATCGGAGCAGATTTATTTGAAATTGCTGCTCCAGAGATTTAAGAAGTTGTCAGTGGACGAAAAAAACTGAAAACGTTTGCAAAAGATGTTGGAACCAAAACAGTTTGAAAACACTTAGGAGGTGGAAAAAATAAAACCAAGCGATGAACAAGAAGAACCATTTCTCGAAAAAGTAGTTCAAAAATTAGTCGCTCTCGCAAAGACATTTTTGACAAGATAAATTGAGTGTAAATGAAAGTAGTCATGTTTGGTACGGAGCGTTTACAAATTCTTCTTTGGATATTTTTGATAAAGTCCCAGTTTTGGAAAAAATAATTTCATCATACATACAAGAAGTATTTCCCAGTACTTCTCTAGATGAAAGCAGTATTGAGTTTGAATTTGAGACGGACCGTAATCTTTATTTGGATATGCGTGATACCCACCTCAGTTTAAAGCTTCAATTATATAAAGGAAGATTGTTAGAAGTTTTTAAAAAAAAAAATCAGAACATAAGGCAAAATCGAAGGAAGATTCAGATGAGGAACCCCAAATTACTTAACTTATGTAGACAATCTACTACATTCTCTATTCTCTAACTGTGAAGTTTATTTTAATAAAACAATGGTTTACAATGCCAATGGTTTGTATCCTCATGAGGCACAGATATCGAACGAATTCAACTTGTCAGCAGTGAGCAATAAAGGAATACTTGCTTGTCATGGGTATAGTTTTGAAGAATATCCTGATGCATTTGAAATGCATCCAGTCACTGATAGAGCAAATTTCTTGGGAACAGGGATAACTTTTTCGCTCTATTGGAGGCTCGCCATTGACTTGTTTACTTGTGAAAAATTATTACTACCAAAAACCAAAGTTCGAATTGAACTTATTCGAGCTAGACCTAATTTTTACATGCTGTCTGATAATCCAAATGTTAGTCTAAAAATTGTCGATTGTTCTCTGTTTCCAAGAAGAATTTTAGTAGCTGAACCTAATCATCAATATTTGCAATGGAATCTGGAAAGGGAACCTGCTCATTACAAATACATGGAAACTATAGCAAGAACCTTTATCATTCCATCTCGTCAAAACCAGTTTATTCAGGAAAATGTTTTCAATAATGCTCCAATCAGAAGAATAGCTGTTGCAATGAATACAAATTTGGCTGTTGCGGGATCTTTTAATAAAAAACCTTCCAATTATCAACAATTTAATTTAAGAGAGCTTAGAATTAATCGGGGTGAAAGAGCAATTATTTCATTAGATAAAACTTCTCCTTGTCGTCCCTATGTTACAACAATGAAAGCAATGCAGTTTAAAGAAGATTTTCCGGCTCTTACTCTGGAAGATTTTCAAAATCACTATATTCTAACTTTCGACTTGACTTCACTAGAGGATGCAGCTGAACAGTTGCATTATCCAGAACTTAGTGGAGAAAGCTTGAAATTAGAAATTTTTTTCCAATATCCCTTGGAGCAAGTAACGGAAGTGATAGTTTTGGGAGAAAGACTATCAAATATTCCAATTGGCAAATTCGGAACAGTCGCTAAAAATGTTTAATTTTTTTTTGAGTTTTCAGGTTCCTATAAAAATATTGTAACTTTTTTGGGACTTTTCTTCGTTATTATCTCTGTACTATCCATTTTGTTTTTCTTTAGACCTAAAGCTCCAGAAAAAATAGAGAAGGAATGCTGTTTAGTTGAAAACCCGAGACACTTCTTCAACCTAGACTGTAAAACAGTAATCAATAATTTTGCCGACTATATAATGCTTGTGTATGGGACTTTGTTGATTCAATTCCTAAAGGTGAGTAAGTCATTACTCTTTCTTTTTTTTAGTCTTAAGTACACTATCAATCTATCAATTTCATTTTTAGCTGTAAATCAGCCTACAATTGCATAGACTGATAGTTTTTCACTTTTGCAAATTATTGAAAGATTTCCAGAGCTCAGGTTCAAGTACATGGGATCATACCCTTCTGATACAGTACCTCAACTAACAAAATACTCTTTTGCAATTATTAATTCAGCCCCAAGCAATGATAGAGGAGAACACTGGATTATGATTGCTCGACTGGATAAAAGCTACTACTTTGCAGATTCTTTGGGAAGAAAGAGATCAACTTACCCCTTTTTGACGAAAAAGTTTCGACGAATGGTTCCTCGAAAGCTACAAAAGACTGATAATTTGTGTGGTTTTACGTAATTTATTCAGCATTTCTCCCGTTTAAATTCTTCCAGAAGAATTTGAATAATGTTCATGATGTGTAATGTTCATGATGAGATCTAGTTTGACTTAGATCTCGTGACAGAAATTCTCAGGGGTTTCTAGCTTACCTCAATGAGGTTTTTAACTTGATTTATATCTCTTGATAGGTTTTTCCCGAGATTTCTAGCTTTCATTATCAAGATTTATATCAGGGAACAGGAATTCTTAGAGATTTTTAGCCTAATTTCTCAAGATTTCCAGCATAACTTAGATCTCGTGACAGGACATCTCTGAGACTTCTAGCTTAACTCAATGAGATTTCTAACTTGACTTACATCTGGTGACAGGAATTCTCAGAGAATTCTAGCCTAACTTATCGAGATTTCTAACTTTACTTAGATCTCGTGACAAAAATTTTCAGAGATTGCTAGCCTACTTCATCGAGACTTTTAACTTGATTTAGATCTCTTGATAGGTTTTTCCCGAGATTTCTAGCTTTCATTATCAAGATTTATAACAGGGAACAGGAACTCTCAGAGATTTTGAGCCTAATTTCTCGAGATTTCCAACTTAACTTAGATCTCGTGACAGGACATCTCTGAGACTTCTAGCTTAACTCAATGAGATTTCTAACTTAATTTACATCTGGTGACAGGAATTCTCAGAGAATTCTAGCTTAACTTATCGAGATTTCTAACTTTACTTAGATCTCGTGACAATAATTTTCAGAGATTGCTAGCCTACTTCATCTAGACTTCTAACTTGATTTAGATCTCTTGATAGGTTTTTCCCGAGATTTCTAGCTTTCATTATCAAGATTTATAACTGGGAACAGGAACTCTTAGAGATTTTGAGCCTAATTTCTCGAGATTTCCAACTTAACTTAGATCTCGTGACAGGACATCTCTGAGACTTCTAGCTTAACTCAATGAGATTTCTAATTTGACTTACATCTGGTGACAGGAATTCTCAGAGATTTCTAGCTTAACTTATCGAGATTTCTAATTTGACTTAGATCTCGTGACAGAAATTCTCAGGGGTTTCTAGCTTACCTCAATGAGGTTTTTAACTTGATTTAGATCTCTTGATAGGTTTTTCCCGAGATTTCTAGCTTTCATTATCAAGATTTATATCAGGGAACAGGAACTCTTAGAGATTTTTAGCTTAATTTCTCGAGCTTTCCATTATAACTTAGATCTCGTAACAGGAATTCTCAAAGACTTCCGATTTAACTCAATGAGATTTGTAACTTGACTTACATCTGGTGACAAGGATTCTCAGAGGTTTTTAGATTAACTTGAAGAGATTTCTAACTTGGCTCAGATTTGTGACAAAAATTCTCAGAGATTTCTAGCTTAACTCAATGAGATTGCTAACTTGAGTTAGATCTCGTGACAGGATTTTTTCCCGAGACATATAGCTTACAATTCTAAGACCTATGTCAGGGAACAGTAACTTTTATAGATTTTTAGATTAATTTCTCCAGCTTTTCAACATAACTTGGATCTCGTGACAGGAATTCTCAGAGACTTCTAGTTTAACTCAATGAGATTTGTAACTTGACTTACATCTAGTGACAGTGATTCTCAGAGGTTTTTAGTTTAACTCAATGAGATTTCTAACTTGACTTATATTCTAAGTTGACAGAAATTTTCAGAGTCTTCTTGCTAAAATCATCGAGATTTCTAACTTGTCTTGGATCTCGTGACCGGAATTTTCAAAGATTTCTAGCTTAAATTATCAAGACTTATATCAGGGAACATGAGATTTTTTGCTTAATTGCTTAATTTCTCGAGCTTTCTAAAATAACTTAGATCTTGTGACAGTTGTTCTCATAGATTTCTAGTTTAACTCAATGAGATTTCTAATTTGACTTACATCTGGTGACGTGGTTTATCAGAGGTTTTTAGTTTAACGTAACGATAATTCTAACGTGACTTGGAACTTTGATAAAAATTCTTGGAGAATTCCAGCTTTACTCAATGAGATTTCTAACTTGACATTTATCTGGTGACGGAAGTTATCAGAGTCTTTTAGCTAAAATCATCGAGATCTCTAACTTGAATTAGATCTGGTGAAAGGTTTTTTTTTCGAGATTACTAGCAATCATTATCAAGATTTATATCAGGTAACAGGAACTTTTAGAGAACTTTAGCCTAATTTTTCGAGCTTTCCAATATACGTTAGATCTCGTGACAGAAATTCTCTGAGACTTCTAGCTTAACTCAATGAGATTGCTAACTTGACTTACACCTGGTGACATGGATTATCAGTGGTTTTTAGTTTAACTTAAAGAAACCTCTAAGTTGACTTGGATCTCGCGACAGAAATTCTCAGAGATTTCTAGCTTACATTATCAAGACTTATATCAGGGAACATGAAATTTTTTGCTTAATTGCCTAATTTCTCGAGCTTTCTAAAATAACTTAGATCTTGTGACAGTTGTTCTCATAGATTTCTAGCTTAACTCAATGAGATTTCTAATTTGAATAACATCTGGTGACGTGGTTTATCAGAGGTTTTTAGTTTAACATAAAGAGAATTCTAACGTGACTTGGAACTTTGACAAAAATTCTCGGAGAATTCCAGCTTTACTCAATGAGATTTCTAACTTAACATTTATCTGGTGACGGAAGTTATCAGAGTCTTTTAGCTAAAATCATCGAGATCTCTAACTTGAATTAGATCTGGTGAAAGGTTTTTTTTCGAGATTTCTAGCAATCATTATCAAGATTTATATCAAGTAACAGGAACTTTCAGAGAAATGTAGCCTAAATTTTCGAGCTTTCCAACATACGTTAGATCTCGTGACAGAAATTCTCTGAGACTTCTAGCTTAACTCAATGAGATTGCTAACTTGACTTACACCTGGTGACATGGATTATCAGAGGTTTTTAGTTTAACTTAAAGAAACCTCTTAGTTGACTTGGATCTCGCGACAGAAATTCTCAGAGATTTCTAGCTTTGCTCAATGAGATTTCTAATTTGACTAATATCTGGTGCCAGAAATTATCAGAGTCTTCTAGCTAAAATCATCGAGATTTCTAGTTAAATTAGATCTGATGATAGGTTTTTCCCGAGATTTCTAGCTTTCCTTATCATGATTTATATCAGGGAAAAGGAACTTTCAGAGAACTTTAGCTTAATTTCTCGAGATTTCCAACATAACTTAGATCTCGTGACAGGAGTTCTCTGAGACTTCTAGCTTAACTCGATGAGATTTCTAACTTAACTTACATCTGGTGGCAGAAAATCTCAGAGTCTTCTAGCATAAACTATCGATATTTTTAACTTGACTTAGATCTCGTGACAGGAGTTTTCAGCGATTTCTAGCTTAACTCAATGAGAGTTCTAACTTGACATACATCTGGTGACAGAAAATCTCAGAGTTTTCCAGCTTAATTTATCGAGATTTCAATTTGACTTAAATCTGGTGACAGAATTTTTTTCGCGAGATTTTCAGCATACACTATCAAGACTTATATCAGGGAACAGAAATTCTCAGAGTCTTCTAGCTAAAATCATCGAGATCTCTAACTTGAATTAGATCTGGTGATATATTTTTCCCGAGATTTCTAGCTTTCGTTATCAAAAATTATATCAGTTGACAAGAACATTTAGAGAATTTTAGCCTAATTTTTCGAGCTTTTCAACATTTTTTAGATCTCGTAACAGAAATTCTCTGAGACTTCTAGCTTAACTCAATGAGATTTCTAACTTAACTTACATCTGGTGGCAGAAAATCTCAGAGTCTTCTAGCATAAACTATCGATATTTTTAACTTGACTTAGATCTCGTGACAGGAGTTTTCAGAGATTTCTAGCTTAACTCAATGAGTCTTCTAACCAGACTTACATCTGGTGACAGAAAATCTCAGAGTTTTCCAGCTTACCTTATCGAGATTTCAATTTGACGTAGATCTGGTGACAGAATTTTTTCCCCGAGATTTTCAGCATACACTATCAGGACTTATATCAGGGAACAGGAATTTTCAGAGATTTTTAGCTTAACTAATTGAGATTTCTAACTTGACTTGGATCTTGTGACAGAAATTCTCAGAGTCTTATAGCTAAAATCAACGAGATCTCTAACTTGAATTAGAGCTGGTGATACGTTTTTCCCGAGATTTCTAGCTTTCGTTATCAAAAATTTAATCAGTTGACAAGAACATTTAGAGAATTTTAGCCTAATTTTTCGAGCTTTTCAACATACTTTAGATCTCGTAACAGAAATTCTCTGAGACTTCTAGCTTAACTCAATGAGATTTCTAACTTGACTTACATCTGGTGACATGGATTATCAGAGGTTTTTAGTTTAAGTAAAAAAAATGTAACTTGAGTTAGATCTCGTGACAGGAGTTTTCAGAGATTTCTAGCTTAATTCAATGAGACTTCTAACTTGACTTACATCTGGTGACAGAAAATCTCAGAGTTTTCCAGCTTAACTTATCGAGATTTCAATTTGACTTAGATCTGGTGACAGAATTTTTTCCCCGAGATTTTCAGCATACACTATCAGGACTTATATCAGGGAACAGGAATTTTCAGAGATTTTTAGCTTAACTCATTGAGATTTCTAACTTGACTTGGATTTTGTGACAGAAATTCTCAGAGTCTTCTAGCTAAAATCATCGAGATCTCTAACTTGAATTAGATCTGGTGATAGGTTTTTCCCGAGATTTCTAGCTTTCGTTATCAAAAATTATATCAGTTGACAAGAACATTTAGAGAATTTTAGCCTAATTTTTCGAGCTTTTCAACATACTTTAGATCTCGTAACAGAAATTCTCTGAGACTTCTAGCTTAACTCAATGAGATTTCTAACTTGACTTACATCTGGTGACATGGATTATCAGAGGTTTTTAGTTTGAGTAAAAAAAATCTAACTTGAGTTAGATCTCGTGACAGGAGTTTTCAGAGATTTCTAGCTTAACTCAATGAGACTTCTAACTTGACTTACATCTTGTGACAGAAATTCTCAGAGTCTTCTAGCTAAAATCATCGAGATCTCTAACTTGAATTAGATCTGGTGAAATGTTTTTTTTTCGAGATTTCTAGCAATCATTATCAAGATTTATATCAGGTAACAGGAACTTTTATAGAACTTTAGCCTAAATTTTCGAGCTTTCCAACATACGTTAGATCTCGTGACAGAAATTCTCTGAGACTTCTAGCTTAACTCAATGAGATTGCTAACTTGACTTACACCTGGTGACATGGATTATCAGAGGTTTTTAGTTTAACTTAGAGAAACCTCTAAGTTGATTTGGATCTCGCGACAGAAATTCTCAGAGATTTCTAGCTTACATTATCAAGACTTATATCAGGGAACATGAGATTTTTTGCTTAATTGCTTAATTTCTCGAGCTTTCTAAAATAAGTTAGATCTTGTGACAGTTGTTCTTATAGATTTCTAGCTTAACTCAATGAGATTTCTAATTTGACTTACATCTGGTGACGTGGTTTATCAGAGGTTTTTAGTTTAACATAAAAGTAATTCTAACGTGACTTGGAACTTTGACAAAAATTCTCGGAGAATTCCAGCTTTACTCAATGAGATTTCTAACTTGACATTTATCTGGTGACGGAAGTTATCAGAGTCTTTTAGCTGAAATCATCGAGATCTCTAACTTGAATTAGATCTGGTGAAAGGTTTTTTTTTCGAGATTTCTAGCAATCATTATCAAGATTTATATCAGGTTACAGGAACTTTTAGAGAACTTTAGCCTAAATTTTCGAGCTTTCCAACATACGTTAGATCTCGTGACAGAAATTCTTTGAGACTTCTAGCTTAACTCAATGAGATTGCTAACTTGACTTACACCTGGTGACATGGATTATCAGAGGTTTTTAGTTTAACTTAAAGAAACCTCTAAGTTGACTTGGATCTCGCGACAGAAATTCTCAGAGATTTCTAGCTTTGCTCAATGAGATTTCTAACTTGACGTATATCTGGTGACAGAAATTATCAGAGTCTTCTAGCTAAAATCATCGAGATTTCTAGTTAAATTAGATCTGATGATAGGTTTTTCCCGAGATTTCTAGCTTTCCTTATCATGATTTATATCAGGGAAAAGGAACTTTCAGAGAACTTTAGCTTAATTTCTCGAGATTTCCAACATAACTTAGATCTCGTGACAGGAATTCTCTGAGACTTCTAGCCTAACTCGATGAGATTTCTAACTTAACTTACATCTGGTGGCAGAAAATCTCAGAGTTTTCCAGCTTAACTTATCGAGATTTCATTTTGACTTAGATCTGGTGACAGAATTTTTTTCCCGAGATTTTCAGCATACACTATCAAGACTTATATCAGGGAACAGGAACTTTCAGAGATTTTTAGCTTAACTCATTGAGATTTCTAACTTGACTTGGATCTTGTGACAGAAATTCTCAGAGTCTTCTAGCTAAAATCATCGAGATCTCTAACTTGAATTAGATCTGGTGATAGATTTTTCGCGAGATTTCTAGCTTTCGTTATCAAAAATTATATCAGTTGACAGGAACATTTAGAGAACTTTAGCCTAATTTTTCGAGCTTTTCAACATACTTTAGATCTCGTAACAGAAATTCTCTGAGACTTCTAGCTTAACTCAATGAGATTTCTAACTTGACTTACATCTGGTGACATGGATTATCAGAGGTTTTTATTTTAGGTAAAAAAATCGAACTTGAGATAGATCTCGTGACAGGAGTTTTCAGAGGTTTCTAGCTTAACTCAATGAGACTTCTAACTTGACTTACATCTTGTGACAGAAATTCTCAGAGTCTTCTAGCTAAAATCATCGAGATCTCTAACTTGAATTAGATCTGGTGATAGATTTTTCGCGAGATTTCTAGCTTTCGTTATCAAAAATTATATCAGGTGACAGGAACATTTAGAGAATTTTAGCCTAATTTTTCGAGCTTTTCAACATACTTTAGATCTCGTAACAGAAATTCTCCGAGACTTCTAGCTTAACTCAATGAGATTTCTAACTTGACTAGCATCTGGTGACAGAAATTCCCAGAGTGTTCCAGCTTAACTTATCGAGATTTTTAATTTGACTTAGATCTGGTGACAGAATTTTTTTCCCGAGAGATTCAGCGTACACTATCAAGAATTATATCAGGAAAGAAGAACTTTCAGAGAGTTTTAGCTTAATTTCACGAGCTTCCCAATAAAACTTAGACATCTTGACAGAAGTTCTCAGAGACTTCTAGCTTAATTCAATTAGATTTCTAACTTGACTTAGATCTAGTGACAGTGGTTCTCAGAGGTTTTTAGCTTAACTCAATGAAATTTCTGACTTGACTTATATCTGTTGACAGAAAGTTTCAGAACCTTCTCGCTTAACTCAACGAGACTTCTAACTTGACTTAGATCTCGTGACAAGAATTTTCAGAGACTTCTAGCCCAACTCATTGAGATTTCTAACTTGACTTAGATCTAACAAAACTTAGACCTCGTGACGGAAATTCTCAGAGACTTCTAGCTTAACTCATTGAGATTTCTAACTAGACTTATATCTAACAAAACTTAGACCTCGTGACAGAAATTCTCAGAGACTTCCGGCTTAACTCATTGAGAATTGTAACTTAATATACATCTGGTGACAGAAAGTCTTCTAGCTGAAAATTTTGATTTTCTAACTTGACTTCTAGCTTAACTAAATCAGATTTCTTACTTGACTTAGATCAGGTGACAGGATTTTTTCCCGTGATTTCTAGCTTACATTATCAAGACTTAAATAAAGGAATATGAGGTTTTCAGCTTAATTGCTTAATTTCTCGAGCAAATCATAGGTCTCGTGACCGGAGTTTTCAAAGATTTCTAGCTGAACTCAATGAAATTTCTAATTTGAGTTAGATCTCATGACAGGTTTTTTTCCCGTGATTTCTAGCTTAGATTATCAAGACTTATATCAGGGAACATGAGATTTTTAGCCTTATTGCTTAATTTCTCGAGCTTTCCAACATATCTTAGATCTCGTGACCGGAAGTTTCAAAGATTTCTAGCTTAACCCAATGAGATTTCTAACTTGAGTTACATCTGGTGACGTGGATTATCAGATGTTTATAGTTTAACTGAAAGTGATTTCTAACTTGACTAAAATCTTGTGACAGAAATTCTCAGAGACTTCTAGCTTAACTCAATGAGATTTCTAACTTGACTAGCATCTGGTGACAGAAAATCCCAGAGTGTTCCAGCTTAACTTATCGAGATTTTTAATTTGACTTAGATCTGGTGACAGAATTTTTTTCCCGAGAGATTCAGCGTACACTATCAAGAATTATATCAGGAAAGAAGAACTTTCAGAGAGTTTTAGCTTAATTTCACGAGCTTCCCAATAAAACTTAGACATCTTGACAGAAGTTCTCAGAGACTTCTAGCTTAATTCAATTAGATTTCTAACTTGACTTAGATCTAGTGACAGTGGTTCTCAGAGGTTTTCAGCTTGACTCAATGAAATTTCTGACTTGACTTATATCTGTTGACAGAAAGTTTCAGAACCTTCTCGCTTAACTCAACGAGACTTCTAACTTGACTTAGATCTCGTGACAAGAATTTTCAGAGACTTCTAGCCCAACTCATTGAGATTTCTAACTTGACTTAGATCTAACAAAACTTAGACCTCGTGACGGAAATTCTCAGACACTTCTAGCTTAACTCATTGAGATTTCTAACTAGACTTATATCTAACAAAACTTAGACCTCGTGACAGAAATTCTCAGAGACTTCCGGCTTAACTCATTGAGATTTGTAACTTAATATACATCTGGTGACAGAAAGTCTTCTAGCTGAAAATTTTGATTTTCTAACTTGACTTCTAGCTTAACTAAATGAGATTTCTTACTTGACTTAGATCAGGTGACAGGATTTTTTCCCGTGATTTCTAGCTTACATTATCAAGACTTAAATAAAGGAATATGAGGTTTTCAGCTTAATTGCTTAATTTCTCGAGCAAATCATAGGTCTCGTGACCGGAGTTTTCAAAGATTTCTAGCTGAACTCAATGAAATTTCTAATTTGAGTTAGATCTCATGACAGGTTTTTTTCCCGTGATTTCTAGCTTAGATTATCAAGACTTATATCAGGGAACATGAGATTTTTAGCCTTATTGCTTAATTTCTCGAGCTTTCCAACATATCTTAGATCTCGTGACCGGAAGTTTCAAAGATTTCTAGCTTAACCCAATGAGATTTCTAACTTGAGTTACATCTGGTGACGTGGATTATCAGATGTTTATAGTTTAACTGAAAGTGATTTCTAACTTGACTAAAATCTTGTGACAGAAATTCTCAGAGAATTCTAGCTTAACTCAATGAGATTTATAACTTGACTTGTATCTGGTGAAAGAATTTATCAGAGTCTTCTTGCTAAAATCATCGATATTTCTACCTTGAGTTAGATCTGGTGACAGGTTTTCCCGTGATTTCTAGCTTACATTATCAAGATTTAAATAGGGGAATATGAGATTTTCAGCTTAATTGCTTAATTTCTCGAGCTTTTCAACAAATCTTAGTTCTCGTGACCGGAGTTTTCAAAGATTTTTAGCTGAACTCAATGAGATTTCTAACTTGAGTTAGATCTCGTGACAGGATTTTTTCCCGTGATTTCTAGCTTAGATTATCAAGACTTATATCAGGGAACATGAGATTTTTAGCCTTATTGCTTAGTTTCTCGAGCTTTCCAACAAATCTTAGATCTGGTGACCGGAAATTTCAAAGATTTCTAGCTTAACTCAATGAGATTTCTAACTTGAGTTACATCTGGTGACGTGGATTATCAGATGTTTATAGTTTAACTGAAAATGAGTACTAACTTGACTTAAATTTTGTGACAGAAATTCTCAGAGATTTCTAGCTTAACTCAATGAGATTTATAACTTGACTTGTATCTGGTGAAAGAATTTATCAGAGTCTTCTTGCTAAAATCATCGAGATTTCTACCTTGAATTAGATCTGGTGACAGGTTTTCCCGAGGGTTCTAGCTTTCATTTTCAAGACTAAAATCAGGGAACAGGAACTTTTAGAGATTTTTAGCTTAATTTCTCAAGCATTCCAACATAAATTAGATCTCGTGACAGAAATTCTCAGAGATTTCTAGCTTAACTCAATGAGATTTATAACTTGACTTGTATCTGGTGAAAGAATTTATCAGAGTCTTCTTGCTAAAATCATCGAGATTTCTACCTTGAATTAGATCTGGTGACAGGTTTTCCCGAGATTTCTAGCTTTTATTGTCAAGACTTATATCAGGTAACATAAACTTTCAGAGAATTTTAGCTTAATTTCTCGAGCTTTCCATTATAACTTAGATCGCGTGACAGGAATTGTCAGAGATTTCTAGCTTAATTCAATGAGGTTTCTATCTTACCTCACATCTGGTGACAGAAAATCTCAGAGTCTTCTAGCTTAAATTATCGATATTTCTAAGTTGGATTCCAGCTTAACTAAATGAGATTTCTAACTTGACATATATCTGTTCACAGAAATTTTCAGATTCTTCTAGCAGAACCTATCGAGATTTCTAACTTGAGTTAGATCTCGTGACAGGATTTTTCCCGTGATTTCTAGCTTAGATTATCAAGACTTATATCAGGGAACATGAGATTTTTAGCCTTATTGCTTAGTTTCTCGAGCTTTCCAACATATCTTAGATCTCGTGACCGGAAATTTCAAAGATTTCTAGCTTAACTCAATGAGATTTCTAACTTGAGTTACATCTGGTGACGTGGATTATCAGATGTTTATAGTTTAACTGAAAATGAGTACTAACTTGACTTAAATCTTGTGACAGAAATTCTCAGAGGTTTCAAGCTTAACTCAATGATATTTCTAACTTGACTCATATCTGGTGACAGAAATTATCAGAGTCTTCTAGCTAAATTTATCGCGATTTTTAACTTGAATTAGATCTGGTGACATGTTTTCCGAGATTTCTAGGTTAACTCAATGAGATTTTTAACCTAACTTACATCTGGTGACAGAAAATCTCAGATTCTTCCAAATTAATTTGTCGAGATTTTTAAATCAACTTAAATTTGGTGACAGAATTTTTTCCCCGAGATTTCAGCTTAATTTATCGAGATTTCTAGCAAGACATAGATCTCGTGACAGGAATTTCCAGAGGTTTCTAGCTTAACTTATCGAGATTTCTAGCAAGACATAGATCTCGTGACAGGAATTTCCAGAGGTTTTTAGCTTAACTTATCGAGAATTCTCACTTAACTTAGATCTCGTGACAGAAATTTTCAGAGATTTCTAGCCTAACTCAATGAGAAATCTTACGTGACTTACATCTTGCGACAGAAATTATCAGAGTCTTCTAGCTGAAATCATCGAGACTTCTAACTTGACTTAGGTCTGGTGACAGGAGTTTTCTAGCTTAATTTATCGAGATTTTTAACTTGACATAGAGATCGTGACAGGATTTGTTCACGAGATTTCTAGCTTACCTTATCAAGACTTATATCAGGGAGCAGGAGCTGCCAATCTTTAAAACCTTATAACTCTACAACAAAATAGATCACAGGTGAAATATCTTTTCAAATTTAAGCTCATGACAACAATACTTTTTGAATGATAAAAAAATAATGTCAAAATTTGCTAGTCAAAAAGTCGAAATTTGTCCGAAAAAAAAATCACCCCGAGCACAAACATTCCTTTAATTTCGTAATTGAAAGTCAGGTCAGAACAAAAACCAGCTATTAAGTACAGCTAATGCTAAGGATTGCTAAAGCCGATGCTAAGGAACTTAGTGAAGACTCTCATATAAGTTTTGGTGATTTTTTTTTCCAGGAAAAGGCCTGAAAAAATTGTTCAACCTTTAATTTAATTTTTTCGAGGTTCGGCATTTGATTTTTTTCAAGTTAGGTTCATTTCTGTTGTTAAAAGTAAAGCAAACTCCACTATCGAACAGCAAAAGTTAAAAGGTCCCAAAAAATCTGTTCGACTTCCAGTTTCTACTGTGGATTTTAATACTCAAGTTTCCCAGTGGAGTTAAAATTTTAAATACTGGTCCAGTTTTTTCAAATTGGGTTAGTGTTATCATATAAACTGCTATAAAAATTTTTTCTTGAACTTCGAAAAGCCTCGATGGAATTTTTATCTGTATTTTTAAAATTTCCAAGTTTTTTTGTGTTTGTAAAACTTGTAACATTTCAAATCGTCAATTTTTTGAAAATTTTGTTTCCCTGCGTTCATTGCTTTCTTCCAACTGTCAGTTGGTTGTTTTTTTTCAAATTTGTTTGACTAGAACACAATTTGAGTTACTCGATTCTTATTGTTTATAATTAAGACTTTTCAGGGTTATTTTACTGTTGAGTTTTTGTAAGTTGTTCAAAAGTTTAAAAATCATTGTGCAGCGTTAATTCTATAAATTTTAAATTTAAGCATGGATTCTTTTTTAATTATTCAACCAGATTAATAATCCAATAATTGTTATTCTTTGATTTTGACAATTTTTCTGAAATTCATTCGCTCTTACAACAAAAATCCTCGCATCTCAAAATTTTTAGGAGATAGCTTGCAATTAAAACTTTTTGGAATTGAGTGTTATCATCCAAAATTCGGCCCTGTTCGACCCATGTCTGAAACATGTTGGACTATTTTGATCGAGTCATGAGTCAAACACATTGGCACGGGCGGTACAATACTTATAAACAGGTTGCCCGACGAGTTGCTCTTGCCATCAATGAAGTTGCGAGAACAGATGAGCAAAAAACGGGCCTAAATTGAACTCTCTGATAAAGAAGAAGCTGAGTCTGAATCCAAATTTTAGCCACTTTTTGTATCAACTCACGGGCTCTAAGACGAGAACAAAAAAACGCATGCAAGCAAAGATCTCTGGGACCAACTCGAGCAACGATGCTACACAAAAAAACCGACTAAGTTAGAGTATAATTCAATCCAGATTTTTAATCAAGTTCTTAGCTTGATTTCTAACGTTAATCGAGATTTAAAACTTCTTAAATCTTAAGATTTAAGGTTTAGAATTTGACCCCTGCCGACCCAAAGGGTGACACTTTTGAAACTTTTTGAGATCTCCATTTTCATCTGACGAACCCCACAAATTTTCGTAGCACTCAAACACATACTGATCTCGTAGCACTCAAACATATACTGATTATATGAGTCCAAACATTATATGCTTATTCGACTGACATCCTTGATTATAATTGCATTATCCTTGTGTCCCGCGTATTGCGCGTTTGTTTCCCTTAGCAAAAATAAATACAAAAGTATATCGCATCGTAAAATTCAAACAAGAATTGTGGCTCGAACTGTACATAACTCTAAACACAAACAAACATAAGGCCGCGAAAACAAGTTTGACAAATTATTGATCAATTAAATTCATGGGAAATGTGTGAGTCAAAAATTTCGTGACTGTATCGGCTTGTGGAGTTTCAACCTCATATGTCTACAACAACTGTACTTCCAAAGGGTTTAACGGATGGAATACCGTTTCTTCATTGGCCCTGTCCTTTATTAAAGCTGAAGAGAAAATTTTCTGCGGCGTAGAAATTGGGGCCAAAACAGGAACTTGTTAGTGCTTTGGGAGAGCTCAAAAAAGATAATTTGGTCCACCTATTAAGAAAATTCGACGATAGTTTCGATTTTAAGCGTAACCTTTTGAAGTTTCTAACTTGAAATAGATCTCGTGATAGGATTTTTCAGAGATTTCTAGCTTAACTTATCGAGATTTCTAACTTGATTTAGATCTCGTGACAAGTTTTTTTCCCCGAGATTTCTAGCTCAACTTAATGAGGTTTCTTACGTGACTTGCATCTGTTGACAGAAATTATCTTAAGTCTTCTAGCTTAACTTATTGAGATTTCGAACTTAAATTAGATCTGATGACAGGAATTCCCAAAGATTTCTAGCTTAACTTATCGAGATGTCTATCTTGACTTAGATCTAGAGACAGGTTTTTTGTCCAGAGAATTTTAGCTTAACTTTCTAAGATTTAGCTTAACTAACTAACTTTAAAGATTTCTTCTCGTGACAGGAGTTTTGAGAGATTTCTAGCTTAACTTATCGAGATTTCTAAGTTGACTTAGAGCTCGTGACAGGATTTTTCAGAGATTTCTAGCTTAATTTACCGAAACTTCCAACTTGACATAGATATCGTGACAGAAATTTTCAGACTTTGCTAGCTTAACTCATCGAGACTTCTAAGTTGACTTAGAACTCGTGACTGGAGTTTTCAGCGATTTCTTGCTTAACTTATCGAGGTTTCTACCTTGACTTTCGTGACAGATTTTTTGCTAATTTCAGATAGATTTTATAATTTGACTTAGATCTGGCGGCAGGAAATCTCACAGAATTTTAGCTGAACTTATCAAGATTTCTAACTTGACATATATCTCGTGACAGGATTTTTCCCAGAGATTTTTAGCTTAATTTATCAGGATTTTTAACATGAAATAGGTATCGTGACAGGAATTTTCAGAGGTTGCTAGCGTACTTCATCGAGATTTCTAACTTGATTTAGATCTCGTGACAGGAGCTTTCAGAGATTTCTAGCGTAATTTAATGAGATTTTCAACTTGAATTAGATCTGGTGACAGAAAATCTCAAAGATTTCTTGCTTAAATCATCGAGATTTCTAACTTGATTTTTATCTAGTGAGAGAAAACCTGAGAATCATCCAGCTTAACCTATCGCGATTTCTAACTTGACTTAGATCTCGTGACAGGAAATTTCAGAGATTGCTAGCCGAACTCATCGAGACTACTTATTTGATTTAGATCTCGTGACAGGAATTTTCAGAGATTGCTAGCCGAATTCATCGAGACTTCTAACTTGACTTAGTTCTTGTGACTGGAAGATTCAGATAATTCTAGCTTAACTCAATTAAAATTCTTACGTGACTTACATCTGGTGACAGAAGTTATCAGAGTTTTCTAGCTCAACTAATCGAGATTGTGAACTTGAATTAGTCTGGTGGCAAGAATTCTCAGAGATTTCTAGCTTAACTTATCCAGACTTTCAACTTGACTTAGATCTGGTGAAAGAAAATCTCAGAGATTTCTAGCTTAAATCATTGAGATTTGTATCTTGATTTATATCTGGTGAGAGAAATTCTGAGAATCTTCCAGCTTAACTGATCGCGACTTCTAGTTTGACTTAGATCTCGTGACAGGAGTTTCCAGAGGTTGCTAGCTTAACTCAATGAGATTTTTTACGTGACTTGCATCTGGTGACAGAAAATATCAGAGTTTTCTAGCTCAACTAATCGAGATTTCGAACTTGAATTAGTCTGGCGACAAGAATTCTCAGAGATTTCTTGCTTAACTTATCGAGATTTCTACCTTGACTTAGACCTCGTGACAGGAAATTTCAGAGATTGCTAGCCGAACACATCGAGACTGCTAATTTAATTAAGATCTCGTGACAAGAACTTTCAAAGATTTCTAGCTTAAATTATCGAGATTTCTATCTTGACTTAGATCTTGTGACAGGTTTTTTTTTCCAGAGATTTTTAGCTTAACTTTCTAAGATTTAGCTTAACTTTCTAACTTTCGAGATTTCTTCTCGTGACAGGAGTTTTGAGAGATTTCTAGTTAACTTATCGAGATTTCTAAGTTGACTTAGATCTCGTGACAGGAATTTTCAGAGATTTCTAGCTTAATTTACCGAAACTTCCAACTTCACTTAGATATCGTGACAGGAATTTTCAGACATTGCTAGCTTAACTCATCAAGATTTCTTACGTGTCTTACACCTGGCGACAAAAATTATCAGAAACTGCTAGCTTAACTCCCGAGATGTCTAACTTGACTTACATCTGGTGACATAAATTATCAGATTTTTCTGGCTCAACTAATCGAGATTTCGAACTTGAATTAGTCTGGTGGCAAGAATTCTCAGAGATTTCTAGCTTAACTTATCGAGACTTTCAACTTGACTTTGATCTCGTGACTGGAGTTTTCAGCGATTTCTTGCTTAAATTATCGAGATTTCTACCTTGACTTAGACCTCGTGGCAAGAATTTTCAAACATTGCTAGCTTAACTCATCAAGATTTCTTACGTGTCTTACACCTGGCGACAAAAATTATCAGAAACTGCTAGCTTAACTTCCGAGATGTCTAACTTGACTTACATCTGGTGACATAAATTGTCAGATTTTTCTGGCTCAACTAATCGAGATTTCGAACTTGAATTAGTCTGGTGGCAAGAATTCTCAGAGATTTCTAGCTTAACTTATCGAGACTTTCAACTTGACTTAGATGTGGTGACAGAAAAACTCAAAGATTTCTAGCTTAAATCATCGAGATTTGTATCTTTATTTTTATCTGGTGAGAGAAAGTCTGGTGGCAAGAATTCTCAGAGATTTCTAGCTTAACTTATCGAGACTTTCAACTTGACTTAGATGTGGTGACAGAAAAACTCAAAGATTTCTAGCTTAAATCATCGAGATTTGTAACTTGATTTTTATCTGGTGAGAGAAAGTCTGAGAAACATCCAGTTTAACCTATCGCGATTTCCAACTTGACTTAGATCTCGTGACAGGAAATTTCAGAGATTGCTTGCCGAACTCATCGAGAGTACTTATCTGATTTAGATCTCGTGACAGGAGTTTTCAGAGATTGCTAGCCGAATTCATCGAGACTTCTGACTTGACTTAGATCTCGTGACTGGAGTTTTCAGCGATTTCTTGCTTAACTTATCGAGATTTCTACCTTGACTTTCGTGACAGATTTTTAGCTAATTTCAGTAAGACTTTTTAGTTTGACTTAGATCTGGCGGCAGGAATTCTCAGAGAATTTTAGCTGAACTTATCAAGTTTTCTAACTTGACATAGATCTCGTGACAGGATTTTTCCCAGAGATTTCTAGCTTAATTTATCAGGATTTTTAACATGAAATAGGTATCGTGACAGGAATTTTCAGAGATTGCTAGCCTACTTCATCGAGACTTCTAACATGATTTAGATCTCGTGACAGGAGTTTTCAGAGATTTCTAGCTTAATTTAATGAGGTTTTCAACTTGACTTAGATCTGGTGACAGAAAATCTCAGAGGTTTGTTGCTTAAATCATCGAGATTTGTAACTTGATTTTAATCTGGTGAGAAAAAGTCTGAGAATCATCCAGCTTAACCTATCGCGATTTCTAACTTGACTTAGATCTCGTGACAGGAAATTTCAGAGATTGCTTGCCGAACTCATCGAGAGTACTTATTTGATTTAGATCTCGTGACAGGAATTTTCAGAGATTGCTAGCCGAATTCATCGAGACTTCTAACTTGACTTAGATCTCGTGACAGGAATTTTCAGATAATTCTAGCTTAACTCAATCAGATTTCTAACTGACTTACATCTGGTGGCAGAAATTATCAGAGTTTTCTAGCTCAACTAATCGAGATTTCGAATTTGAATTAGTCGGGTGACAAGAATTCTCAGAGATTTCTAGCTTAACTTATCGAGATTTCTACATTGACTTTCGTGACAGATTTTTAGCTAATTTCAGAAAGATTTTTTAATTTGACTTAGATCTGGCAGCAGGAATCCTCAGAGAATTTTAGCTGAACTTATCAAGATTTCTAACTTGACATAAATGTCGTGACAGGACTTTTCACAGAGATTTCTAGCTTAATTTATCAGGATTTTTAACATGAAATAGGTATCGTGACAGGAATTTTCAGAGATTGCTAGCCTACTTCATCGAGATTTCTAACAAGATTTAGATCTCGTGACAGGAGTTTTCAGAGATTTGTAGCTTAATATAATGAGATTTTCAACTTGACTTAGATCTGGTGACAGAAAATCTCAGAGATTGCTTGCCGAACTCATCGAGACTACATATTTGATTTAGATCTCGTGACAGGAATTTTCAGAGATTGCTAGCCGAATTCATCGAGACTTCTAACTTGACTTAGATCTAGTGACAGGAGTTTCAGATAATTCTAGCTTAACTCAATCAGATTTCTTTCGTGACTTACATCTGGTGACAGAAATTATCAGAGTTTTCTAGCTCAACTAATCGAAACTTCGAACTTGAATTAGTCTGCTGAAAAGAATCCTCAGAGATTTCTGGCTTAACTTATCGAGATTTTCAACTTGACTTAGATCCGGTGACAGAAAAACTCAGAGATTTGTTTCTTGATTTATATCTGGTTATAGAAATTCTGAGAATCTTCCAGCTTAACTAATCGCGACTTCTAACTTGACTTAGATCTCGTGACAGGAATTTTCAGAGGTTGCTAGCCGATCTCATCGAGACTACTTATTTGATTTAGATGTCTTGACAGGAATTTTCAGAGGTTTCTAGCCTAACTCAATGAGATTTTTCACGTGACTTGCATCTGATGACAGAAATTATCAGAGTTTTCCAGCTCAACTAATGGAGTTTTCGAACTTGAATTAGTCTGGCTACAAGAATTCTCAGAGATTTCTAGATTAACTTATCGAGATTTCTAACTTGACTTAGATCTCATGACAGGAAATTTCAGAGATTGCTAGCCGAACTCATCGAGACTGCTAATTTGATTTAGATTTCGTGACAAGAACTTTCAAAGATTTCTAGCTTAATTTAATCAGATTTTCAACTTGACTTAGATCTGGTGAAAGAAAAACTCAGAGATTTCTAGCTTAAATCATCGAGCTGTGTAACTTGATTTACATCTGGTAAGAGAAATTCTGAGAATCTTCCAGCTTAACTAATCGCGATTTCTAACCTGAATTAAATCTCGTGACAGGAATTTTCAGAAATTTCTAGCTTAACTCGATGATATTTTTTACGTGACTTGCATCTGGTGACAGAAGTTATCAGAGTTTTCTAGCTCAACTAATCGAGATTTCGAACTTGATTTAGTATGTTGACAGGAATTCTCAGAGGTTTCTAGCTTAACTTATCGAGATTTCTAATTTGACTTAGATCTCATGACAGGAAATTTCAGAGATTGCTAGCCGAACTAATCGAGACTGCTAATTTGATTTAGATCTCGTGACAAGAACTTTCAGAGATTTCTAGCTTAATTTAATCAGATTTTCAACTTAACTTAGATCTGGTGAAAGAAAAACTCAGAGATTTCTAGCTTAAATCATCGAGATGTGTAACTTGATTTACATCTGGTAAGAGAAATTCTGAGAATCTTCCAGCTTAACTAATCGCGATTTCTAACTTGACTTAAATCTCGGGACAGGAATTTTCAGAAATTTCTAGCTTAACTCGATGAGATTTTTTACGTGACTTGCATCTGGTGACAAAAGTTATCAGAGTTTTCTAGCTCAACTAATCGAGACTTCGAACTTGATTTAGTATGGTGACAGGAATTCTCAGAGATTTCTAGCTTAACTTATCGAGATTTCTTATTTGACTTAGATCTCGTTACAGGACATTTCAGAGATTGCTAGCCGAACTCATCGGGACTACTAATTTGATTTAGATCTCGTGAGAAGAACTTTCAAAGATTTCTCGCTAAAATTAATGAGAAATTCAACTTGACTTTGATCTGGTGACAGAAAATTTCAGAGATTTCTTGCTTAAATCATCGTGATTTTAACTTGATTTTTATCTGGTGAGAGAAAGTCTGAGAATCATCCAGCTTAACCTATCGCAATATCTAACTTGACTTAGATCTCGTGACAGGAATTTTCATAGGTTGCTAGCCGAACTCATTGAGACTACATATTTGATTTAGATCTCGTGACAGGAATTTTCAGAGATTTCTAGCTTAACTCAATGAGATTTTTTACGTGACTTGCATCTGGTGAAAACGTGTTCTAGCTCAACTAATCGAGATTTCGAACTTGATTTAGTCTGGTGACAGAAATTCTCAGAGCTTTCTATCTTAACTTATCGAGATTTCTAACTTGATTTAGATCTCGTGACAGTAAATTTCAGAGATTGCTAGTCGAACTCATCGAGACTACTAATTTGATTTAGATCTCGTGACAAGAACTTCTAAAGATTTCTAGCTTATCTTGTCGAGATTTCTATCTTGACTTAGATCTCGTGACAGGTTTTTTTTCCAGAGAATTTTAGCTTAACTTTCTAAGATTTAGCTTAACTTTCTAACTTTCAAGATTTCTTCTCTTGACAGGAGTTTTGAGAGATTTCTAGCTTAATTTATCGAGATTTCTAAGTTGACTTAGGTCTCGTGACAGGAATTTTCAGAGATTTCTGGCTTTATTTACCGAAACTTCCAACTTGATTTAAATATCGTGACAGAAGTTTTCAGACTTTGCTAGCTTAACTCATCGAGACTTCTAAAGTGACTTAGATCTCGTGACTGGAGTTTTCAGCGATTTCTTGCTTAACTTATCGAGATTTCTACCTTGCCTTTCGTGACAGATTTTTAGCTAATTTCAGTAAAATTTCTTAGATCTGGCGGCAGGAACGTATCAAGATTTCTAACTTGACATAGATCTCGTGACAGGGTTTTTCCAGAGATTTCTAGCTTAATTTATCAGGATTTTAAACATGAAATAGGTATCGTGACATGAATTTTCAGAGATTGCTAGGCTACTTCATTGAGGTTTCTAACTTGATTAAGATCTAATGACAGGAGTTTTCAGAGATTTCCAGCTTAATTTGATGAGGTTTTCAACTTGACTTAGATCTGGTGACAGAAAATCTCAGAGATTTCTTGCTTAAATCATCGTGATTTGTAACTTGATTTTTATCTGATGAGAGAAAGTCTGAGAATCATCCAGCTTAACCTATCGCGATATCTAACTTGACTTAGATCTCCTGACAGGACATTTCAGAGATTGCTAACCGAATTCATCGAGACTTCTAACTTGACTTAGTTAACGTGACAGAAATTTTTTAAAGATAATTCTAGCTTAATTCAATTAGATTTCTTACGTGACTTACATCTGGTTAGAGAAATTATCAGAGTTTTCTATCTCAACTAATCGAGATTTTGAACTTGAATTAATCTGGTGACAAGAATTCTCAGAGATTTCTAGCTTAACTCATCGAGATTTTCACTTTGACTTAGATCTGGTGACAGAAAATCTCAAAGATTTATTGCTTAAATCATCGTGATTTGTAACTTGATTTTTATCTGGTGAGAGAAAGTCTGAGAATCATCCCGCTTAACCTATCGCGATATCTAACTTGACTTAGATCTCGTGACAGGAATTTTCATAGGTTGCTAGTCGAACTCATCGAGACTACATATTTGATTTAGATCTCGTGACAGGAGTTTTCAGAGGTTTCTAGCTTAACTCAATGAGATTTTTTACGTGACTTGCATCTGGTGACAGAAATTATCAGATTTTTCTGGCTCAACTAATCGAGATTTCGAACTTGATTTAGTCTGGTGACAGGAATTCTCAGAGATTTCTAACATGACTTAGATCTCGTTTCAGGAAACTTCAGAGAATGCTAGCCGAACTCAAGGAGACTACTAAACTGATTTAGATCTAGTGAGAAGAACTTTCAGAGGTTTCTAGCTAAACTTAATGAGAAATTCAACTTGACTTTGATCTGGTGACAGGAAAACTCAGAGAGTTCCAGCTTAAATTATCGAGATTTCTGTTTTGACTTAGATCTCGTGACAGGATTTTTTCCGGAGGTTCCTTGCTTTGTTTGGAAAGACATCTAACAAGACATAGATCTCGTGACAGTAATTTTCAGAGATTACTAGCTTAACTTAGCGAGATATCTTCTTGACTTAGATCTCGTGACAAGAATTTTCAAAGATTTCTAGCTTAACTCGTCGAGACTTCTAACTTGACTTAGATCTCGTGACAGGAATTTTCAGAGACTTCTAACTTAACTTAGCAAGAGATCTTCTTGACTTAGATCTCGTGACAGGAAATTTTAGAGACTTCTTGCCTAACTTATCGAGATTTCTACCTAGACTTTCGTGACAGGCATTGTGAAGAAAGTTTTTCGTTACAGGTTTATTTGATTTAGATTTCGTGACAGGAATTTTCAGAGATTTCTAGCTTATTAAATGAGATTTACTATGAGAATTGCATCTGGTGACAGAAATAATCAGAATTTTTAGCTTAACTTATCGAGATTTCTAACATGACTTAGATCTCGTTTCAGGAAACTTCAGAGATTGCTAGCCGAACTCATGGAGACTACTAAACTGATTTAGATCTCGTGAGAAGAACTTTCAAAGATTTCTAGCTAAACTTAATAAGAAATACAATTTGACTTAGATCTTGTGACAGGAACACTCAGAGATTTCTAGTCTAAATTATCGAGATTTCTGTTTTGACTTAGATCTCGTGACAGGATTTTTTCCAGACGTTCCTTGCTTTGTTTATCAAGATATCTAACTTGACATAGATCTCGTGACAGTAATTTTCAGAGATTGCCATCTTTTTAAATGAGATTTACTACGTGACTTGCATCTGGTGACAGAAATAATCAGAGTTTTCTAGCTAAAATAATCGATTTTTTGATTTTGATTTAGTCTGGTGACAGGAATTATCAGATATTTCTAGCTTAACTAATCGAGTTTTCGAACTTGATTTAATCTGGTGACAGGAATTCTCAGAGATTTCTAGCTTAACTTATCGAGATTTCTAACATGACTTAGATCTCGTTTCAGGAAATTTCAGAGATTGCTAGCCAAACTCATCGAGACTACTAAACAGATTTAGATCTCATGAGAAGAACTTTGAAAGTTTTCTAGCTAAATTTAATGAGAAATTCAATTTGACTTAGATCTGGTGACAGGAAAACTCAGAGATTTCTAGCTTAAATTATCCAGATTTCTGTTTTGCCTTAAATCTCGTGACAGGAATTTTTCCGGAGGTTCCTTGCTTTGTTTATCAAGATATCTAACTTGACATAGATCTCGTGACAGTAATTTTCAGAGATTGCTAGCTTATAAAATGAGATTTACTACGTGACATGCATCTGGTGACATAAATAATCAGAGTTTTTTAGCTTAACTAATCGAGTTTTCGAACTTGATTTAGTTTGGTGACAGAAAATCACAGAGATTTCTAGCTTAACTTATCGAGATTTCTAACTTGACTTAGATCTCGTTTCAGGAAATTTCAGAGATTGCTAGCCGAACTCATCGAGACTACTAAACTGATTTACGTCTCGTGAGAAGAACTTTCAACGATTTCTAGTTAAACTTAATGAGAAATTCAATTTGACTTAGATCTGGTGACAGGAAAACTCAGGGATTTCTAGGTTAAATTATCGAGATTTCTGTTTTGACTTAGATCTCGTGACAGGATTTTTTCCGGAGGTTACTTGTTTTGTTTATCAAGATATCTAACATGACATTAATTTTCAGAGATTGCTAGCCTAACTTAGCGAGATATCTTCTTGACTTAGATCTCGTGACAAGAATTTTCAAAGATTTCTAGCATAACTCATCGAGACTTCTAACTTGACTTAGATCTCTTGACAGGAATTTTCGGAAACTTCTAGCTTAACTTAGCGAGAGATCTTCTTGACTCAGATCTCGTGACAGGAGTTTTCAGAGATTTCTTGCCTAACTTATTGAGATTTCTACCTTGACTTTCGTGACAGGCATTGTCAGAGATTTCTATCTTAACTCAATGAGAATTCTTGCGTGACTTACATCCGGTGACAGAAAATATCAGAATCTTCTAGGTTAAATCATCGAGATTTTTAACTTGACTTAGATCCGGTAACAGGAGTTCTCAGAGATTTCTAGCTTAACTTATCGAGATTTCTAACTTTACTTAGATCTCGTGACAATAATTTTCAGAGATTTCTTGCCTAACTTATTGAGATTTCTACCTTGACTTTCGTGACAGGCATTGTCAGAGATTTCTATCTTAACTCAATGAGAATTCTTGCGTGACTTACATCTGGTGACAGAAAATATCAGAATCTTCTAGGTTAAATCATCGAGATTTTTAAATTGACTTAGATCCGGTAACAGGAATTCTCAGAAGTTTCTAGCTTAACTTATCGAGATTTCTAACTTTACTTAGATCTCGTGACAATAATTTTCAGAGATTTCTTGCCTAACTTATTGAGATTTCTACCTTGACTTTCGTGACAGGCATTGTCAGAGATTTCTATCTTAACTCAATGAGAATTCTTGCGTGACTTACATCTGGTGACAGAAATTATCAGAATCTTCTAGGTTAAATCATCGAGATTTTTTACTTGACTTAGATCCGGTAACAGGAATTCTCAGAGATTTCTAGCTTAACTTAGCGAGAGATCTTCTTGACTCAGATCTCGTGACAGGAATTTTCAGAGATTTCTTGCCTAATTTATTGAGATTTCTACCTTGACTTTCGTGACAGGCATTGTCAGAAATTTCTATCTTAACTAAATGAGAATTCTTGCGTGACTTACATCTGGTGACAGAAATTATCAGAATCTTCTAGGTTAAATCATCGAGATTTTTAACTTGACTTAGATCCGGTAAAGGAATTCTCAGAGATTTCTTGCTTAAATTATCAAGATTTATTGCCTAACTTATTGAGATTTCTACCTTGAATTTTGTGATAGGCATTGTCAGAGATTTCTATCTTAACTCAATTAGAATTCTTGCGTGACTTACATCTGGTGACAGAAATTATCAGAATCTTCTGGCTTAAATCATCGAGATTTTTAACTTGACTTAGATCCGGTAACAGGAATTCTCAGAGATTTCTAGCTTAACTTAGCGAGAGATTTTCTTGACTCAGATCTCGTGACAGGAATTTTCAGAGATTTCTTGCCTAACTTATTGAGATTTCTACCTTGACTTTCGTGACAGGCATTGTCAGAGATTTCTATCTTAACTCAATGAGAATTCTTGCGTGACTTACATCTGGTGACAGAAATTATCAGAATCTTCTGGCTTAAATCATCGAGATTTTTAACTTGACTTAGATCCGGTAACAGGAATTCTCAGAGATTTCTAGCTTAACTTATCGAGATTTCTAACTTTACTTAGATCTCGTGACAATAATTTTCAGAGATTTTTTGCCTAACTTATTGAGATTTCTACCTTGACTTTCGTGACAGGCATTGTCAGAGATTTCTATCTTAACTCAATGAGAATTCTTGCGTGACTTACATCTGGTGACAGAAATTATCAGAATCTTCTAGGTTAAATCATCGAGATTTTTTACTTGACTTAGATCCGGTAACAGGAATTCTCAGAGATTTCTAGCTTAACTTAGCGAGAGATTTTCTTGACTCAGATCTCGTGACAGGAATTTTCAGAGATTTCTTGCCTAACTTATTGAGATTTCTACCTTGACTTTCGTGACAGGCATTGTCAGAGATTTCTATCTTAACTCAATGAGAATTCTTGCGTGACTTACATCTGGTGACAGAAATTATCAGAATCTTCTGGCTTAAATCATCGAGTTTTTTAACTTGACTTAGATCCGGTAACAGGAATTCTCAGAGATTTCTAGCTTAACTTATCGAGATTTCTAACTTTACTTAGATCTCGTGACAATAATTTTCAGAGATTTTTTGCCTAACTTATTGAGATTTCTACCTTGACTTTCGTGACAGGCATTGTCAGAGATTTCTATCTTAACTCAATGAGAATTCTTGCGTGACTTACATCTGGTGACAGAAATTATCAGAATCTTCTAGGTTAAATCATCGAGATTTTTTACTTGACTTAGATCCGGTAACAGGAATTCTCAGAGATTTCTAGCTTAACCTAGCGAGAGATCTTCTTGACTCAGATCTCGTGACAGGAATTTTCAGAGATTTCTTGCCTAACTTATTGAGATTTCTACCTTGACTTTCGTGACAGGCATTGTCAGAGATTTCTATCTTAACTCAATGAGAATTCTTTCGTGACTTACATCTGGTGACAGAAATTATCAGAATCTTCTAGGTTAAATCATCGCGATTTTTAACTTGACTTAGATCCCGTAAAGGAATTCTCAGAGATTTCTTGCTTAAATTATAAAGATTTATTGCCTAACTTATTGAGATTTCTACCTTGACTTTTGTGACAGGCATTGTCAGAGATTTCTATCTTAACTCAATTAGACTTCTTGCGTGACTTAGATCTGGTGACAGAAATTATCAGAATCTTCTGGCTTAAATCATCGAGATTTTTAATTTGACTTAGATCCGGTAACAGGAATTCTCAGAGATTTCTAGCTTAACTTAGCGAGAGATTTTCTTGACTCAGATCTCGTGACAGGAATTTTCAGAGATTTCTTGCCTAACTTATTGAGATTTCTACCTTGACTTTCGTGACAGGCATTGTCAGAGATTTATATCTTAACTGAAATAGAATTCTTGCGTGACTTATATCTGGTGACAGAAATTATCAGAATCTTCTGGCTTAAATCATCGAGATTTTTAACTTGACTTAGATCCGGTGACAGGAATTCTCAGAGACTTCTAATTCAACCTAACGCTGTTTGTAACTTGAGTTAGATCTCGTGACAGGATTTTTTCCCGAGATTTCTAGCTTACATTCTCAGGATTTTTATCAGGGAACAGGAATTTTCAGAGATTTTTAGCTATATTTCTCGAGCTTTCCAACATGACTTAGATCTCGTGACTGGAATTCTCAGAGATTTCTATCTTAACCTATCGCGACTTCTAACTTGTGATAGATCTCGTGACAGGATTTTTTCCCGAAATTTCTAGCTACATTCTCTAGACTTTTATCAGGGAACAAGAATTTTCAGCTGAGTTTCTCGAGCTTTCCAACATAACTTAGATCTGGTGACAGGATTTTTCAGAGGCTTCTAGTTTATTTCAATGAGACTTCTAACTTAACTTACATCTGGTGACGTTTATTTCTAATTTCTCAGAGTCTTCTTGCTTATTTTATCGAGATATTAAATTTGACTTAGATCTAGTGACAAAATTTTTTTTATTGAAATTTAACTTAACAAATCGAGATTTCTAACTTGGCTTAGATCCGGTGACAGGAATTCTCAGAGACGTCTAGCTTAACCTATCGCGATTTCTAACTTGAGTTAGATCTCGGGACAGGATTTTTTCCCGAGATTTCTAGCTTACATTTTCAAGACTTTTATCAGGGAACAGGAACTTTCAGAGTTTTCAAGCTTAATCTCTCGAGCTTTCCAACATGACTTAGATCTCGTGACAGGAATTCTCAGAAATTTCTAGCCTAACCTATCGCGATTTCTAACTTGAGTTAGATCTCGTGACAGGATTTTTTCCTTAAAATTCTAGCGTACGTTCTCAAGACTTTTATCAGGGAACAGGAACTTTCAGAGATTTTTAGCTTAAATTCTCAAGCTTTCCAACACGAGTAAGATCTCGAGACAGGATTTTTCAGAGTCTTCTAGCTTATTTTATCGAGGTTTTAAATTTGACTTAGACGTCTAGCTTAACCTCTAGTGACAAAATTTTTTTCCCCGAGATTTAGCCTAACAAATCGAGATTTCTAATTTGACATAGATCTCGTGACTGAAGTTTTCAGAGATTTCCAGCGTAACTCGGTGAAATTTCTTACGTGAGTTATATCTGGTGAAAAAATTATCAGAGACATCTAGATTAACTTATCGAAATTTTTAACAAGACATAGATCTCGTGACAGGAAGTTTCATAGATTTCTAGCTTAACTTATCGAGATTTCTAAATTGACTTAGATTTTGTGACAGGATTTTTCAGAGATTTCAAGCTAAACTTAATGAGATTGTCAATTTGACTTAGATCTGTTGACAGGAATTCTCAGAGACTTCTAACCTTAATTATCGAGACTTCTATCTTGACTTCGATATCGTGACAGGAATTTTCAAAGGTTGCTAGCTTAACTCATTGAGACCTCTAACTCGACTTACATCTCGTGACAGGAGTTTTCAGAGTTTTCAAGCTAAACTTAATGAGATTTTCAACTTGACTTAGATCTGTTGACAGAAATTCTCAGAGACTTCTAAACTTACTTATCGAGTTTTCGAACTTGACATAGATCTCGTGACATGATTTTCCCCCGAGATTTCTAGCTTAACTTATGAAGACTTCTAACATTAAATAGATTTCGTGAAAGGCGTTTTAAGATATTTCTAGCTTAACTTAGCGAAAGTTTCTATCTTAACTCAAATAGATTTCTATCTTGACTTACATCTGGTGACAGAAATTATCAGAAATAAAAGCTTAACTTATCGAATTTTTGGCTCTTTTTCTTTTCCTCCACCTGCAAATTTTTACATGTATATTTTTTCACCACATTGTTCAGTTGTTATGAAAATTTACATACAGAACAATAAGGCCACGAAAAACATTTTTGGTCTTCATACTCAACCTCGTAAAACCACACGTTACACTAAAATTTTGAATCTCGTGTGAGGTGGGGGGAAAAGGAAAAAGAGCCGAATTTTTTAACTTGACTTAGATCTCGTGAGAGAAACTTTCAGAGATTTTTAGCTGAATTTCTCGAGCTTTCGAACATGACTAAGATCTCGTGACAGGATTTTTCAGAGGCTTCTAGCTTAATTCAATGAGACTTCTACTTTGACTTCTATCTGATGACAGTATTTCTCAAAGTCTTCTAGCTTAACTTATTGAGATTTTAAACTTGACTTAGATCTGTTGACAGGAATTCTCAGAGACTTCTAAACGTACTAATCGAGATTTCTAACTTGACATGGATCTCTTGACATATTTTTTCCCCGAGATTTCTAGCTTAACTTATGAAGACTTCTAACATAAAATAGATTTCGTGAAAGGCGTTTCAAGATATTTCTAGCTTAACTTAGCGAAATTTTCTATCTTAACTCAAATAGATTTCTATCTTGACTTACATCTGGTGACAGAAATTATCAGAAACAAAAGCTTAACTTATCGAATTTTTGGCTCTTTTTCCTTTTCCTCCACCTGCAAATTTTTACATGTATATTTTTTCACCACATTGTTCAGTTGTTATGAAAATTTACATACAGAACAATAAGGCCACGAAAAACATTTTTGGTCTTCATACTCAACCTCGTAAAACCACACGTTACACTAAAATTTTGAATCTCGTGTGAGGTGGGGGGAAAAGGAAAAAGAGCCGAATTTTTTAACTTGACTTAGATCTCGTGAGAGAAACTTTCAGAGATTTTTAGCAGAATTTCTCGAGCTTTCGAACATGACTAAGATCTCGTGACAGGATTTTTCAGAGGCTTCTAGCTTAATTCAATGAGACTTCTACTTTGACTTCTATCTGATGACAGTATTTCTCAAAGTCTTCTAGCTTAACTTATTGAGATTTTAAACTTGACTTAGATCTGTTGACAGGAATTCTCAGAGACTTCTAAACGTACTAATCGAGATTTCTAACTTGACATGGATCTCTTGACATATTTTTTTCCCCGAGATTTCTAGCTTAACTTATGAAGACTTCTAACATAAAATAGATTTCGTGAAAGGCGTTTCAAGATATTTCTAGCTTAACTTAGCGAAATTTTCTATCTTAACTCAAATAGATTTCTATCTTGACTTACATCTGGTGACAGAAATTATCAGAAACAAAAGCTTAACTTATCGAATTTTTGGCTCTTTTTCCTTTTCCTCCACCTGCAAATTTTTACAGGTATATTTTTTACCACATTGTTCAGTTGTTATGAAAATTTACATACAGACCAATAAGGCCACGAAAAACATTTTTGGTCTTCATACTCAACCTCGTAAAACCACTCGTTACACTAAAATATTGAATCTCGTGTGAGGTGGGGGGAAAAGGAAAAAGAGCCGAATTTTTTAACTTGACTTAGATCTCGTGAGAGAAACTTTCAGAGATTTCTAGCTTAATTTACCGAAACTTCCAACTTCACTTAGATATCGTGACAGGAATTTTCAGACATTGCTAGCTTAACTCATCAAGATTTCTTACGTGTCTTACACCTGGCGACAAAAATTATCAGAAACTGCTAGCTTAACTTCCGAGATGTCTAACTTGACTTACATCTGGTGACATAAATTATCAGATTTTTCTGGCTCAACTAATCGAGATTTCGAACTTGAATTAGTCTGGTGGCAAGAATTCTCAGAGATTTCTAGCTTAACTTATTGAGATTTTAAACTTGACTTAGATCTGTTGACAGGAATTCTCAGAGACTTCTAAACGTACTAATCGAGATTTCTAACTTGACATGGATCTCTTGACATAATTTTTTTCCCCGAGATTTCTAGCTTAACTTGTCAAGACTTTTAACATGAAATAGATCTCGTGAAAGGCATTTTAAGAGATTTCTAGCTTAATTTAGCGAGATTTTTTCTTCTTGACTTAGATCTCGTGGCTGGAGTTTTCAGAGATTTCTTGCTTAACTTATCGAGATTTCTTACAAGACATAGATCTCTTGACAGGAAATTTCAGAGATTTCTAGCTTAACTTAGTGATGTTTTCAACTTGACTTAGATCTGTTGACAGGAATTCTCAGAGACTACTAACCTTATTTATCGAGACTTCTATCTTGACTTTGATATGGTGACAGGAACTTCCAGAGGTTGCTAGCTTAACTCATCGAGACTTCTAACTTGACTTAGAACTCGTGACAGGAGTTTTCAGAGATTTCAAGCCAAACTTAGTGATGTTTTCAACTTGACTTAGATCTGTTGACAGGAATTCTCAGAGATTACTAACCTTATTTATCGAGACTTCTATCTTGACTTTGATATGGTGACAGGAACTTCCAGAGGTTGCTAGCTTAACTCATCGAGACTTCTAACTTGACTTAGATCTCGTGACAGGAGTTTTCAGGGATTTCAAGCTAAACCTAATGAGATTTTTAAGTTGACTTAGATCTGTTGACAGGAATTCTCAGAGACTTCTAAACTTATTTATCGAGATTTCAAACTTGACAAGGATTTCGTGACATGATTTTTCCCCGAGATTTCTAGCTTAACTTATCAAGACTTTTAACATGAAATAGATCTCGTGAAAGGCATTTTAAGAGATTTCTAGCTTAACTTAGCGAAATTTCTTCTTGACTTAGATCTCGTGATAGGAATTTTCAGACATTGCTAGCTTAACTCATCAGACTTCTAACTGGACTAGATCTCGTGGCTGGAGTTTTCAGAGATTTCTTGCTTAACTTATCCAGATTTCTATCTTAACTTTCTTGACAGGCATTGTCAGAAGTTTTTATCTTAACTCAATGAGAGTTCTAACTTGAATTATATCTGGTGACAAAAATTATCAGAAATAAAAGCTTAACTTATGGAATTTTCGGCTCTTTTTCCTTTTCCCCCCTCCTGCAAATTTTTACAAGTACTTTTTTTGACAACATTGTCCAATTGTTATGAAAATTTACAAACAGACCAATAAAGCCACGAAAAACATAATTGGTTTTCATACTCAACCTCGTAAAACCACTCGTTACACTAATATATTGAAGCTCGTGTGAGGTGGGGGGAAAAGGAAAAAAAGCCGAATTTTTTAACTTGACTTAGATCTCGTGAGAGGAACTTTCGGAGATTATTAGCTTAATTTCTCGAGCTTTCCAATATGACTAAGATCTCGTGACAGGATTTTTAGAGGCTTCTAGCTTAATTCAATGAGACTTCTAACTTGACTTCTATCTGGTGACACACAGTCTTCTAGCTTAACTTATCGAGATTTTAAACTTGACTTAGATCTGGTGTAAAAATATTCCCCCCGAGATTTAGCTTAACAAATCAAGGTTTCTAACTTGTCTTAAATCTCGTGACTGAAATTTTCAGAGACTTCCAGCGTAACTCGATGAGATTTCTTACGTGAGTTAAATCTGGTAAAAAATTATCAGAGACTTCTAGCTTAGCTTATCGGGATTTCTAACAAGACATAGATCTCGTGACAGGAATTTTCAGAGATTTTCAGCTGAACTTATCGAGATTTCTAAATTGACTTAGATCTCGTGACAGGAGTTTTCAGAGATTTCAAGCTAAACTTAATGAGATTTTTAACTTGACTTAGATCTGTTGACAGGAATTCTCAGAGACTTCTAACCTCATTTATCGAGACTTCTATCTTGACTTCGATATCGTGACAGGAGTTTTCAGAGGTTGCTAGCTTAACTTACCGAGATTTATAACTTGTCTTAAATCTCGTGTCTGAAATTTTCAGAGATTTCCAGCGTAACTCGATGAGATTTCTTACGTGAGTTAAACCTGGTGAAAAAAAAATCAGAGACTTCTAGCTTAACTTATCGGGATTTTTAACAAGACATAGATCTCGTGACAGGAATTTTCAGAGATTTCTAGCTGAACTTATCGAGAATTCTAAATTGACTTAGATGTCGTTACAGGAGTTTTCAGAGATTTCAAGCTAAACTCAATGAGATTTTCAACATGACTTAGATCTGTTCAGAGAAATTCGCAGAGACTTCTAACCTCATTTACGAGACTTCTATCTTGACTTCGATATCGTGACAGGAGTTTTCAGAGGTTGCTAGCTTAACTCATTGAGACTTCCAACTTGACTTAGATCTCGTGACAGGAGTTTTCAGAGATTTCAAGCTAAACTTAATGAGATTTTCAACATGACTTAGATATGTTCAGAGAAATTCTCAGAGACTTCTAAACTTACTTATAGAGATTTCTAACTTGACATGGATCTCGTGACATGGTTTTTTCCCCGAGAATTTTAGCTTATCTTATCAAGTCTTCTAACAAGAAAAAGATCTCGTGAAAGGCATTTTAAGAGATTTCTAGCTTAACTTAGCGAGATTTCTTCTGGACTTAGATCTCGATACAGGAAATTTCAAAGATTTCCAGCTTAACTCATCGAGACTTCTAACTTGACTTAGATTTCGTGAACAAAATTTTCAGAGGTTTCTTGATTAACTTATCGAGATATCTACCTTGACTTTCTTGAGAGGCATTGTCATAGATTCTATCTTAACTCAATGAGATTTCTAACTTGGCTTACATCTGGTGACAGGAACTCTCAGAGGTTATCAGCTTAACTTAACGAGATTTCAGTTTTGACTTAGATCTTGTGATAGAAGCTCTCAGAGATTTTTTGCTTAACTCAATAAGGTTTTTAACTTGACTTAAATCTGGTGACAGAAAATCTGAGAGTCTTCTTGCTAACTTATCGAGATTTTCAATTATTTGACTTAGATCTTGTGACAGGAATTCTCAGAGATTTCTAGCTAAACTCGATGAGGTTTCTTAGATGACTCACATCTGTTGACAGAAATTATTAGAGTCTTCTAGCTTAACTTGTCGAGATTGCTAACATGACTTAGATCTCGTATCAGGAATTTTTAGAGACTTCTAGCTTAATTGAATGAGACTTCCTATGTGACTTAAATCTGGTGCCAGAAATTATCAGAGTCATCTAGCTTAAGTTATCGAGATTTCTAACTTGAATTAGACCTGTTGACAGGAAGGTTCAGGGATTGCTAGCCACTTGATCGAGATTTCTAACTTGATTTAGAGCTCGTGACAGGAACTTTCAGAGACTTCTAGCTTAAACTATCGAGATCCTACATTGACATAGTTATGAAAACTATATTCGTGCGCCTAAACAACCACATTGCAGATTTTTGTGTGAAAAGAGTGCAAAATTGACGAATACAGAGAACGACGAAGCGCTGTTTCCAAATCACTTTCTAATACTAGGGATTGTGGTACTCCATATTATAGTACAACATCTTAATTTGTGGATCACCAAAAGCAATTTCTCAATGGCAATATAGTATCGAATGCAGGGTGGCACAATGGAAGCGGGCTTGACCCGTAACCAAGAGGTCGGTAAATCGAAATTACCTCTGGCTAGTTTATTGAATTAACATATAAATTTTTAACATTCGCAGCATTCGCAGGACACTAGATAAAAATGGACACATCTGCGGAGCTTTTAATAGCTACAAAAAGATATTTGTGCACTTTCTCAACCACGTTACACATTTTTGTGCACAAAAGAGTTAAAACTGACAAATACCGATAAAGGACGAAATGCTGTTTCCAGGGATTTCTCATTTACTTGTGATCGTGGTTCTTCAGTCTATACGACAACACTTTGAATTATGGACCTTCACAACAATCTTTGCAGTAGCAAAATTTTAGCCAGAGCAGGGTGGCATAGCATAAGCGTGATGCAACATCACGCAGAGACCTGTAAATCGGAACTACCTCCTGCTAGTTTAATGAAGTAACGTCTAAACTATTGACAAATGCAGCTTTCGCAACACACCCGATTAAAAAAGCTACAACAATGGAGCTTAGAATAGCTATAAGAATTATATTTGTCCACCTACTAACCCACATTGAAAATTTTTGCGCCAAAAAGTTTTCGAAATAACAAATATAGAAAACGGCAAAACGCTGTTTCCAGAGCATTTTAAATTACTTGGTACTGTGGTATTCTACCCTTAGGACAACATCCTAAACTATAGGATAGGTCAGCAAAAACAAATTTCCAATGGCAATTCATTACCAACAGCAGTATGGCGCATCGAAAGCGTGCTGGGCCATTACACCAAAGGTCGGTAGATCGAACCTATCTCTCGCTAATTTAGACGCAGCTTTCGCAGCACACTCGATGAAAAATAGCTCTATCACCGGAGTTTCAAATAACTATGAAAACTATATTCCTCCGGCTTCTCAACCATATAGCAGAATTTTACTTTAGACCGTGGTTCTTCAAACTATCTTCAAACTATACGACTATACTAACCCATATAGCGAAAATTATATTCGTCTACTTACTAAACCATAACGCAAACTTTTGTGCGACAAATTTCTCAGACTTAAAAACGGCAAAACGCTGCTTCCAGAGCGTTTTGTGTTACTTGAGATTGTGGTACTCCACTCTTACGACGACATTTTAAATTATATATTAGCAAAAACAAACTCGCAATGGCAATCAATCATCATTAGCAGGGTGACGCGGTAGGGTATCTTTTAGCCAGATTAGGGTGATTTAGCGGACCCGGGAAGCACAGGCCGGCAGAACGAAAATACCTTCTGCTAGTTTAGTGAAAAACATCTAATCTATTGACAAACGCAGCTTTCTCAAGACACTCGATAAAAAAACTATATTCCAGCACGTACTCACCCGAATTGCAACTTTCTGTGCGAAAAAGCAACCATAAACCAGAAGCCGGCAGATCGAAACTACCTTCTGCTAGTTAAGTGAAAAAAAAACTAATCTTTTGACAAATGCAGCTTTCTCAAGACACTCGATAAAAAAACTATAATCCATCACGTACTCACCCGAATTGCAACTTTCTGCGCGAAAAAGCAACCATCACCCAGAGGTCCGTAGATCGAAACTAACTCCTGCAACTTTAGTGAAACATTAAAAAAAAAGACATTTGCAGCATTCGCAGAACACTCGATAAAAATATAGCTACCAAATAAGGCAGGGTGTCTTTTAGCCAGATTAGGGTGATTTAACGGACCCGGGGAGCACAGGCCGGCAGACCGAAACTACCTTCTGCTAGTTTAGTAAAAACATCTAATCTATTGACAAACGTAGCTTTCCCAAGACACTCGATAAAAAATATATATATTTTCGTCCACTTACTCACCCATAATGCATTTTTTTTTGTGCAAAAAAGCAACCATCACCCAGAAGCCGGCAGAACGAAACTACCTTCTGCTAATTTAGTGAAAAAACAACTAATCTCTTAACAACTGCAACTTTCTCAAGACACTCGATTAAAAAAAAGCTCGATTAAGAAAAATTATTTTCGTCCACGTACTCACCCATATTGCAAAGATTTTTGCGAAAAACTTTTGTAAATTAAAAACGGTGAAGTGCTGCTTCATGAGCATTTTGTGTTACTTGGGATTGTGATACTCCACCCTTACGACGACATTTTAGTTGATATATTAGCAAAAACAAACTCGCAATGGCAATCATTTATCATTAGCAGGGTGACGCGGTAGAAGCGTTCTGGGCCCATAACCCAGAGTTCGATCGATCGAAATTACCTCCTGCTAGTTTAGTGAAAAATAAAAATTTTTGACAGTCGTAGCTTTCGCAGGACATTGGATAAAAGTATCTCTATCAAATAAATCAAGATGGCTATTAGCCAGAGTAGGGCGGCGCAGCGGAAGCGTGAAGTACGGTCGGGCAGATCGAAACTACCTTCTGTTAGTGTAGTTATAAAACAACTAATCTATTGACAAAAGCAGCTTTCTCAAGACACTCGATTAAAAACAACGGAAAAGCGACCCTCACTTAGAGGCCGGCAGATCGAAACTACCTATTGCAGGTTCAATGAAAAAACATCTAATCTATTGATAAATGCAGCTTTCTCAAGACACTCGATTAAAAAAAAAGCTCCAACAAAAAAAATAACATTCGTCCACGTACTCACCTATATTGCAAACTTGTGTGCTTAAAAATTTTCAAAATTAAAATCTGCGAAAGGCTGCTTCTAGAGCATTTTATCTTACTTGGGGTGGTGGTACTCCACACTTATGACAACATCTTAATTAGTATATCAGCAAAATCAAACTCGCAACGGCAACCTAATATCAATAGCAGGGTTGCGCAGCGGAAGCGTGCTGGGCGCATATCCCAGAGGTCGGTAGATCGAAACTAACTCCTGCAACTTTAGTGAAACCTTAATAAAATTGGCAGTCGCAGCATTCGCAGAACATTCGATAAAAGTATAGCTATCAAATAAGGCAGGGTGCCTTTTAGCCAGATTAGGGTGACGCAGCGGACCCGGGAAGCACAGGCCGGCAGATAGAAACTACCTTCTGCTAGTTTAGTGAAAAACATCTAATCTATTGACATATGCAGCTTTCTCAAGACACTTGATAAAAAACTATATTCCATCACGTACTCACCCATATTGCAACTTTCTGTGCGAAAAAGCAACCATCACCCAGAAGCCGGCAGATCGAAACTACTTTCTGGAATTTTAGTGAAAAAGCATCTAATCTATTGACAAATGCAGCTTTCTCAAGACACTCGATAGAAAAAACTATGTTCCTTCACGTACCCACCCATATGGCAAAACTTTGTGCGAAAAAAACCATCACCCAGAAGCCGGCAGATCGAAACTACCTTCTGCTAGTTTAGTGGAAAAACATCTAATCTGTTGACAAATGCAGCTTTCTGAAGACACTCTATTAAAAAAATCCGATTTAAAAAAATTGTTTTCGTCCACGTACTCACCCATTGTGGGATTGTTAGTTGGGATTGTGGTACTCCACCCTTACGACAATATCCTATATCATATATCAGCAAAAATAAACTCGCAATGGCAATCTATTATCAACAGCAGGTTGGTGCAGCGGAAGCGTGCTGTGCCCATAACCCAGAGGTCGGTAGAGCGAAACAACCTCCTGAAAAATTAAAGAAACAAAAAACATTTTGACAGTCACCGCTTTCGCATTACACTCGATAAAAGAATCTGTAACAAATAAGGCAGGGTGGCTATTAGCCAGAGTAGGGTGGCGCTGCGGAAGCGTGAAGCGACCATCAGCCAGAAGCCGTCAGATCAAAACTACCCCCTGCTAGTTTCGTGAAACATAAATTTTTTTGACAGTCGCAGCTTTCGCGGGACGACTGATAAAAGTGTCTGTAAAAAATTAGGCCGGGTGGCTATTAGCCAGAGTAGGGAGGCGCTGCGGAAGCGTGAAGCGACCATCAGCCAGAAGCCGTTTGATCGAAACCACCTTTTGCTAGTTTAGTGAAAAAAGATCTAATATTTTGACAAATCTAGCTTTCTCAAAACACTCGAATTAAAAATTGCTCGATTAAGAAAAATTTATATTCGTCCAAGTACTCACCCATATTGGAAATCTTTGCGCGAGGAAGGGACTATCACCCAGAAGCCGGCAGATCAAAACTACTTTCTGCTAATTTATTAAAAAAGCATCTAACCTATTGACAAATGCAGCTTTCTGAAGACACTCGTTTTAAAAAAAGCTCGAAAATTGTATTCTTCCACGTACTCACCCATATTGCAAACTTTCGTTCAAAAAATTTTCAAATTTAAAAACAGCGAAACGCTGCTTCCAGAGCCTTTTGTGTTACTGGGGATTGTCTACTCCATACTTACGATAACATCTTAAAGTATGGATCAGCAAAAACAAACTCTCAATGGACATCTGTTATCAACAGCAGAGTAGCGCAGCTGAAGCGTGCTGGGCCCATAACCCAGAGGCCGGTAGTTAAATAAAATATAAAATTTTTTGACTGTCGCAGCTTTCGCAGGACACTCGATAAAAGTGTCCTGCTTTGATGCTGCGAATAGGTGAAATTTAGCCAGAGTAGGGTTGTGCAGAGGAAGCGCAAAGCGACCATAAGACAGAGACAGGCAGATCGAAACGTCCTTTTGCTAGTTTAGTGAAAAAGCAACGAACCCATTGAGAAATGTACCTCTCTCAAGACACTCGACTTAAAAAAAAACGATTAAAAAAAAAGATTTACGTCCACGTACTCACAAATAACTTAAATTTTTGTGCCAAAAGTTTTTTAAATTTATAAACGGCGAAACGCTGTTTCCAGAGAATTTCATGTTACTTGGGATTGTAGTTTTCCACCCTTATGACAACACCCTTAATTATATATCAGCAAAACTAAACTCGCAAGGACAAATTACTTTCAGCAGCAGGTTGACGCAGCGGAAGCGTGCTATGCCCATAACCCAGAGATCGGTAGATCGAAACTACCCCATGCTAGTTAAAAGAAACTTTTTGATAGTCGTATCTTTCGCAGGACACTCGATAAAAGTATCGAAATCAAATAAGGCAGGGTGGCTATTAGCCAGACTATGGTGTCGCAGCTGAAGCACAGGCCGGCAGATTGAAACTACCCTCTGCTAAAATAGTGATAAAACGTCTAATCAATTGACAAGTGCAGCTTTCTCAAGACACTCGATTAAAACAAAAGATCGATTTAAAAAATTATTTTTGTCCACGTACTCACCCATATTGCAATTTTTTGTGCGAGGAAGCGATCATCAATCAGAAGCAGGCAGATGGAGTGAAAAAACATTTAATCTTTTGACAATTGTAGCTTTCTCAAAACACTCGAAATAGAAAAATTATTTTCGTTCACAAACTCACCCATTTTACTAAAAATTTTATTTGTCCGTATACTCATCCATATTGCAAACTTTCGTGCAAAAAAGTTTTCAAAACTAAAAACGGCGAAACTCTGCTTCTAGAGATGTTTATGGTACTGGGGATTTTCTACTCCACCCTTACGACAACATCTTAAATAATGGAACAGCAAAAACAAACTCGCAATGGCAATCTATTTCAAGTTAGTTGAGATTGTGGTACTCCACCCTTACGACAACATCTTAAATTATATATCAGCAAAAAAAAACACGCAAAGGCAATCTATTATCAACAGCAGCTTGGCGCAGCGGAAGCGTGATGTGACCATAACTCAGAGGTCGGTAGAGCGAAACAACCTCCTGCTAGTTTGAAGAAACAAAAAACATTTTGACAGTCACCGCTTTCGCATTACACTCGATAAAAGTATCTTTAACAAATAAGGCAGGGTGCCTATTAGCCAGAGTAGGATGGCGCCGCGGAAGCGTGAAGCGACCACCACCCAGAAACCGTCAGATCGAAACTACTTTATGATAGTTTAATGAAAAAAGATTTAATATTTTGACAAATGTAGCTTTCTCAAGACACTCGATTTAATAAAACTCGAAAATTGTATTATTCCATGTACTCACCCATATTACTAAAAATTATATTTGTCCATGTACTCACTTAAATTGCAAACTTTCCTGCAAAAAAGTGTTCAAAAAGTAAAACGGCGAAAAGCTGCTTCCAGAGCTTTTTATGTTACTGGGGATTGTCTACTCCACCCTTAAGACAACATCTTAAATTATGGATCAGCAAAAACAAACTTGCAATGACCATCTGTTACCAACAGCAAGGTGGCGCAGCGGAAGCGTACTGGAACCATAACCCAGAGGTCGGTAGATCGAAACTATCTCAAGCTAGTTAAGTGAAATTTAAAAACTTTTAAAAGTCGCAGCTTTTGCAGGACACTCAATGAAAGTGTCCTGCTATAATGATGCTACTAGTTGAACTTTAGCAAAAGTAGGGTTGTGCAGAGGAAGCGCGAAGCCACCTTAATACAGAGAGCGACAGATCGAAGCTACCTTCTGCTAGTTTAGTGAAAAAACAACTGACATAATGATAAATGCAGCTTTCTCAAGACACTCGTCAAAAAAACTATATTCTTTCTCGTACTCACCCATATTGCAAATTTTTGTGCGAAAAAAACAACCATCACCCAGAAGCCGGCATACCGAAACTACCTTCTGCTAGTTTAGTTAAAAACATCTAATCTATTGACATATGCAGCTTTCTCAAGAAACTCGATTAAAAAAAACCGATAAAAAAAAACTTGTTTTCGTTCACGTACTCAACTATATTGCAATTGTTTGTGCGAAAAAGCGACCATCTGCCAGAGGCCGGTAGATCAAAACTAATTTCTGCTAATTTAGTGAAAAAACATCTAAGCTATTGACAAATGCAGCTCTCTCAAGACACTCGATCGAAAAAAAAACGATTAAAAAAGTAGTTTTGTCCTCGTACTCACCCATATTGCAAACATTTGTGCGAGGAGGCGACCATCACCCAGAAGGCAGCAGATCGGAACTACCTCCTGCTAGTTGAAAGAAACATAAAACTTTTTGACAGTCGCCTCTTTCGCAGGACATTCGATAAAATATCTAAAACAAATAAGGCAGGGTGGCTATTAGCCAGAGTAGGGTGCCGCAACTGAAGCACAGGCCAGCAGATCAAAACTACCTTCTGCTAATTTAGTGAAACATAAAATTTTTTGACAGTCGCAGCTTTCGCGGAACGCTTGATAAAAGTATCTGTGACAAATAAGGCAGGGTGGCTTTTAGCCAGAGTAGGGTGGCGCCGCGGAAATGTGAAGCGACCATCACCCAGAAGCCGTCAGATTGAAACTACCTTCCGCTAGTTTAATGAAACATGAAAATTTCTACACTCTCAGCTTTGACAGACTCGATTTGAAAATTGCGCGTTTGAAAAAATTCTATTGGTCCATGTACTCACCCATATTGCAAATTTGCCAGAAGCCGGCCGATCGAAATTACCTTCTGCTAGTTTAGTGGAAAAATATCTAATATTTTGACAAATGTAGCTTTCTCAAGACACTCGTGTTAATAAAAGCTCGAAAATTATATCGTCCACGTACTCACCCATATTACTAAAAATTATATTCGTCCATGCACTCACCCATGTTGTAAACTTTCATGCGAAAACATTTTCAAATTTAAAAACGGCAGAACGCTGCTTTTAGAGCTTTTTATGTTACTGGGAATTGTCTACTCCACCCTTACGCCATCATCTTAAATTATGGATCAGCAAAAACAATCTCGCAATGGCAACCTGTTATCAACAGCAGGGTGGCGCAGCGGAAGCGTCCTGGGCCCATAACCCAGATGTCGGTAGATCGAAAGTACTTCATGCTATTTAAGTGAAATACAAAAAAATTTGACAGTCGCAGCCTTCGCAGGACACTCGATAAAAGTGTCCTGCTATAATGCTGCTAATAGGTGAATATTAGCAAAAGTAGGGTTGTGCAGAGGAAGCGCGAAGCGACCTTAAGACAGAGACCGGCAGATCGAAACTACCTTCTGCTAGTTTAGTGAAAAAACAACTAACCTATTGATAAATGCAACTTTCTCAAGACACTCGATAAAAAAATTATGTTCCTTCACGTACCCACCCATATGGCAAAATTTTGTGCGAAAAAAAACATCACCCAGAAACCGGCAGATCGAAACTACCTTCTGCTAGTTTAGTGGAAAAACATCTAATGCACTTGACAAATGCAGCTTTCTGAAGACACTCGATTAAAAAAAGCCCGATTAAAAAAACTTGTTTTCGTCCACGTACTCACCCATATTGCAAATTTTTGTGCGAAAAAGCGATCATCTGCCAGAGGCTGGCAGATCGGAACTACCTTCTGCTAAATTAGTGAAAAAGCCTCTAAGCTATTGACAAATGCAGCTCTCTCAAGACACTCGATTTAAAAAAGATCGAAAAAAAAGTATTTTCGTCCACGTACTCACCCATTTTGCAAGTTTTTGTGCGAGTAAGCGACCATCACCCAAAATTCGGCAGATCGAAACTACCTCCTGCTAGTTAAAAGAAACATTTTTACAGTCGCCTCTTTCGAAGAAGCCGGCAGATCGAAACTACCTTCTGCTAGTTTAGTGAAAAAACATCTATTCTATTGACAAATGCAGCTTTCTCAAGACATTCGATTAATAAAATCCCGGTAAGAAAAACTAGTTTTCGTCCATGTACTCACCCATATTGCAAACTTTTGTGCGAAGAAGCGACCATCACCCAGAATTCGGCAGATGGAAACTACCTCCTGCTGGTTAAAAGAATTTTTTGACGGTCGCCTCTTTCGCAGAAGCCGGCGGATCGAGACTACCTTCTGCTAGTTTAGTGGAAAAAACATCTAATCTTTTGACAAATGTAGCTTTCTCAAGACACTCGATTCTATTAAAGCTCCAAAATTATATTCAACCACGTACTCACCCATAATACTAAAAATTATATCAACAGCGGGGTGGCACATTGGAAACGTGCTGGGCCCACAACCCAGTGGTCGGTAGGTCGAAAATACCTCCTGCTAGTTTACTGAAATATAAAAATTTTTGACAGCCGCAGCCTTCGCAGAACACTTGATAAAATCGTCCTATAATAATCCTGCTAATAGGTTCTTATTAACCAGAGTAGGGTGGTGCAGCTGAAGCGCGAAGCGACCATCACTCAGAGGACGTCAGATGGAAACTATTTCGACTAGTTTAGTGAAAAAATATCAAATGTTTTTACAAATACAGCTTTGTCAATACACTCAATTAAAACAAATGCTTGGTTTAAAAAAAATATATTCGTCCACGTATTCGCCCATATTGAAAATTTTTGTGAGAAGAAGCGACCATCAATTAACCCAGAGGTCTGTAGATCTAAACTACCTCCTGCTAGTTAAAAATACATTTTGACAGTCGCCTCTTTCGCAGGACACTCGATAAAATATCTAAATCAAATAAGTCAGGGTGGCTATTAGCCAGAGTATTGTGCCGCAGCTGAAGCACAGGCCAGCAGATCGAAACTACCTTCTACTAGTTTAGTTAAAAAACATCTAATCTATTGACAAATGCAGCTCTCTCAAGACACTCGATTTAAAAAAGATCGAATAAAAAAGTATTTTCGTCCACGTACTCACCCATTTTGCAAGTTTTTGTGCGAGGAAGCGAACATCACCCAGAATTCGGCAGATCGAAACTACCTCCTGTTAGTTAAAAGAAACATTTTTACAGTCGCCTCTTTCGCAGAAGCCGGCAGATCGAAACTACCTTCTGCTAGTTTAGTGAAAAAACATCTAATCTTTTGACAAATGCAGCTTTCTCAAGACACTCGATTAAAAAAATCCCGATTAAGAAAAACTTGTTTTCGTCCATGTACTCACCCATATTGCAAATTTTTGTGCGAAGAAGCGACCATCACCCAGAATTCGGCAGATGGAAACTACCTCCTGCTGGTTAAAAGACTATTTTGACGGTCGCCTCTTTCGCAGAAGCCGGCGGATCGAGACTACCTTCTGCTAGTTTAGTGGAAAAAACATCTAATCTTTTGACAAATGTAGCTTTCTCAAGACACCCGATTCTATTAAAGCTCCAAAATTATATTCAACCACGTACTCAACCATAATACTAAAAATTATATCAACAGCGGGGTGGCACATTGGAAACGTGCTGGGCCCACAACCCAGTGGTCGGCAGATCGAAACTACCTCCTGTTAGTTAAAAGAAACATTTTTACTGTCGCCTCTTTCGCAGAAGCAGGCAGAGCGAAACTACCTTCTGCTAGTTTAGTGAAAAAACATCTAATCTTTTGACAAATGCAGCTTTCTCAAGACACTCGATTAATAAAATCCCGATTAAGAAAAACTTGTTTCCGTCCATGTACTCACCCATATTGCAAATTTTTGTGCGAAGAAGCGACCATCACCCAGAATTCGGCAGATGGAAACTACCTCCTGCTGGTTAAAAGACTATTTTGACGGTCGCCTCTTTCGCAGAAGCCGGCGGATCGAGACTACATTCTGCTAGTTTAGTGGAAAAAACATCTAATCTTTTGACAAATGTAGCTTTCTCAAGACACCCGATTCTATTAAAGCTCCAAAATTATATTCAACCACGTACTCACTCATAATACTAAAAATTATATCAACAGCGGGGTGGCACATAGGAAATGTGCTGGGCCCACAACCCAGTGGTCGGTAGGTCGAAACTATCTCCGGCTAGATTACTGAAACATAAAAATTTTTGACTGTCGCAGCCTTTGCAGAACACTCGATAAAATCGTCCTATAATAATCCTGCTAATAGGTTTTTCTTAACCAGAGTAGGGTGTTGCAGCCGAAGCGCGAAGCGACCATCACGCAGAGGACGTCAGATGGAAACTATTTCGACTAGTTTAGTGAAAAAATATCAAATGTTTTTACAAATACAGCTTTGTCAATACACTCAATTAAAACAAATGCTTGGTTTAAAAAAAATATATTCGTCCACGTATTCGCCCATATTGAAAATTTTTGTGAGAAGAAGCGACCATCAATTAACCCAGAGGTCTGTAGATCGAAACTACCTCCTGCTAAGTAAAAATACATTTCGACAGTCGCCTCTTTCGCAGGACACTCGATAAAATATCTAAAGCAAATAAGGCAGGGTGGCTATTAGCCAGAGTATGGTGCCGCAGTTGAAGCAAAGGTCTGCAGATCGAAACTACCTTCTGCTAGTTTAGTTAAAAAACATCTAATCTATTGACAAATGCAGCTCTCTCAAGACACTCGATTTAAAAAAGATCGAATAAAAAAATATTTTCGTCCACGTACTCACCCATTTTGCAAGTTTTTGTGCGAGGAAGCGACCATCACCCAGAATTTGGCAGATCGAAACTACCTCCTGCTAGTTAAAAGAAACATTTTGACAGTCGCCTCTTTCGCAGAAGCCGGCGGATCGAGACTACCTTCTGCTAGTTTAGTGAAAAAACATCTAATTTTTTGACAAATGTAGCTTTATCAAGACACTCGATTAAGAAAATCCCGATTAAGAAAAACTTGTTTTCGTCAATGTACTCACCCATTTTGCAAGTTTTTGTGCGAGGAAGCGACCATCACCCAGAATTTGGCAGATCGAAACTACCTCCTGCTAGTTAAAAGAAACATTTTTACAGTCGCCTCTTTCGCAGAAGCCGGCAGATCGAGACTACCTTCTGCTAGTTTAGTGAAAAAACATCTAATCTATTGACAAATGCAGCTTTCTCAAGACACTCGATTAAGAAAATCCCGATTAAGAAAAACTTGTTTTCGTCAATGTACTCACCCATATTGCAAATTTTTGTGCGAAGAAGCGACCATCACCCAGAATTCGGCAGATCGAAACTACCTCCTGCTGGTTAAAAGAAACATTTTGACAGTCGCCTCTTTCGCAGAAGCCGGCGGATCGAGACTACCTTCTGCTAGTTTAGTGAAAAAACATCTAATTTTTTGACAAATGTAGCTTTATCAAGACACTCGATTCTATTAAAGCTCCAAAATTATTTTTAACCACGTACTCACCCATAGTACTAAAAATTATATCAATAGCGGGGTGGCACATTGGAAACGTGCTGGGCCCACAACCCAGTGGTCGGTAGGTCGAAACTACCTCCTGCTAGTTTACTGAAACATAAAAATTTTTGACAGTCGCAGCCTTCGCACAACACTCGATAAAATCGTCCTATAATAATCCTGCTAATAGGTTTTTATTAACCAGAGTAGGGTGGTGCCGCAGCTGAAGCGCAGGCCAGCAGATCGAAACTACCTTCTGCTAGTTTAGTTAAAAAACATCTAATCTATTGACAAGTGCAGCTCATAAACTACTTCCTGGGCCCATAAACAAGTGCAGCTCTGGGCCCATAAACCAGAGGTCGGTAGATCGAAACTACCTCCTGCTAGTTTAGTGAAACATAAAAAAATTTGACAAGCGCAGCTTTAGCGGACACTCGATAAAAATGTCCTGTTATAATCATGCTAATAGGTTTTTATTACCCAGTGTAGGGTGGTGCAGCGGAAGCGCCAAGCGACCATCACACAGAGGCCGGGAGATGAAAGCTATTTCGGCCAGTTTAGTGAAAAAACATCTAATGTATTTACAAATGCAGCTTTGTCAATGCACTCAATTAAAAAAAAAGCTTGGTTTAAAAAAAAAATTTCGTCCACGTACACACCCATATTGCAAAATTTTGTGCGAAGAAGCGACCATCACCCAAAATTCGGCAGATGGAAACTACCTCCTGCAAGTTAAAAGAAACAATTTGACAGTCGCCTCTTTCGCAGGACACTCGAAAAAAGTATCTAAATCAGATAAGTCAGGGTGACTATTAGCCAGAGTAGGGTGCCACAGCTGAAACACAGGCCAGCAGATTGAAACTACTTTCTGCTAGTTTAATGAAAAAGCATCTAATCTATTGACAAATGCAGCTTTCTCAAGACACTCGGTTGAAACAAAAGCTCGGTTTAAAAAAATTATTTTGTCCTCTTTCTCACCTATATTGCAAATTTTTGTGCGAGGAAGCAACCATTACCCCGAAGCCGGCAGATTGAAGCTACATTCTGCTAGTTTAGTGAAAAAACATCTAATCTTTTGACAAATGCAGCTTTCTCAAGACACTCGATTAATAAAATCCCGATTAAGGAAAACTTGTTTTCGTCCATGTACTCACCCATATTGCAAATTTTTGTGCGAAGAAGCGACCATCACCCAGAATTCGGCAGATGGAAACTACCTCCTGCTGGTTAAAAGACTATTTTGACGGTCGCCTCTTTCGCAGAAGCCGGCGGATCGAGACTACCTTCTGCTAGTTTAGTGGAAAAAACATCTAATCTTTTGACAAATGTAGCTTTCTCAAGACACCCGATTCTATTAAGGCTCCAAAATTATATTCAACCACGTACTCACCCATAATACTAAAAATTATATCAATAGCGGGGTGGCACATTGGAAACGTGCTGGGCCCACAACCCAGTGGTCGGTAGGTCGAAAATACCGCCTGCTAGTTTACTGAAATATAAAAATTTTCGACAGTCGCAGCCTTCGCAGAACACTCGATAAAATCGTCCTATAATAATCCTGCTAACAGGTTTTTATTAACCAGAGAAGGGGGGTGCAGCCGAAGCGCGAAGCGACCATCACTCAGAGGAGGGGAGATGGAAACTATTTCGGCTAGTTTAGTGAAAAAATATCAAATGTTTTTACAAATGTAGCTTTCTCAAGACACTCGATTAAATAAAAGCTTGAAAATATGTTCGTCCAGACCTCACCCAGATTACTAAAATATACATTCGTCCATGTACTCACCCATATTGCAAAATTTCGTGTGGAAAATTTTCAAAAATCAAAAACGGCAACACGCTGCTTCCAGAGCTTTTTATGTTAATGGGGATTGTCTACTTCACCGTTACAACAACATCTTAAATTATGGATCAGCAAAAACATACTCGCAATGGCAACCTGCTATCAACAGCAGGATGGCGCAGCGGAAGCGTGTTGGGCCCATAACCCAGTGGTTGGTATGTCGAAACTACCTCATGCTACTTTAGTGAAACATAAAAATTTTTGACAGTCACAGCTTTCGCAAAACACTCCTATAATAATCCTGCTAATAGATTTTTATTATTCAAAGTAGGGTGGTGCAACCGAAGCGCGAAGCGACCATCACACAGAGGACGGGAGATGGAAACTATTTTGGCTAGTTTATTGAAAAAATATCAAACGTATATACAATTGCAGCTTTGTCAATACACTCAATTAAAACAAAAGCTTGATTTAAAAAAAACTATATTCGTCCACGTACTCACCCATATTGCAAAATATTGTGCGAGGAAGCGACCATCAATTAGAGGCCGACAAATCGAAATTGCCGTCTGCTAGTTTAGTGAAAAAAACATCTAATCTATTGAAAAATGCAGCTTTCTCAAGACACTCGATTAAAAAAAAGCTCGATTAAGAAAAATTATTTTCGTCCACGTACTCACTCATATTGCAAAATTTTTTGCAAAAAACTTTTGTAAATTAAAAACGGTGAAATGCTGCTTCATGAGCATTTTGTGTTACTTGGGATTGTGATACTCCACCCTTACGACGACATTTTAGTTGATATATTATTTTCATCCACGTACTCACAAATAATGCAATTTTTTTGCGAAGAAGCGACCATCACCCAGAGGCCGGTAGATCGAGGCTGATTTCTGCTAGTTTAGTAAAAAAAAACATCTAATCTATTGACAAATGTAGCTTTCTCAAGACACTCGATCAAAAAAAGCTCAAAACTTATATTCGTCCACGTACTCAACCATAATACTACAATATATATTTGTCCATGAACTCACCCATTTTGCGAATTTTCTTACGAAATTTTCAATTTTAAAAACGGCGAAACGCTGCTTCCAGAGCAATTTGTGTTACTGGGGATTGTGTACTCCACCCTTACGACAACATCTTAAATTATGGATCAGCAAAAACAAACTTGCAATGACCATCTGTTACCAACAGCAAGGTGGCGCAGCGGAAGCGTACTGGAACCATAACCCAGAGGTCGGTAGATCGAAACTATCTCCTGCTAGTTAGTAAAAAATAAAAAATTTGACAGACGCAGCTTTCGCAGGTCACTCGATAAAATTGTACTGCTGTAAGCCTGCTAGTAGGTGTTTTTTAGCCAGAGTAGGGTGGTGCAGAGTAAGCGCGAAGCGACTATCACACAAAGGCCGGCAGATCGAAACTACCTTCTGCTAATTCAGTGAAAAAACATATAATCTATTGACAATTGCAGCTTTCTCAAGACACTCGATTAAATTTATATATGTTCGTCCACGTACTCACCCATATTGCAAGTTTTTGTGCGAGGAAGCGACCATCCCCCAAGCAATTTTTGTGTGAAAAAGTTTTCAAAATTAAAAACTGCGAAACGCTGATTTCAGAGCATTTTATGTTACTTGCGATTGTGGTACTCCACCCTTACGACAACATCTTAGTTTATGGATCAGCAAAAACAAACTCGCAGCGGTAGTCTGTTATCAACAGCAGGGCGGCGCAGCGGAAGCGTGAAGCGAACATCACCCAGCGGCCGGCAGATCGAATCTACCTTCTGCTAGCTTAGTGCCAAAACCTCTTATCTATTGACGAAAGCAGTTTTCTCAAGACACCGATTAAAAACATATATGTTTGTCCACGTAACCAACAATATTGCAAATTTTCGTGCAAAGAAGCGACCATCACTCAAGACACTCGTGAGAAAAACTTTTAAGAGAAAAATTTTATTAAAATAAAAAAAAACTTTATTAATTTCAGAGCATTTTAGATTACTTGAGATTGGGGTATTCCACCCTTCCGAAAATATCTTAAACTATGGATCAGCAAAAACAAATTCGCAATGGTAACCTGTTATTAACAGCAGGGTGGCGCAGAGGAAGCGTGCCGGGACCATAAACCAGAGGTCGGTAGATCGAAACTACCTCCTGCTAGTTTAGTGAAATAAAAACATTTTTGACATCCGCAGCTTTCGCAGGACACTCCATAAAGCTTGCTTCTAGCCTTCTAATATGTTGCTAATATCCAGATTAGATTTTCGCAGCGAAAGCTTGAAGCGACTAGCAACCAGAGGACAGCAGATCGAAACTAGCTTCTGCTAGATTTGTGAAAAATTTCTAAACTATTGACAAATGCAGCTTTCTCAAGACACTCGATTGAAAAAAGCTCAATTAAAAAAACTATATTCATCCACGTACTCACCTATATTGAAACTACATTCAGCTAGTTTAGTGCAGATCGAAACTATCATCCGATAGTTTAGTCTAAGATTTATATTCGTCCACATACTCACTCATAATGCCAATTTCTGTGCGAAAAAATTTTCTGTGCGAAAAAAAAACGGCAAAACGCTGCTTCCAGATCACTTGATGTTACTTGAGATTGTGGTACTCCACCCCCACGACAACATCTTAAGATATGAATAAGCAAAAACAACAAAAACATCTCAAAATATGGATCTGCAAAAACCAACTCGCAATGGCAATGTAGTATCAACAGCAGCGGGTGGCGCAGCGGAAGCGTTATGAACCCATAACCGAGAGTTTGATAGATCGAAACTACATCCTGCTAGTTTAGGGAAAAATACAAACTTTTGACAGTCGCAGCTCTCGCAGGACACTCAATAAAATTACTTCTATTAAATAAAGCAAGTGGCGCAGCGGCAGCGTGCTGAGCCCATAACTCAGAGGTCGGTAGATTGAAACTACCTCCTACTAGTTTAGTGAAACATAAAATTTTTCGACAGTCTCAGCTTTCGTAGGACACTCGATAAAAGTGCCCTGCTTTTAGACTGCTAATATAGGTTTGCGCAGCGGGTTGCGCAGCGGGAGCGTGAAGCAATCGTCACCCAGAGGACGGCAGATCGAAATTACCTTTTGCTAGTTTGGTGAAAAAACATCTAATCTGTTGACAAAAGCAACTTTCTCAAGACATTCGATTAAAAGTATATATATTCGTCCACACGTACTCACCCATGTTGCAAATTTTTGTGCGAAGAAGCATTATGAGGCCAAACTGTGCATTCTGTGCAAGCGTGCTGAGCCCATAACTCAGAGGTCGGTAGATCGAAACTACCTCCTGCTAGTTTAGTGAAACATAAAAAGTTTTGACAGTCTCAGCTTTCGTAGGACACTCGGTAAAAGTTCCCTCCTTTTAGACTGCTAATATAGGTTTGCGCAGCGGGTTGCGCAGCGGGAGCATGAATCGATCGTCACCCACAGGACGGCAGATTGAAACTACCTTTTGCTAGTTTGGTGAAAAAACATCTAATCTATTGACAAAAGCAACTTTCTCAAGACACTCGATTAAAAGTATATATATTCGTCCACACGTACTCACCCATGTTGCAAATTTTTGTGCGAAGAAGCATTAAGAGGCCAAACTGTGCATTCTCTGCATTGTAAGCGGAATCCGCAACAGGCCAAAATCAGATTTTTCGCGGAATCCGCAACTTGGCTATTTTTCTTTGATATTCTATGCTGTTTTGGATTCCACAAACAAATACCTAAATCATTTAATCGCTCGAAAAATAGGCGAATTTGCGAATTTGCGGAATCCGCAACTGTATTTGCGGAATCCAGAACAGTTTGTGGAAGCCACAAACAAATGATAAAACATTTGTATCTTTAAATTGAGCTGTTACGGAATCCGCAAATGTAAGTGAAATCCGCAAACTGTAAGTGGAATCCGCAAATTGTAAGTGGAATCCGCATTTTGTTTGCGGATTCCCTTTACATATATCTATATGTGTAGAAGCCTTTAAAATTATATCTTTTAATTACATGATTTGATTTTACTAGAATAGAAATTTTTAAAGAATAGAAATTTACTAGAACAGCTCAGTGTTTGGGATTTATGGAATCTCAATTACTGATCAGTATTTGTGATCGATGAAATCCCAAATTCTGAACTAATCGGACAATCAGCTATGCGTTGGTTTTCTAATCACTCTCAATCTAACGACTCCAAACAATGGATAGATTTACTAGAATAGAAACTTACTAGAACAGACCAGTGTTTGGGATTAATGGAATCCCAATTCTGATCAGTATATGTGATCGTTGAAATCCCAATTTCTTAACTAAATGGACAATCTGCTTTGCGTTGGTTTTCTAATCATTCTCAACATATTGACTCCAAATATTGAAAAGATTTACTAGAATAGATCAGTGTTTGGGATCGATAGAATCCCGAATACTGACCTAAATTGGCGATATGCTATGATTCGATACACTCTCAACTCATTTACTCAAATATTGAAATTATTCGGTGTTAGCTTTCCAAAATACTAAAAGATGACATCCACCGAGTTAGGTAACCAACTTGTTCCAGGTTTTAAGAGTTTTTTCGTAGATTCCGCTGAGAATGGTTTTTGCTTTAAATTCCGTCTTTGCTAGAGATAAGAAATTCAGCTCAGCTTTTAATTGTTCATATGCTAGTTCAGTGTTGAACAAAATTCAGAATCCACGTTCAGTTTGCGGAATGCACTTACGTTTGCGGATTCCGCTTTTGAGGAATCTACTTACAGTTGCGGAATCCAGAACAACTAGCTATATTTGCTTGTTGCGGAATCCGCAACAAAACAAATGTGCCGACAAGATTTACATCACAGGTATATGTATGCGGATTCCACTGAAATTTGTTTTGTGAAATCCACTTATAATCTGGAACATATTTTAAGACTTGTCTCTGGAATCCAGGAACATACAGACACAAAATTGTGCTCCTATCCAGTGCACATTTTGGCCTCGTAATGAGCGACCACCAGCCAAGACACTGGATCAAAAAAAAAGCTCGGTTTAAAAAAAAATATGTACTCACCCATATTGAAAAAATTATATTCAACCACGTACTCGCCCATATTGCAACTTTTTGCGCAAAAAAAGACAAAAATAAAAAAAAACGGTGAAACGCTGCTTCTAGATTATTTCATATTATGTAACAGTCGCCTATTTAGGTCACATATGAGTTTAAAGAAAAAAAGGGCCTATAACCATTGTCTCAAGAGTCAGGGACACTATCTCTTGTGTTTTTCGATCTCAAGCGGTCGGAGTCAATTCGGTTCACTTGCGACAAGAGACTAAAACCCGCTTTACAGTTTATACGCTACTACCAAAATACCCCCCCCTCCACTCTAAAAATTAGGAACGCCTCCATACTCAGGTCTCAAAATACCTAAAGTACGCGAACGCCGTTAAAAACAGGGTCGCAGCCTTATGCATACTTACTTTTATTAGAAAGTTGACCTTTGATTCATTTCAGAGCGATCAACATCTAAACACTCCCTAACACAACATAACAATATGAAACACAATCAAGAAATTTAAATTTGGTATTCACATACCGACACGACCTCTAAATTTGGGTAACTAAATTATGAAGCATCTCTAAAAAAATTTCGGTAATCAAATCTAACTCGAGAAGTTTTAACAAGCAAGGTTTACTCAAGAAAAAAGTTTTTACTTAGACCGTTGGGTAGCTTCGGCTGCCCACCTTTCCGCGGAATGTTCACTCTGGTCCACTCAAATTTTACTCTCCTTCCGCTCGCGATCACTTTCTGTTTTCTACCAAGAATAAGACAGCTTTACTCTCGTCCGAATTATGTATTGGAAATTGCGAATAGCAGCTTTTGACTCCTTTTGCGCGATTGTAGTTCGGTTCTTCTGATATTATTTTCTGTTTTTTTTTAGTTGTCGCGAGAAACTTGAGCATGATAAGCTCAATTCGAAATTTGAAAAATTCTATTTCAATCCAAAATACTGTTTCTTAAACGTTGCTCAAGGTCAAATTTGGAAGGGAGTTGGTAAAGCGTCCAGAGATAATATCAAGGCGAGGGAATCAATATTGTAAAAAGACTTGGCGAAGAACGTGAGTTTGAGCTTGCACAACTCCTTTTGCTTGAACAGGTAACCTAAGGTGAAGGGTTTGCCAAACCAGGCGAAAAGATTGCTAGGGAAGAACTAAAGGCTTGGGAAGAGATCGTGATCAGTTCCAGCGATGAAGAAGAGCTGTCGAGGCAGATTACAGTGTCGAGTGCATCAGGGCCCAGCACCTCGAAGACGAGGGGCACGAACTGAGCAGGTTGCTCAGTGACGGTTTCTTAAGTCTTGAGCGGGGAAGGAAAAAGGGGCTTGAGTGTGAACTCGGATGAAATCTGAGGTCACGGAAAAGAAATTCCAATGAACCAAAATATTGTTATTAATATGCCACATCTAAAATATAAATTAAAATACGGCATGACAATTATCTGATTGGATAAGACAAAAGAAATTTTAATGGTTAGGTTCTAAAGCTGGAATTCAGGGTGCAGGTAGATGCAGATTTTGATTGCTGTTTAGTGATATTGTGACAATTTTGCATGGCTGTGAAATTTGGGGTGTAGATAAAATTAAATCTGCTGCAAACTTCTGTAAATGACCACTGGCACTGTATCTTGAGACGCACTCAACATTTCCGGGGGTTCACTGACAGACGGCGACACGCGATGAGGACATCGATTTTGAGTCAGGGCAGAATGTGCCAGTCGGTCATGTTTGGAAGTTTGACCTTGAGCAACGTTTAAGAAACAGTATTTTGGGGTGAAATAGAATTTTTCAAAGTTTTGAATTGAGCATATCATGCTCAAGTTTCTCGCGACAACTAAAAAAAATCATAAAACAAGATCAGAAGAACCGAACTACAATCGCGGGAAAGTAGTCAAAAATTAGCAGCTCGAAATTTCTATTCGTAATTTCCAATACAAAGTTCGGACGAGAGACGAGCTGTCTTATTCTTGGCAGGAAATAGAGAGTTATCGCGAGCGGAAGGAGAGTAAAAATTGAGTGGACCAGAGTGAACATTCCGCGGAAAGGTGGGCGGCCGAAGCTACACAACGGTCTAAGTAAAATATTTTTTCTTGAGTAAACCTTACTTGTTAAAACTTCTCGAGTTAGATTTGTTTACCGAATTAATTTAGTTGCTTCATAATTTAGTTACCCAAATTTAGGGGTCGTGTCGTTATGTGAATACCAAATTTAAATTTCTTGATTGTGTTTCATATTGTTATGTTGAGTTAGGGAGAGTTTTTAGGTTGATCCATCTGAAATTAATCAAAGGTTCACTGTCTAATACAAAGTAAGTATGCATAAGGTTCCGACCCTGTTTTTAACGGCGTTCACGTATTTTAGGTATTTTAAGACCTGAGTATGCAGGCGTTCTTATTTTCCAGATTGGGGGGTGTTTTGGTAGTAGTGTAAGCTGTAACGCAGGTTTTAGTCTCATGTCGCAAGTGACCCGAACTGGCTCCGACCGCTTGAGGTTGAAAAACACAAGAGATAGTGTCCCTGACTCTTGAGCCAATGGTTGTAGGGCCTATTTTTCTTGAACCTCATATGTGACTTAAGCAGGCGACTGTTACATAAAATAAAATGCTCTAGAAGCAGCGTTTCGCCGTTTTTTTTTTGTCTTTTTTTGCGCAAAATTTTGCAATATGGGTGAGAAGGCGGACGGACATAATTTTTTTCAATATGGGTGAGTACGTGAACTATTATAACTTTTTTAATCGAGTGTCTTGATTTGTCAAAAGATAGATGTTTTTTCACTAAACTAGCAGAAGGTAGTTTCGATCTGCCGGACTCTGGGTGATGATTGCTTCACGCTTCCGCTGCGCAATCCTACTCTGGCTAATAGGCACTTATTAGAAGACTAAATTTAGGACTCTTTCATCGAGTGTTCTGCAAAAGCTGAGAGAGCCAAAAATTTTTTTATGTTTTACTACAATAGCAGGAGGTAATTTTAATCAACCGACCTCTGGGTTATGGGCCCAGCACGCTTACGCTGCGCCAACCTGCTTTTGATAATAGATTGACATTGCGAGTTTGTTTTTGCTGATCAATAATTTAAGATGCTGTGGTTGTTTTTGCTGATCCAAGTTTATGATGTTGTCATAAGGCTGGAGTACCACGCTTCCAAGTAACATAAAATGCTCTGGAAGCAGCGTTTCGCCGTTTTTATTTTTGAAAACTTTTTTGTACGAAATTTTGCAATATTGGTGAGTGCGAATACGAATGTAATTTTTAGTAATAAGGGCGAGTACGTGGACGAATTTAATTTTAGAGCTTGTTTTGAATAGAATATTCTGAGAAGGCTACATTTGTCATTAGATTAGATATTTTTTTCACTAAACTAGAAGTTGGTAGTTTCAATCTGTCGGCCTCTGTGTGATGGTCGCTTCAAGCTTCTGCTGCGCCACCCTTAGCTGGATAATGACCATCCTGCTCATCATAATAGTGTGCCAATGCAAGTTTGTTTTTGCTGATTTATAATTTAAGATGTTGTCGGAAGGGTGGAGTGCCACAATTCCAAATAGCAATAAATGCTCGGGAAGCAGCGTTTTAAATTTTGAAAAATTTGTCGCACAAAAATTTGCAATATGGGCGAGTAGGTAGACGAGTATAATTTTTAGCAACATGGGTGCATATGTTGACGAACATAATTTTTGAACTATGGGCAAGTGTCTTGAGAAAGCTGCATTTGTCAAAAGATTAGATGTTTTTCACTAAACTAGCAGAAGGTAGTTTCGATCTGCCGGACTCTGGATGATGGTCGCTTCACGCTTCTGCTGCGCAATCCTACT